>NC_134697.1:38671002-38978729 GCF_050947455.1 Rhinoderma darwinii | reverse complement strand
GTGGGTAACAGGTGGGTGGCAGTTGAGTTTGGGGCCCTGACTGCAGTACCACCTGTACTGCCCTGATGGTGGCCCTTCTTGAGACCTGTAATGGTTTCCATAGAATTTTTAAGAACTTCAGACAACTCAAGGACATACATATATTTCAATTATACCTCCCAACTTCTGAATTGTTCATGGGATTGTCCCATGTGACCTCAAATGTGTGGATTTATGGAAATGTTGATCAAAGTAGCCAGTTCTGGGGGTTTGGTGAGAATTCCTGGGTGGAATCGGGTTAAAAATTTCCCGCAAATGGGGAACTAAATGTTGGGAGGTGTTAGACAGGCGTACCTTGAAAAGTGGAAACTTGGCACTGCAATCAGTCTGGCGCTGATGAAAGTGAGGTGCAGAATTCAAGGGATTCTCCCTTCCTCTTCACCAGTAACCCCCGCAAGGAAGTTTGAACTTAACTGGTCGAATCCAACTGGCAGCGAAACGCGCCGGCAATGAACACGAATACTAGGTCAAACTCAGGCAGGCAGAGGTAAATCAAACTCCGGCAGGCAGAAGTAAATCAACTACAGGCTAGTGGCAGCATTCAGAAATGGCTACTGATGCTCAGGCAAGGGTCAAGAGAACCTGAATTGTTTTGTTTTGGTTGCCATGGAAACTAGAAACTCAGGACGTTGATGTCATGGCACATGTCAGGGAGACGTAGAGAAACAGTGCTGGAGCAGGAAGAGGTAGGATTTTAACCACTCCAAACAACGTTTCTTCTAAAGCCTTGGTGACGACTGTCATGTCCTTGGCTGTGGGCCATCAGCACTACTCTCCCCATGACAGCCGCAGCCAGGAGACGCCAGCACTCGCTTCCACTCACCTCAGCCGGATCCTGTAGGGTGCGCGCGCACGCTCGTGCTCGCTCTTAAAGGGGCAGCGCGCGCACCGGACTTTGAAGCATCAGGCCATGAGTACCCTGGACTTTAAGAGGCGTCCAGCCCCCTTCTTCGGTGCCTGAGCGTTGTTGTTTCTCTAGTTTGTCTATGCAATGGTCTCCTAGTGTGTTCCTGTTCCCTGCAATCCGTACTATCCTGGTCGAGTACTGTGCTGAGCCTAAGTCGTGCCGTGCTGTATACCGCGCCTAACCTGCTCCACCTCGTCTGACGTCTACCTGCTGCCTAGTCCCAGCCGAGCCTGCCTTGCTACTGTCCGAGCTGCCACAGGTACCCTATACGAACTAAAGACATTGACCAGCGCTCTGTTGGCCACCTGCCATACCGCTAAGGAAGTACGGTCCAGTGGGTCCACAATCCCTATGTGACAACGACAAAGGTGTAGGCTGGAAAGGCAGCTCCCTAGAGTGCTTTTGTGTGGGGTTGGGGGCTGACAGCCAATCTGGGCAACACAAAATAGCCCTGTTAAACAGGGAGAACTTGCTCTTCAGTTTTGAAATTGCAGCATGTTAACATTCACATGGCACTATTTGTACCAACTCAAAATTCAGATTGTGCTGCATGAAATTAGTCTATGGGACAAATTGCTCTTTATAGGGGCTTTCCAGGAATACACCTCGATGGCCTATCTTTAGGATAAACGGTCAATGTGTGATCAGTGTGTTTCCGACCTCTGGGACCCCCCACTATTCATCAGAGTAAAGGGGTTAATTGGTGGTTCCGTATATGTGACTGTGCCTGGTATTGGAGCTCACCGTATTTGACTGCAGTACCATTGTTCTCCTTATTGGTGGGGCCTAAGGCTAGATCATCAATAGATATTCCTGAAAAACATTATTGTATTAGTATTTCATTTTTTTTCAGGGCAGACTTATAAAGCATAAAATATTATTATTGGTAAAAGCAGTTCTTGCTGATAAAAATTGACTACTTCTCCATGTAAATGTTTCATAAGAAGTTGGTTTATAAAAAAAAATGCATTAAAATGTTATATTATTTAAACTTATATGCCTATACCAGTAGCTGGGGCGAAAAAACCATATTTAAAACCTGTTCAGCTGCACAGGGGGCCCTGCAGGCAAGGGAGGCCAAAAAATGGTATACTGCCTTCTGTTGTTGGCTACTGTACCTAGATAAGCTACTGTGATATCATAGGTTTTAGTTTGGTAGGTAGCTGTGACATCACTAATGTCTCAAGGTAACCTGCTGTAAGGTAATAATGGTGTTTGAGCCAGTTAATCTGATGTCACATCACAGTGAGTTTTATTAAGGTAAACTACTTTGACATCACAAGTGGGTTTTAGGCAGGTAAGCTACTGTGACATCACACGTGGGTTTCAGACATGTAAGCTGCTGTTATATCATGAGAGTGTTTCAGTCAGGTTAGCAGCTATTACATCAATCTTTCAGTAAGGTCAGCTCAAGGTAGATATGCTGTATGTACCCCCAAATTAGAAGTTGGAAATCAAGGGGCCCTTGCACAGGGGCTCTTGCACAAGGGGCCCTCTATTGTAGGTGTCTGCACTTGCCCAGCATCATGTGTACTGTATATCCCATTGAAATAAACCTCTGGCTGGGACACAATGTCTCTACTGATAATCCCCCTTTATTCTAACCCCCTGCACAGATTTCTTTTTAAAAAATACCTAATGTTGTCCACCTTAGCAATACGTGCCATCAGCACTTTGTGACACAGGTCACACAGGTCTCTGCAAGAGCGAGGAGATAAAATGCGGTCCCATCTTAGAACTGGGTCTGTGGCTAGATAGCCACATGACCTAATTTCAGCACTACCTAGAAATTTAAGAGTTACTCTTTGCAGCCACTCTCTGCTCTGGTGAATAGATAATGGTCTTTAGCGGGGGATCCCCTTCTATAAACTCAGAATTAACAAGGTATTTGAAAATAGGTAAAACCATGCAACCCCTTTCTTGCAGTGCATTTTCTGTTTACCTTCCCACTTTGATTCTTGGGCCATGCCTAAACCCTTGAGAAATCAGTCCTGCCTTGGGCCCCATGCACACGAGTCGACCATAGATTTAGTCCGTAATTACGGACCCATTAATTTCTATGGCCAACGGACACCTTCCCGTATATTTACCTGAAGGTGTCCGTGCCGTAGAAACCTTCTGTAAAAAATAGGACATGTCCTATTTTTTAATTTTATGGACCGTGCCCCCATACTTTATAATGGGAGCATGGCCCTCAAATGCGGACGGCTGTCTGTGGCCGTCCACAGCCGGCCGTGGCTGTAATCTCGGACCGTGATTACGGGCACGGACGTGTGCATGGGGCCTTACTCAGAAACAGGGTAACATTCAGATAATACACACTGAGTTATCTCGATCAGTACAGGAACAAAGTGTCCTGCTTTTACTTTGTTTGTTGCTTGCATGAACCCATTGTTGTCAGTGGGGGACAAAAGGACATTGCAGGAGCAAGAAGCAGGCAAGTAGAGGAGAGCAAAGTTTGATATTCTAATTATATATTCGTTCATTTC
The DNA here is from genome assembly GCF_050947455.1 of Rhinoderma darwinii. NCBI lineage: Eukaryota > Metazoa > Chordata > Amphibia > Anura > Rhinodermatidae > Rhinoderma > Rhinoderma darwinii. The sequence continues at coordinate 38,975,294 of NC_134697.1, read as the reverse complement.
AGTCTGTAGTAAAAAAAAAAAAAAACAGCCGCAAAAACACAAATAATAAATATGGATTATGGATTTGTTTTACTCTTAGGCCTTATTCACACGACAGTGAAAAACGGCCATTTGATGGCCCTCCTTTAAACGGCTTTTACATGGCCGTTTTCAGAACAATGATATTCTATGGGTGCATTCACACGGCCGTTTTTTTAACGGCCCGTGAATAATGGCCGTCAAAAAATAGGACATGTCCTATTTTTGGCCGTTTTAACGGCCTGACGGCCCCCATAGAAGTCAATGGATCCGTTTTTAATGGCTGTCAATACATGTAACAACCGTTAAAAACGGATCTGTTACATGGGGACTGGCAAGGGAACTACTAGTTCCCTTGCTGGCTATCGTTGGCATACTCACGTTTGCGGCGCTTCTTCACGCCAGATCCCGTGCAGACGAGTGACCACAAGTGAAGAAGAGGAGAGACGGCGCTGCTCTCGTGAGTATGTGGCACAATCTACAGGGAGGCTGGTGTGGCATCTACAGGGAGGCTGGTGTGGCATCTACAGGGAGGCTGGTGTGGCATCTACAGGGAGGCTGGTGTGGCATCTACAGGGAGGCTGGTGTGGCATCTACAGGGAGGCTGGTGTGGCATCTACAGGGAGGCTGGTGTGGCATCTACAGGCAGGCTGGTGTGGCATCTACAGGGAGGCTGGTGTGGCATCTACAGGGAGGCTGGTGTGGCATCTACAGGGAGGCTGGTGTGGCATCATCTACAGGGAGGCAGGTGTGGCATCATATACAGGGAGGCGTGTGGCATCATCTACAGGGAGGCGTGTGGCATATACAAGAAGGCTGTGTGGCATCATATACAGGGAGGTGTGTGGCATCATATACAGGGAGGTGTGTGGCATCATATACAGGGAGGTGTGTGGCATCATCTACAGGGAGGCTGTAAATATTGTCTAGGTGAACATGTGACCTTCCTTTGGTTGTTTTCAGGGGGCTGGGACAAAAAAAGCCTGACCAATGAAATTCATCAGTTTTTTTAACGGCCATGAAAAACTGATGCAAAATGGATGTCAAACGGCCATTAAAAACGGACAGATGGACTTGAAACGGATGAAAATTTAGAGACACACTGATGCAAAATGGCCATGAAAAACTGACAGTTGATCAGTTTTAAATGGACATTTTTTTTCACTGTCGTGTGAATAAGGCCTTATTCTATTTACTCACATTATTTATTCTTGCATATATCTTCATACAGGTAGGTGGCTCTCATTGCATCAATCATAGAGCTATAAGACTTTTACCTGTAAGGCTGGGTTAACACACCCTATTTACGGACGTAATTCGGGCGTTTTAACCTCGAATTACGTCCGAAAATACGGCTCCAATGTGCCGGAAAACATCTGCCCATTCATTTGAATGGGCTTTACGATGTTCTGTGCCGCAGGTCATTTTTTTTACACACCGCTTTTTTTTTACATTTTTGGCTGAGCAGAAGTCCTTTCTGCAACCTCTTATGCTTCAATGTGGCTGGAATCCAGTGCAGGAGATAGTATTGATAGCCTAGAATTTGGGGACAAGTAAAGACATCACAGAGGAAAAACTAAATCTATAATGTAAAGTACTTCAAAGGGTAGAGGAGACCCTTGGCAACAAGTGGCAGAGTTAGTATGCAAATCCACATCTTCCTGGTAGTGGTAGATCCAATGATATTCAAACTAATTATGTGGCCAAACTCTGGTGAGAGCTGCTGGCATAGCGCGCTGCGGCAAATTTCTCTGTGTTTGGTCGCACCCCTTGCCACGCCTTTAGAGAATGTAAGCCACAACGTCAACACAAGAAGGAAAATAACAGTAAAACAAAGAAACACTTGATTGCAAAGTCAGTGACATTGGTGGACCAATATAACCAAACTTACTACCAAACAGTGACCATATAGTGGTCAGATTCTACACAAGCGGTTTGAAGAGTATTATCACACTACAGACCATACTAGTGAATAATGTACTGATCAGACACAGGCAGAATAGACAAAAATTAAATCCAGTTACTCACAGGTGGTCGTTCTTCTCCATGTGGCCCACAGCGTTATGATGACTTCTCATGACGACTGCAGAGTTTGCTGCCAAGACAACTTTGGCTCCTCGCTTCTGCAGCCTATCCCCACCCTCTATAGCATAAACCCTGCGCCTGCTGCCCCCTTTAACACTGCTATCCTGCTTTTACCACCAATACTGTGCCTGCTGCTGCTCAAGATGACCCAATTATTGTACCTACAATGCAATATAATGAGTGTCTGAGGATGCGCATACAGTTGAAAGCAGGGGTGTAACTAGAAAATGCTGGGCCATTTTTGAATTCCTTAATCTCAAGAGCATTTACCATCTCCATGTTAAAGTTAGGGTGAATGCACTTTTATGAAAGTACACCTGCCAGCATGACCTGACAATTGGTCATCATCAGACTACAATGGGAGCTGTCACAACTCTTGTTAAACTACTACTTTCAGCATGACCTGACAAATGCTGAGAATAGTTCCACAAACATTATACTAGCAGCTACCAACATAAATAGAAAATGCAGATTGAGGGCAGGTAAAGCCTCAAACCCAAGACCAGACACCCTAAATTATTTCAGATCCTAGACTGGGTCCCTAAATAAATTCAGATCCCACGCGTGACCTCTTAATATAGACCCGAAAATTAAGACCCCAAAAATAAAAAAATCGATTCAAACCTTAGACAGACCTCAATCCTTTAGACAGTCCTCCCTAGTTACTTACCGATTCAAACCTTAGACAGACCTCCCTAGTTACTTACTGCTCCTCGTTCCTCACTCCTAAGTCCTCTTTAGTTCCTGGTGCCATCGCAAACAGGGTTCTGATGCCGGCTAGTGTCAGGACAGCTGGTAGTCGTTAGTAGCTGAACAAGCTGTAAGGAGCTGAAGAGGACCCTGAAGTGAGGAGTGGTAAGTGACACAACCTCCCTAAATTTCCCCTCTTAATCCACCTCTGATAGTAGTCCACTATGGCTAAAGGTACTTTTATACTGGCACATTTTGGCCGGTGCAACAAGCGCTGATCAACGAGACAGTTTGTTGATTGGCGCTCATTTGGTCCTTTCACAAGGAGCTCATGTGGGGACGAGCGCTCGTTACTCCAATCGCTCGTCCCCATACATTTGTATCATGTCAGCTGCACGTCTCCCTGCTTACACATGGAGATGTGCTGCCGACAACGATAATATTTTTCACTTCTAAAACGATATGATCAGTCGATGAACAAGCGTTTGCTCGTTCATCTGCTGATCGCTGCCCTGTTTACACAGGGCAATTATCTGGAACAAGCATTCTTTGAACGCTTGCTGCCCGATAATTGGCCAGTGTAAAAGGGCCTTTACTCTTCAACTATCCTAATTGCTACTCTTTTAATTCCCTGATCCTACAATTTACTTATCAAGGGGCTTAATGGGCTGATGTTTTGTAAAGGAAGATGTACCTTGCCAAGCTTTATTACTCTTAGGATGTCATGGCACAGTTATTCAATTAGAACGATCTTATATGAAATTAGAAATAACAAGAATGCTACTTTTACTCATTAGCAAATGTACACTCATTTTTAAATGGTCCTTGCACTGTGCACATGTGAAAGATAAAAAAATCCATAATAGTGTAAAAAAGACAGAAAAAGATGTGTCCTTTGGGGGGTCTGAACATTGTGAACGGAACAATTTTGCACTGAATTTTAAATCCAGGAAAACTCATTTCTACCCAAGAAAGCTCAAATACATTACCAATGAACAACAGAACATTAAATGCAAACCCTGGGATCACTCACAGAATTCTCACCAGATGGGGATGCGGTAGGCTCAACTCTGGTAATAATTTCATTGTGGGTAGTAACACAATAATGTAGACGTAAAAAAAAAAGAAAAATGTAGATGTCACCATATAGAGTTACATGATTCTCTACAGTGTAACTTTCTCACTTGTCATGCCCCCTACCTACTGACCTAACTAAGCATCCTGTCTGACATAGTTTACCGTACCTAAGTCTAATACATATTACCTTTATTCATCAAAATCTCTATCCTGGCAGAATGAGAAGACATAAGAAACCAGAAGGTAATAATTTTCCCATTTTCTTACCAAAAAGAGTCAGTTTATTACAGTATTTGCATGTAGATATGGAATGTTTTTATGCCTGCTGTTAACATTTCGATAATAGCTTTTATTGAATGATATTGTACATAAACATTTTCATGACTAATATTATACCAATGTTCTATGAAGTATGTTTTTTTTCTTCCATTGAGTAATTTAGAAAATGAAACAATTTTATGTGTCCGGGTTTAACCTTTAAGGGTATGTTCACACGGCCTATTTACGGACGTAATTCGGGCGTTTTTGCCCCGAATTACGTCTGAAAATAGCGCCTCAATAGCGCTGACAAACATCTGCCCATTGAAAGCAATGGGCAGACGTTTGTCTGTTCACACGAGGCGTATATTTACGCGCCGCTGTCAAATGACGGCGCGTAAATAGACGCCCGCGTCAAAGAAGTGACCTGTCACTTCTTTGGCCGTAATTGGAGCCGCTATTCATTGACTCCAATGAATAGCAGCGCTAATTACGGCCGTAATTGACGCGCCGTTCAAGCGCCTGCACATGCCGGTACGGCTGAATTTACGGGGATGTTTTCAGGCTGAAACATCCCCGTAATTTCAGCCGTTACGGACCCCCGCCGTGTGAACATACCCTTATAGAACAACTTTAATACGTTAACAGAAAACTATTTAGACCGATGCAGCTATTTCACTTTTATTGTATAGGGTGTAGTATGGAAGTCATTGTACTTCACATGCTGTTTTTTTCTGGTGGCTACTGATGGGCTTTATTTAGAATATCATACTGATACCTGACTGTCAGAGACATTTCGGGGACCTAACAGCCATATACCCATTGCTCATTAAGCACTATGTATACAATGCCCCGAGTGCAACAACTGTCATGTGACAGAGCTGCTGGGTATAACTAGACGCAGCCCAGCCCTGATTGTGACACCTTATTACAGCTATTTTCTACTGCAATTGGGGCTGCTATATGTAGTATAAATAAAAAATAATTTCCCCCAAATATTTTCTTACCTTTTGGGGGATAACTTTAAATAAAATAAATAAAATAAAATAATAAAAACAGTATAATAAAAACAAATAAACTATAATAAAAACCCTAATACCACACCACCAACCACGGCTGAAGCCATAGCCCCGATGTCATTGCCCTAATTCAGCCATTTTAGACATTTAAACATACGATAAACTGATTAAAATAAAATTAGTTTGAACTTTAAAAGTTGTTTTTTTTCACTCTTAACATACTGTACTAAAATTCTAAAAAAAAGCAAATACGTGTGTAAAATGGTAAAAAAATAAATAAAGCCCTATCTATCACAAAAAAAGATATACAATTCACTTTAATAGCATAAAACAATTAAGTTATAACCGTTGACCAGCACAAGTAAAAAAAATGCTAAAAGTGTCCAGTCATGAAGTACAAAAAGACATCCAGCATTAAGGCTGAATTCACACGAGGCAGATACACTGCATAATAGCACGCAGCGCATCATCCCTGTGTGCCGCAGGGAATTCCAGGCGAAAAAGCGCACCAAACTGTGGTGCAGTTTTTCGCCCAAAATGTCCGCTGCAAAAAACTGCAGCCCTTAGCTGGCATGCTAGCAGGCCGGCCTTCAAGAATGATGTCTCGTCCCAGGAGACTGCTGCAGCCTGTCATTCGCTACCGTGGCGGTCACATGTGATGAAGCGTCATCCCAGGAGGCCAGCCCTCTGAAAGTCATCCAGGCCGGCCTCCTTTTGATAACGTTTCATCCATGTGACCACCGCTACAGCCTGTGATTGGCTGCAGCGGCGGTCACATGGGATGAAACATCATCCCAGGAGGATGAAACACAGACTAGTAGGTTAATTATTTTTCTTCTGACTTCACTTTTTTTTTGCGGCGGGGTCACTGAAAACACGCCGCAAAAAACAACTGCTATTTGATGTGGGATTTACATCCCAATTGAATACAATGGGGAAATCCCGGAACATATAAGTAGCGTTTACGTAAAGACAATTGACATGCTGCAGAAAAAAATTGGGCACTGCAGGTCAATTTCTGAGCGTTTTTACACAATGTGTGAACTGGCCCTAAGGCCTCATGCCCACTACAGTTATTTTCTTCAGGGTGCTATCTGTTTTTTTAACTGATGGCACCCTGACCCATTCATTTCAATGGTGCCAAGCACACTTCCGTTGTTTTGACGGTTCCGTTGTTTTGTTCCGTCAAAAGTAGAGCATGTCCTACTTTTGTCCGTTGTTCAGTGACCGTGGGGCCCATTGAAGTCTATGGGTCCGTCAAAATAACAGACGGCACACGGAAGGCATCCACCCGTGTGTCGTCCGGTTTTGACGGATCCGTTGGCAAGCAACGGCTGGGTGTGCCAAAGTTCCAAACTTCACAGCATTCAACACACAAGATGGATGCGGACAGAATGATCACAATGGTGCATGACCACCCAGAACTGTGGGATACGCGGGCAGAATCGTACCACGACCGGTAATGCTAAAAGTGTCTAGTCATGAAGTACAAAAAGACATCCAGCATTAAGGCTGAATTCACACGAGGCAGATACACTGCATAATAGCTCGCAGCACATCATCCCTGTGTGCCTCAGGGAATTCCAGGCGAAAAAGCGCACCAAACTGTGGTGCAGTTTTTCGCCAAAAATGTCCGCTGCAAATGTACCACGACCGGTACAAAAAGTATGCCGTGTGGGAGGAGCTTTCAAAGGAGCTGTTGCAGCGTCGTTGGGAGCAGGGAACTCGTGCACAGCGTCAGAATATAAGTAAGTAAATACACACATTGCACTTTGCTGTAATTCATTATTTATGGCCCTGTTTTGCTATTATGCCATTGTATGCTTGTTTGTGGTGAAAACAGCGCCAAAACGATCATGTGACGTTCATATGGGAGCTCCCTGTGTCATATGACAAGTTAATTTTAATACCATGCGTTTTTAAAACGGAAGACAAACGGAAGCACAACGTCCGTTTAAAACGGAACAACGGAATGGACACGGAGTGAAAACAGAAAGCACACGGAAGTCATAACGGATACACGGATCCGTTTCAAACAGACATCAAAACGGTGAAGGATGTGTGCATGAGGCCTAAGTGTTTGTTCACACATAGCGTAAATACTGTGGAATTTACATTCAGACGGAAATTCCGCAGTGTATTACAGTAATAGCAAAGTAGATGAGTATTTAACAAATCTCTTCCACACAGTGCGTTAAAATATGCAGAAAAGAAGTGTTGAAATTGACCTACGTGCGGATTCTCAATCTGCAGCATTTCAATGTTTCTTGTAAAAGTGCTGCGGAATCTCCGCACCACAAAACACATTTGAAATCCTGCAGTGTTTACACTACATTCAGACGACCGTGTACGATTTGCACGCGTAAAAAAACGCAGCGTTTTTCCCACATTATATGTCCGTGTGCCAAAAGTGTGCATTGTGTAGTGGGCTTTGCGTGTGGCATGCTTCTTTTTTTTTTTTATTTCTCTGCATTTCTTTGAAACTGATTTGTGAAACACGGACAGTACACCACGCACAGCACACGGATGTGCACAAAAGCGCACCAATATAGGACATGCAATGAGTTTAATGCAACGGACACTCGCTGCGTGAAAACTCATGCCTGTCTGAATAGCCCCATTGAAATGAATGGGTCCGTGTGCTGTGGGTTATTTCAACGCACAGCACACAGACGAGGAACATGCTCGTCTGAATGAGCACTAAGGTGTTAAGATCCTTTTGCTTTTCCTAGCAGTGGGGCTTAATTCACATTGGTTTCAGTGTTTATGTTCGGCAGTATTCTTTGAAACGGTCCAGCTCAATGCATAAACAGACGTATGCAACTGCTTGTTTATAAAGTTGCATACGTCTGCTATAGACTGCCATAAACCAATAAATATACTGCATAATATATGTTTTTTTTGTATACAGTTATAATAAGAATTGTAGTTGTATGCTTTTCAATATAGTTGGGTCTGCGGGATCCTGACTTATCCTGACCAAATTTAAGCCAAAACCGATCCCACATCTTTTTGGCATACATTTGCTCAGTAATGTCTATTTATACCGGATAAGTCGGTAGATTTTCCCTGCAAATACCTAAAATTCGCTTCTGAGGCTCCTTTAACACTAGAGGTGTGCACTCCTTAGCCATACCTCTTAACTTTCAACTATCACAAAGAGGGACAATCGATGCTGCGTGTGCAGCGCGTCACGGCAATTTTTTTCCTTTTAAGCCACGCCTCTAATCCCGATACACACCGAGTTCAACCCGCACAGTATCAGGCTCCCATAGTGCTTCCCACATAGTATAATACCAAATAGCTACCCCCATACAGTTTAATGCCCCCATACAGCATAACACACCCATACAGTATAATACCCCCTAGCTGCCCTTATACAGTATAATGCCCTCTTAGCTGCTCCTATTGCCAGTGCCCTTGTAGATAGTGACACAGTGCTCATGTAGATAGTGCCCATGTAGATAGAACAACAGTGTCCCCTGTAGATAGTGCCCATATATAGTGCCACAGTGTCCATGTAGATCGTGCCACACCCCCCTTGAAGATAGTGCCACCCCCCCTGTAGTTAGTGCCATTGGGACTCCTATGCCAGAGCAAAGGCAGGGGATTCTGCTCCTAGAGGGAAAACCTGATGTTAGTGTCCATATATGCACAGCGACATCAGTGGCTACTCCCTGAGCGGAATCTCCGTTGACGACTCTGGCCGGGGATTCTGCTCCAGGAGGAGCCCCTGACGTCAATGTCCATATATATCGACAGTGATCTCAGGGGTTTCCTCTAGGAGTTGAATCCCCAGCCAGATCATCGGCAACGGGATTCCGCTCAAGGAGTAGCCACTGACGTCACTCTCCATATATGGACATTGATGTCAAGGGCTTCCCGAGCACAGCGCTTAAAGTTGCGCTGTGCCCGGGGATTTCTTGGCGAGCGGAGGAGCTCCCTCTACTCCTCCGCTCTGAACTAATTCTGAAACGGGGAGCTGATGGTTCCCTGCTTCAGAATTGGGTTCAACTGTATCTGTTTCCTGAGGACGAAGATACAGTTGACAGCGGGATGTACCCCCAGCTGCCTGAGACAGCGGGACACCGCCCGGAATCCGGGACTGTCCTGCTGAAGCCGTGACGGTTGGGATGTATGTCTCAGCTACTGTGTCTCAAAGAGGCTACTCTTCCTGCTGCCCAGGTGTTAAGTGATAGGCTGGGTTCACACAACCTATTTTCAGACGTAAACGAGGCGTATTATGCCTCGTTTTACGTCTGAAAATAGGTCTACAATACGTCGGCAAACAGCTGCCCATTCATTTGAATGGGTTTGCCGACGTACTGTGCAGACGACCTGTTATTTACGCGTCGTCGTTTGACAGCTGTCAAACGACGACGCGTAAAAATACAGCCTCGTCAAAAGAAGTGCAGGACACTTCTTTGGACGTTTTTGGAGCTGTTTTCTCATAGACTCCAATGAAAACAGCTCCAAAAACGGACGTAAAAAAACGCAGCGAAAACGGCGCGAAAAACGCCGCGAAAAATGCGAGTTGGTCAAAAAACGTCTGAAAATCAGGGGCTGTTTTCCCTTGAAAACAGCTCTGGATTTTCAGACGTTTATGGTCACTACGTGTGCACATACCCATAAAGTATAAGGGTATGTTCACACGAGGGCGTCCATAACGGATGAAATTACGGGGATGTTTCAGCCTGAAAACATCCCCGTAATTTCAGCCGTAACGGCATGTGCAGGCGCTTGAACGCCGCGTCAATTACGGACGTAATTGGCGCTGCTATTCATTGAAGTCAATGAATAACGGCTCCAATTACGGCCAAAGAAGTGACAGGTCACTTCTTTGACGCGGGCGTCTATTTACGCGCCGTCATTTGACAGCGGCGCGTAAATTACGCCTCGTGTGAACAGACAAACGTCTGCCCATTGCTTTCAATGGGCAGATGTTTGTCAGCGCTATTGAGGCGCTATTTTCGGACGTAATTCGGGGCAAAAACGCTCGAATTACGTCCGTAAATAGGCCGTGTGAACATACCCTTAGGCTATGTTCACACGTAGTCAACAAAAACGTCTGAAAATCCAGAGCTGTTTTCAAGGGAAAACAGACCCTGCTTTTCAGACGTTTTTTTACCAACTCGCATTTTTCGCGGCGTTTTCACGCCGTTTTCGCGGCGTTTTTTACGTCCGTTTTTGGAGCTGTTTTCATTGGAGTCTATGAGAAAACAGCTCCAAAAACGTCCAAAGAAGTGTCCTGCACTTCTTTTTACGAGGCGTAATTTTACGCGTCGTAATTGCCGTACGACGCGTAAAATTACGCGTCGTGTGGACAATACAGCGTTCTACCCATAGAAAGTAATGGGCAGATGTTTGACGACGTATTTGAGACGTATTTCCAGACGTAAAACGAGGCAAAATACGCCTCGTATACGTCTGAAATTTGGCCGTGTGAACATACCCTAAGAACGACGAGAAAAAATAACCTGAACTGATGATAGATTTGGCTAAACTTTGTTACTGTGTTATTTCTTATTTAACTCTCAACTTTTTGTTTTGTCATATAGATCCAACACAATATCTCCATGTGGTTTTGATGATTGTAGTGGCTATTCTTAAAGTGGTCGAAGTATCCGCATTATTAATAATAGGTAATGTGAATCATTAATGTACTACAAAGAAAACCCCTAGACATAAATATAAGATTGCAATAACACTTATGTAACATTTATCGGGGGGGGGGGGGGGGCAGGGGGCGGGGGTGAAGAATCCTAATTTTGGGCAAAAATTAATTAGCAGGTTTTGTTTTCTTTTCTGACGTAATTGTTTTCCCCAGAGATAAGCAGCACCAGAGATGTTTGTCCATCTAGGTGAGGCTATGTTCATGCTGCAGCTAATCTCTTCTGATGGAAAAACTGTTGACTGACATGTCTGAAAACATTTCAGAAATGTTACATCTTTTTCCACAAGGCTTTAATAGCTGATTATCACAGGCGCAAGGGGACCCCTGATAATCAGCTCACCGTCAGGGATGGAGCTTCCAGAAAGATGGAAAATCCCTTTAACCCCTTTCTATACTTCCGTGTAATTCATACTTGCCAACTCTCTCAGGATATCCAGGATACTCTTGGAAAAAGTGGAGATCTCCCAGACCCCTAGGAGAGCAGGCAAATCTCCCGGTGCCATGCATCCTCACAACATACTTACCTTTACCCGTTCCAGGAGTCCTCTTTACTCCCGGGCACCGCATCAGACAACATCTTGTCAGCGTCAGGACATTGTCAGGAATGGGGAGCAGGGTCTATTTATTTAGGGGGACTGGTCTTGAGTCTTTTTTTTTTAGGGCTGTGATAAATAGGTAATTTGCACTATTTGTGATTTAAATAAGCGGCACTTCGTCTGACACATTTTTAGATTGTCCCTAAAGTCTCTTCCTAAAAGTTGGCAAGTATAATGTAAATGATTGGTGGGATGCTTTGGTAGTCCCTGTAATAGGGTGCACATGTACATCATTCAAACATGTTTTCTATCAAAAGCTCTCTTTAGGATCTAAGCTATAGCAATACATTTTTGGCTCTTAAACTAGTTTTTAAAGTCACCACATTCTCTACTGTGTCTTCTAAAGCTTTATTGAGTATGTTGATCTGTAAAGTTATGTGTGTGTAGAGTGGAGAACTTGTAAATGAATGAAAAAGTAGGTCTTATATTTCCATCTTTAGCAAAAAGTTCAATTTTGACTTCCTCCGGAGCCCATAAGTGGGTTATATCATTCTTATTTATCACACGTAACCAGTTCCTCCTACCCTATGAAGTGACTTGATTTGTATGCTAACTTTTAAAGCTTTGTGGTCACCATGTACCAAAACAGCCTTTTGTATAGTGTTGATCATGAGTTGCTGGTCTCAGACACCAGAAAAATGCAAATAAATAAATAAAAAGTTGACATTATTAGTTTCTATGCTTAAAGCACCAGGCAAGTTAATAATAGTTTCCAACATGGCCAACGATTTTCAGGCCCTTGTGCAGGTAGTAACCTGTGAATGCCTGATTGTTTTATGATTAGCCAAACAGTTTCAGTTTGTCTAATCTAATTTTATCCTGTCTAACTTTACGACAGTATTAATAAATCTGTCCCAATCACTGATCCCTCCATACATTGAGCTCAATTATAACAACACAGTATACAGTAATCTCCCACTTGTGGTGACTGGAAGCAGCCAGAACATTAGCCATATTTATTAATAATGACATATTAGCCCCAAATATGACTTAACTGTACGTCATGGTTTGACTTACAATAAGCCACCATGGTATACATCTACATCATGGTGATCGCGACCACCGCAGGAGCCCGGGCTTGACTGACAGGATTATTGACCATAGCATCTAAGAGGTTTGACTGAGGGAGGTGCCCTCTCTGTTACACATCAGTGGGCCGTGATTTCGCATGGACATAAGCATTCAGACCCTTTGCTATGACACTTGATATTTAGCTCTGGGGGCCTCCCATTTATCTAGATCATCTTTTAAATGTTTCTACACCTTGATTGGAGTCCACCTGTGTTAAATTCATTTGATTGGACATGGTTTGGAAAAACACCTCCCTGTCTATATCCGGTCTCACAGCTTAAAATGCATATCAGACCAAAAAACAAGCCATGAGGAGGAAAGAACTACCTGTAGAGTATAGAGACAGGATTGTGTGAAGGCACAGATCTGGAGAAGGGTACAAAATAGTTTCTGCTGCACTGAAAGTTCCCAAGAGCACAGTGGCCTCCATAATTCTTAAATGGAAGAAGTTTTGAACAACGAGGACTCTTCCTAGAGCTGACCACCCCACCAAACGCAGTAATCAATGGAGAAGGGCCTTGGTAAGAGAGGTTACCAAGAACCCAATGGTTACTCTCTCGGAGCTCCAAAGATCCTGTGTGCAGATGGAAAAAACTTCCAGAAGGTCAACCATCACTGCTCATCACCTGCCCAATACCAACCCTACAGTGAAGCATGGTGGCCCAGCCAGTGCTGACTTGAACCCAATCGAGCATCTCTGGAGAGAGCTAAAACTGGCTGTCCACCGACGGTCCCTATTCAATCTGACAGAGCTTGAGAGGATCTGCAGAGAAGAATGGCAGAAAATTCCCAAATCCAGGTACACAAGGTGCAAAACTTGTGGCATCATACCCAAGAAAACTGGAGGCTGTGATCACTGCCAAAGTTGCTTCAACTAAGTACTGAATAAAGTGTCTAAATACTTATGACAATGCAATATTTTAGATTTTCCTTTTCAATAAATTAGCAAAGATTACTAACATTCTTTTTTCACTTTGTCATTATGGGGTATTGAGTGCAGAATGATGGGGAAAAACGTGTTCTAATTTAGCACAAGGCCTCAGCATAACAAAATGTGAAATATTTAATCCCTTCCCGCCCGATCGCGTACAGTTACGTGATGGAAACTGGTGTCTTAACGCCTTTCCACGTAACTGTACGTGAAGAAGATGGAGCTAGCTCAGGAGCTGAGCCCGCACCATCGCCGCCGGGTGACAGCTGTATATTACAGCTGGCACCCTGAGGTATTGACCAGGACCCGAGCTAGCATCAGATCCGGCCGATTAACCCCTCAGATGCTGTGTGCAATAGAGATCGCAGCATTTGAGGAGTTTATAGCCACCGGCACCCCAGCAACATGATCGCTGAGTTTCCGGTGGCTGCAAAGGCGATCGGAGGCCCAATACTTACCTCCCGGTCTGCAAGCAACGGAAGCCTCCTATGCCCCACTCGGCGGCAGGGGCTAAAAGGCTTCTGGTACCATCGGCAAGATGGCACCGGCTCAGCTTCCGGCTCAGAAGCTGAACCGGCGACATCAGCAGTGCGTGTCCGCTGTATGTTACATCGGACACCCCAATCTATCGGCAGGAACCGGAGCTAGGAGCTAGCTGCGATTCCTGCCATTAACCCCTTAGATGCAGCAATCCATTGTGATCGCTGCATCTTACCGGTTTGTAGAAAATCGGCAGCCTGCCATGCAGTGGCAAGGCTGACGACTGCTACTATGGCAACAGGAGGCCTAACAATGGTAGTGCAATATATTAGAACATCAAACAAACCGTTGGATCTTCAAGTCCCCTAGTGGGACTAAAGAAAAGTGTAAAAAAAAGTTAAAATAAAAGTTGTAAAAAATACAATAAAAGTTTCAAGTAGTAAAATGAAACACAATCTCCCCCTTTTTCACTTATCAAGTCATTTATTATTGAAAAAAATAATAAACCATACATATTTGGTATCGCTGCAACCATAACGTCCTGAACTATAAAAATATAATATTATTTATCCTGCGCAGTGAACGCCGTAAAAAAAACCTAAAAAATACTGCCATAATTGCTGTTATTTTGGTCACTTTGTCTTCCAAAAATTGAAATAAAAAGTGATCAAAAAGCCGCATGTATCCAAAAATGGTACCTATAAAAGCTATAGCTCGGATAAAAAAAAAACAAGCCCTTATACAGCTCCATCGACTAAAAAATTAAAAAATTATGGCTCTCACAACATGGCGACAGAAAAAATAAATTCTCTTTAGAAAAGTAATTTTATTGTGCAAAAAGTTGTAAAACATAAAAAAGTGCTATAAATTTGGTATCACCGTAATCGTACTGACCCGCAGAGTAAACATGTAGTTTATAACGCATGGTGAACGCTGTTTAAAAAAAACTAAAAAACTATGGCAGAATTGCTGTTTTTTTGTCACCTTGCCTCCAAAAAAAAGGATCAAAAGTGATCAAAAAGTTGCATGTACACCAAAATGATACCAATAATAACTACAGCTTGTCCCGCAAAAAAACAGGCCTCATACCATTTAGTCTATGAAAAAATAAGTTAAGGCTCCAATAAGTCAGGAAAAAAAAAAATCAAGTTGTGCAGCCCGCGGGAAATAATTATTTTGTTTCAAGAGACGAATTATCAAGGTACTAAAATTAGGGAACCAGGAAGGGGAGGGCCCAAACATATCTGCTGGAAGCGAGGGCGCCTGTATTATACCAGGACAACACTTCCCAGCAAAATTCCCCAAACTACAAAGGTGCGGAGTGTGGACCAAAAGGGGGATAAGAAAAGACGCCATACATCAGTGCGACACTGGCCTGTGCAGAAAGGATTGTGTCACAGCCTAACACACATCTATGGATTATTTTTTTATTTTTTTTTACCTTATTATACCACCTGACTATGTCCCTGATACACTCCGCCCAGCTTACATATGCCACCACATTATAAACGTAAACACCAGTAAGACTCCAAACAAAACTATTACCAAGCAAAATCCACGTTCCAAAAGCCAAATGGCGCTCCCCCCCTACTGAGCCCTACAGCGTGCCCAAACAACTGTTTACTTCTACATATATGGCATCGCCATACCCGGGAGAACCCTTTTAACAATTTTTGGTGTGTGTATCCCCAGTGGCACAAGCTGGGCACGACATATTTGCCACTAAATTGGCATATCTAGGGAAAAATTTTAATTTGCACCTTCCGCAGCACAATCATTTATGGAAAAGACCTGTGGGGTGAAAATGCTCACTACACCCCTTAATAAATGCCTTGAGGGGTGCAGTTTCCAAAATGGGGTCACTTCTCAGGAGTTTTTCTTTTATTATTTCACATCAGATCCTCCACAATTGTGAACCAATACTGTGTAAGTCGTCAAATTAGGCCTAAATTTTACATGGTACTCTTTCACTCATGAGCCTGGTCGAAAAGATTAGGGCCACATGTAGGGTTTTTCTAAAACCGGGAAATACAGCATAATAATTAGACAGCTGTCTTGTTATGGTGGCACAAGCTGGGCACCATATATTGGCATATCTATGGAAAAAAATCCAATTTTCACTCTGGCAGAAATAAGTGTGCAATGGATGTTGCAAACACCTGCGGGGTTAACATGCTCACTACACCCCTAGGTGAATACCTTGAGTGGTGTTGTTTCCAAAATGGGGTCACTTCTGGGGGGGATCCACTGTTTTGGTCCCACAGGGACTTTGTAAATGCGACATAGCGCCCATAAATCAAATGCAGCAAAATCTGTACTCCAAAAGAAAATGGCGCACCTTCCCTTCTGAGCCCCGCCGTGTGCCCAAACAGCAGTTTATGACCACATGTGGGGTATTACCGTACTCGGGAGAAATTGCTTTACAAGTGTTGGGGGGTTCTTTTTTTCCTTTATCTGTTGAGAAAATGACATTTTTTTTAGCTAAAACTACGTCTTATTGAAGAAAAAGGATTTTTTACATTTTCACTGCCCAATTCTTTTTTTCTTTACAAACTCTTTATTTGGTAATGAAAACATAACAAATCAGTAGACATTACCACATATCGGGAGCATATATCGCTACGTAGAGCTTTGAAACATTCTCAGAAGAAAACATAGTGATAGAGATTCTGCCCAATTCTAATAAAATCTATGAAACACCGGTGGGGTCAAAATGATCACTACACCCCTAGATGGATTCCTCAAGGTGTGTCGTTTTCTCAATGGAGGCACTTTTTTGGCGTTTTCAGTGTTTTGGTTCCTTAGGGGCTTTGCAAATGCGACATGGCCTCCGCAAACCATTCCTGCTAAATGTGAGCTCCAAAAGCGAAATGGAGCTCTTTCCATTCTGAGCTCTGCCGTTTGTCCAAACAGCCGTTTATTACCACATATGGGGTACTGTTTTACTCGGGAGAAATTGCTTTACAAATGTTGCAGTGCTTTTTCTCCTTTAGTCCTTGTGGAATTTAGAAAAAATTATCTAAACCTACATTTTCTTTGAAAGAATGTAGATTTTCATTTTCCATTTTCAATAATTTCTGCAAAAAACCTGCGGGGTCAAAATGCTCACAATACCTCTAAATAATTTCCTCAAGGGGTTTCGTTTCCCAAAAGGGGTCACTTTTGGGGGATTTCCACTGTTTTGGCACCGCAAGAGCCCTTCAAACCTGACATGGTGCCTAAAATATTTCACTAATAAAAAGGAGGCCCAAAATCCACTAGGTGCTCCTTTTCTTCTGAGGCCGGTGTTTCAGTCCATTAGCGCACTAGGGCCACATGTGGGATATTTCTAAGAACTGCAGAATCTGTACAATAAATATTGAGTTGCATTTCTCTGGTAAAACCTTCTGTGTTACAAAAAAAAATAGATTAAAAATGAATTTCTGCAAAAAAAATTTACATTTGGAAATTTCACTTCTATGTTGCTTTAATTCCTGTGAAACGTCTAAAGGGTTAAACTTTCTAAATGCTGTTTTGAATAATTTGAGAGGTAGAGTTTTTAAAATGGGGTGACTTATTGGTGATTACTAATATATAAGGCTCTAAAAGCCGCTTCACAACTGAACTGGTCCCTGAAAATATAGCCTTTTGAAATTTTCTTGAAAATGTGAGAAATTGCTGCTAAAGTGCTAAGCCTTGTAATATCCTAGAAAAATAAAAGGATGTTCAAAAAACGATGCCAATCTAAAGCAGACATATGGGGATGTTAATTAGCAACAATTTTGTGTGGTATTACTATCTGTCTTACAAGCAGATACATTTAAATTTAGAAAAATGCAAATTTTTGCAATTTTTCACTAAATTTTGGTGTTTTTCACTAACAAATATTGAATTTATCGACCACATTTTTCCACTATCATAAAGTACAATAAGTCATGAGAAAACAATCTCAGAATCGCTTTGATAGGTAAAAGTGTTCCCAAGTTATTACCACATAAATTGACACATGTCAGATTTGAAAAAATGGGTCTGGTCCTGAAGGCCAAAATGAGCTTGGTCCTCAAGAGGTTAAAGGGTCTGAAGACTTTCCGAATGCATTGTAAATGATCAGAATATTGCTTTGTAACGTTCCCTCATGGAATTTAAAAATAGAAAAAGTGCACAGTGAAAAAAATAAATTAAAATGTTTCTATAAAAATGTTTTTATTTTTAAAAATTGTTATCAATAACAAGATAAGATGAACGGCATACGAATAAAACTTAAAAAAAGGCGGAATTACTTTTTTTCCCACCCCCCAAAAAAATAGTAAAAGTTAATCATTAAAGGCTAAGGACACCTTTTGAGGGCATTTTTTTTTTAAGAAATAGATTAGTCAGTGTGTTTAGTGTAACTTTACAATTAGTCTGTTAAAAAATCTTTTTGTTTTGAAGATACAGCTGTTCTGTATTCTGTATCTGTACCATTCTCTTCACACTGGTTCATAACTTAGATGTGATCGATTACAGGTGGATCCTGCGTGTCACAGACACGTAGGACTCGTCGACACTGAACCTGTCAGGTCCGCGGGACTGATGGATACAGTGTAAGACGAGTGATACAGTTGTATCTTCAAAAGTAAAATGATTTTTTAATGAAGACTAATCTATTTGTTAAAAAAAAAAAAAAAAAATGCCCTCAAAGGTGTCCATGGCCTTTAAGTCCCATGTGCTCCAAAATGGTACCAGCAAAAACTACATGTCGTCCTGCAAAAAACAAGCCCACTTGTGGCTTTGTCAACAGAAAAATTAAAAACTTACATCGACTTACCTGCAAACGCTGATGCTGCTGCAGAATCAACTGTAGCCTCTGGTGCCGATGTGTCCTCGCTCGTCCGACACGATGCAGGACCTGGGGCAGGAAGTGACGTCACAGCGTGATCTCTCGAGAACACGCTGTGTGTCTGTGCACTGCCAGAAGCTGGGTGTTAACGAAGAGAAGTGGATGATGCTGATTCGTCAGCATCATACACTTCTATTCACAACGCACAGCTAGTAAAAGAAGTAAAAACGCCCAGCTGTACATACACAATACACGCCTACTTGTACATAACTTTAAACACGCCCAGTTGTACTTAAGAAAGCCTCATTTGCATAAATATAAAAATGGTCATAACTTGGCCAAAAATGCTGTTTTTAAAAAAAAACAAAACGTTACTCTTATCTACATTGCAGCGCCGATCTGCTGCAATAGGAGATAGGGGTTGCAAAATCTGGTGACAGAGCCTCTTTAAACGAACACTGGCCAAAACGAAACTTTCCCATGTGCTCCATTCTGGTATTCCATATGTCAGGTCCTCATCTGTTATTTTTCTTGCTGCTTCTATCTATATATATATATATCAGACTTGGATGGCTGCTTAGCAGCAGTGTGAACCAGGCCCGATGGCACGCTTTCTTTACTTGAGTCTATGGAGATATGTGTGTCACCCATCACAGGCTTCAGCAGTTCCTGTACCACACTAGTTTTGCATCATCAACTACCACTGATGCTTAGACAGGTCCCTGTCACACAGATATAATGTAGAAGAATATAGTACAGCCTCTCTGTATACTTATGGTTTCTCAGTTTATTTAGGAGAATATAGAGCGAATGATAATCATAGTGTCCCCCAGCATGAAAAAATGGTATGGACTTTATCTGGTCATATGATGATGTGCTGAAGCATCATGGGATTGATAGCAAAGCAGAGAGGAAGAGAAAGCTGGGGAAATCCCAGAATCACGATGGAGGTTTTTTGTTTTGTTTTTTAAACACAGACAAGGCAGCAGTTCAAAAAGTAAGTACAGGATATATAAAATAAGTGTAGAGTGTGGTATACAGTCAGGTGGGCAATGCAGACATGGAAAGTTTGGTTTCCACTGGAGGTCTTCTTTAAGAGATTAACAAATCTGGTGCATTTAAAATTGACTGTTTTAATCTTTTTACACCTACTATGAGAAGCCATATATTTTCACAACTAATTTGCACCTTTTTTTAAATTAACCTTTACCATTAATAAATGAGGTTAAAAGTACATTTACATCTTGCTCACTTTTCTCGCCTCTTTTTTTCTTTTTTGGAGTAAGAAAAGAATTGTTGCAAATTTTTGTACAAATTTGGTGCAATTTTGGCACATATTTAGATGCCATTTTTTTTTAACCTGTGCTATTTCCACCAAAATCTGTCATACGGTATACGGAATAATAAAAGTGGGTTAAATCTATAGAGATGCAGGGGATTTGCAGCCCTGTATATAAGAAGTGAACTATGTCTGCTATCAAGATATGTTAAGAAATGAATCAGCATAAAACATCTATTAAGATGAATAGAATGGTGTCCAGCGATAGACATTCTCTTTAAGGATTGTAAAGCACAGCACTCTAGCTTTATAAATTCAATTGTTGTGCCTTGAAATAATGTCTGTATTTTACAGGACTACGACACATATTCTACCAAAATGTTTTTATTTCCTCAGTTCAAAAAAATTCATGTAACACCACTACTGAGGATTCTGGTCAAAATTTTCAGGATGAAACCAAAGAATTTGATTTAAATATATCCAAAAAATACATAGATGCATATAATGCAATTACAGACCTATGTGCTGCAACAGGTAATGTGCATTCACTTAAATAGATAGACACTTTTTTTTTTACTTTTGCTTTAATCAGTTACTACTGGCTTTACATATTTTCGATAAAATTCTTGATTTAAAAAGTATACCGGAAAATATGTTAGCTCATGAAGAGTTTTGGCCCTAAGTAGTCTCTCTGATTATCAGAGCATGAGCTGATTTTCTTCCCATTGAAGTATATTTACCACCTGGCCTGAGTAAAGTTTGCCAGGGGGGGGGGGGGGGGGGCTTTAGTTAATGGCAGCATCTATATCGATGGGAATTCTCATCAGATTGAGCTCATGATAGAGTGATGCCTATTTGCAGCATAAGGGTATGTGCACACACAAACCCCAAAACGTCTGAAAATACGGAGCTGTTTTCAAGAGAAAAAAGCTCCTGGTCTTCAGCCATTTTTTATTCAAAGACGCGTTTTTCGCTGCCTTTTTTACAGCCTTTTTTGAAGAAGTGACATGCACTTCTTTTTCTCGGCCGTGTTTTTTACGCGCCCGTTTTTTAAAACGGCCATTTAAAAAAGCGGCCTGTCGGAACAGAACGACGTTTTTCCGATTGAAATGGCAGATGTTTGGAGGTGTTCTGCTTCCGATTTTTTGGCCGAAAATAAGCCGTGTGAACATACCCTAACTTAACCAGGTCAGAAGTTCTTGTTCACCTGTTTATTTGAAGTCCATTATATCTAGCGATATTGCCCATGGGATCACCCATTTTTCTTTATGTTTCTTCCACATCTAGTGACCGTGGTAATCCAATTGATAGAATATATTCATACAGATTAAATCATAATAATAATAATAGTTTTTACTGTGATTTGCAGCAATTTTCCAAATCGCGGTAACAACGCAAACGTTTTTCGATGTGACTTTCGGAAAAAAACACGGAAAAACTGCATCACGTGAATACACCCGTACAGTAAATTTATCAGGACGCTAAACCCTGCCCTGCTAAGCCCCGCCAGTTTTTGCAAAAATTGCGACTTTCCTAACACAGAAAATTGCCATTAAGGGCTTCATAAATTCTCCCCACATTCCTATTTGCTTAGCTCAGCACTAATTTTTTTAATGTACGTGGCACTTGTAATTTGTGTTGACTTCCTCCTTACTTCTTCCTTTTGCATAGAGTCCCAGACAGATATATGATAAGGCATAATCTTCTACATATGCTTCTCTCAACTACAGGACAGGTTTGTGAGCTGTGTCCACTGAATTGGGATGCATTCAATGGCAAATGTTACTTCTTTTCAGAAGAAAGATATAAATGGGCTCAGAGTGAAAATAACTGTGAGCAGAGGAATGCTGAGCTTATTTCCTTTGAGAATATGGAAGAACAGGTCTGACGTGTTACTTTTTATATAGTGTTTAAGTCGTGCTAATATATTCCACAGAGCTGTACTAAGAATGTCCTAACAATGGTTTCTGTCTTAAGCCGATCATACACATTGGATGGCCGTGAACTTGATGTCCAGAAGCTATTTCTTTTGACTCCACCATAAACATGCCTTGGGCCCAGCTGAACAGTTTATAATGGAATAAGCCACTATCAGACATCCCTGGTAGTGGTTTATATCCTTCAGGAAACAAAGGATCAAACATGTTGAGATCCAACATGCTTTATCTCTCTTCCTCCGACCTCTACCGTCAATAGAACCCTATACACATGCTGTAGGATCATCGGCCAACCTTTATCTCATATATATGGCCATCTTAACTTATCCATGTTTTTAGAGTGGTAAAGAAAGCTATGCAAACATGTGGAGAGAATACAAAATGCATGCAGATGATGCCCTGGTCACATTAAACAAATGGCCCTATTGCTGCCAGCAGAGTTAATGACTGTGCCATGATTAAAGTGTCAGACAAGACTATTACTTAACTCACAAGCAAACACATTACACCTAAAGGGGCCCATACACATTGGAGAAAAGTCATCTGAACCAGCTGTTGTTCGAATATGTATGTGGATGCCCCAAACTCTACCATGACGGCAGCTTACATTTTTTTGTTCCTGCGGAAAAAAAAATTCGCTGCCAGAGGTGTCTGGCAACGGCTCATTCCCCTCTTCCAATTTAAATGCAAGCATGCTGGCTAAGTCAAATGTGCATGTGTATGTGGGAGTCCGGAAAAGTAACGCTCGGCCGAATGAGCTTGTTCAGCTGACCGCTATCTGTGGCTGGAGGTTGTTGTATGTACTACATGTGCGTAGTGCATACTTTTAATCATGGAACCCGATGAAGGCCTGTGACGTGATGAGGCACAATTATACACAGTAATGAACATATTAAACGTATAATTTATTCAATTGAAGTATTATTAATTAGCTATACAGTAAATCTGTGGAAGACATATATTTTTTTTAAATGTTGTAGCTATTTATTTTTTATTTTAAAAACTTTCCTAAAAGTGCTGTCAACATTGGGGATAGAAACTTCCTTCCTGTGTTCTCTGTGTAGTTAGTACAGCAGGGTGAGTGCACTTTATGGCAGATTAAATGAATGGGAGTCAGCTGACAGAGAAATGCCATAGATCATTACAGTCTCCAGAAAGTGATGGCGTGCAGCCGCTCCCCGAGAGACCTGATAGTGACAGGGGAGCTGCAAACTAAGCCTATTCCGTGTGTATATAGTGTTACTATCCTGCCTTATCTAGGCATCCAGCAGTACAATAGAGCTGTCATTAAAGGCCCTTTTACATGGGCCAATGATCTGGCAAACGAGTGTTCTTATGATCTGAGCTGCCGACATAATGGAAATGTTTGGGGACGAACGATTGTAGTAACGATTTTTCGTCCACATACTGTACATAACCGATCGTTACTTCTTGTGAAAGAAACAAACAAACGAGCGCCGCCCAGTGAGCTGTCTCATTGATTGGCACTCATTTTCACGACCCATACCGGGCCGTGTAATAGGACCCTAACTCACCCACCCTCCAATTATAATGTGATGGTTCTCCTCATCCTGTACCTGTATATACAACAAAGTGTCAGACTATTGTAACTGCTCTAGTGGCCAGTGTGAAAATTTAAATATTTCGAGATTTTTTTTATGTGTATAGTACTGTATACATTTTTTTAATCAGGATAACAACACCAAAATTTTACGAAAATATGTTTCTTATAAAAACCTAAATTAAATAATATGTAATTTTCTAATGATGCATTCACTTTAAGTTACTGGCTGACCTGATCTATGTTATCGGCCACAGTCTGAACATATTTCTTAATTAGTAACAAAAATCCTTCTATTTTTGCTGATATGTATTTCTCAGGATTTTATTTCAAGACACATTCCTTTGAAGAATGGGCATTTCTGGATTGGACTTACCAAACATGAGTCACATTGGCAATGGAAGAGAGGTGGACAGTTTCAAGGAAAAATGTAAGTTTATTTTAGATACATTTTCTTAGCTTTCTTATGACTCTAGAGAATTGTGTTTTTAGGACAACCCCTTTTTCAATTTTAGGGCGTTACTTATAAGGGCCGTTCCTTGAAGCCTCTGCAATCAACATAAGGTGGTTAATGGGGTTGTCCTTTTTAGACAATCCCTATTGTTAGAAGGGTGTCTTCACAATAAGCAGACCACAAAGTGTCCCCCTGCTGAGACCCCAGCGATCAGCTGTTATCCACAGGATAGGTCATGGGTATATGATCGGTAGGGGTCCGACACCAGGACCCTGCACCGATCAGCTGCTCCGGCTGTATCCGGGCATCGGACGTTCATATTGGAAGCAGATGGCTCCGGTCACGGAATAACGGCCGAGCTCTGCTCCTATTTAAGTGAATAGGAGCAGAGCTGCAGTTCTTCAGAACGGCCGCTATGCAGTGGTCGGAGCCATCTGCTTCCAGCTCCAACTACTGCATGCCCTTCAAAACATCCGATTCCCGGAGGCAGCCGGAACAGCTGATTGATGCGGAGTCTGGGTGTCAGACCCTCACCGATCATATACTGATGACCTATCCTGTGGATAGATCATCAGTTGTCCGGTCGTGGATAAACTCTTTAAGCATTATGTAGTGACCATTCAAATCTATGAGTTGTGTGTTTTAATGCAGGACAGGGCAGGTCCTCTAGAGCAAGAGACACTCTTTGTAGCATTTCTCAATTCCGGCCAAGAGATGAGGATCCTGAATAGAGGACCCCCTATATTAACCAAGAATTCCCTAATAGGGTATATGAAAATAGGTTTTGTAAACTGAACAACCCTGTGTAAGTGATTATTTTCCCTGTAGTGGCAGTCATTGATTTCTGTGGCACATGCAGTTCTTTTAGAATTGTACTAGATGGGACTCGCAGCCATAGGTAGTGGGTACTGAAAAGGGTACCTCTCATCTATTATCTCAGCATGGTCTAATAGATCATATTAAAGATGACCTGTCACCTCTCCTGACATGTCTATTTTAGTAAATACTTGTATTCCCCATTAAAAAACAATTCTGAAACATATTTTCTTAGAACTTTGTTGCCATTACTCTGCTATTTCTCCTAGAAATGTATGAATAAATTGACAGCTGGTTGTTACCATTCCTCTTGTCAAAGAGGTGTGTCCTTACACATGTTCACTCAGTCAGCACTGATTGGACTTTGTTAGTCTGTGTAGGGACACACCCACAACTGGTAACACACAGTTGTCAATGTACTCATAAATTTCTGGGAGGAATAACAGAGGAAAGGCACCAAGTAGAGTTCTAAGAAAAGATTCTTTAGAATTATTGTTTGATGGGGAATACAATTATTTATTAAAACAGACATGTCAGGAGAGGTGACTTTTTAAAGGGGGCTATCTTTAAAATATAAATTATTATAGCTATAAGTCAGATCTCAGCCTGCCTACCCACAGTACAATGCAGCGCATTACAACGTACAGTATGGACAGAAGATGGCCTAAGAAAGTATTAAGCAGATGCTCACAATAAACTGGTCACTCATTGTAAATAAAACGTAAAAGCTTTTTTTATTTTTTTTCACCAGATTTAGGTTACATTAATCACTTACACCTTACTTATAAAGTTAATTTTAATACAGTAAATCAGATAATGTCACGTAATTTGTTGTTTTATCACCAGATCTGTTACATCAGAAGAGCACCAGTGTGCCACCTATGGAAAAGACTTATCAGCAGAAAGCTGCTTTAACCCAAACAAATGGATATGTAAAAAGAATATGACCCGGTTATAGATTTTTTTTTTAAAAAGTGTTCCTCAAGGGAGTGATGTTATATCGCTAGGATACCGCATCACTTTCTGATTGGTAAGAGTCCAACTACTAGGACCCCATGATTTTAAGAATGAAGGGGCCACTGTGTTGGTTTAGTGTTGCGTCCCCTTCAAAGTTTTTCCCTGCACAGAGGTGCTTCCGGCCACCCACTGAGCAGGGAACTGCACTGACCTATTCACTTGCAATATGCTATCACTTTCTGAGATGGGAAAACCCCTTTAGAAAGTCTTCAGGTTTGTTTTAAATATACTGTATATTATACTGTATTTTATCGAAAATTTTCTTTTTTGGATTTATTTTGCATAAAATATGTTAAAAGGAATTAATTGCTTTTATTTTGTAACCAATTAAAAGTCTTTACTGAATTATAAATTTTTGTGCAATATATAATAATTTTATGATTGCTTTTCTACAATATGGCAGATGTGGCTGCCATATTGCCTTTACAGTTATGTAGCAAGAACTCCATAGCTGTCATGCACAGTACACACATGTAGTGAGGCTATAGAAGTACCCAGCTGCTGGACGAGATGACATCAGTGGTAGATAAAATCAAAAGACCCTAAGTACTTCACAGCATTACTGATCTTGCTCACCCATCTTGGGGGAAAATATGTGTTACTGGGTTAACAACTGGCTCAGTGATAGAAAACGGAGGGTGGTTATTAATTGTAAATCCTCAGATTGAGTCCCAGTACCAGTGATGTACCATAGGGGTCAGTATTGGGCCCTCTTTTTTTTAAAATATGTTTATTAATGACCTTGTAGAGGGCTGACAGGGTATTATTTTAATATTTGCAGACGATACTAAGCTCTGTAAAGTGACCAACACAAAGGAGTTTAACATAATATTACAGGGGATTTGGGGAAGCTGGATGTTTGGGCAGAGAAATAGCAAATTAAGTTTAATATGGATAAATGCATGGTTATGCACTTGGGCGAGGAAACAAATTCTATAATTGTGCATTTAAAGAGGCTCTGTCACCATATTATAAGTGGACTATATTGTACATGATGTGATCGTCGCTGTAATGTAGATTACAGCAGTGTTTTTTTTATTTAGAAAAACTATCATTTTTGACGAAGTTATGACCTATATTAGCTTTATGCTAAAGAGTTTCTCAATGGACAACTGGGCGTGTTTTACTTTTTGACCAAGTGGACGTTGTGGAGAGAAGTGTATGACACTGACCAATCAGCGTCATACACTTCTCTCCATTCATTTACTCTGCAGATAGCGATATAGCTATATCGCTATGTGCAGCCACATACACAAACACTAACATTACTGCAGTGTCCTGATAATGAATATACATTACCTCCTGCCAGAACGTGATGGGGGGGCCAAGTAGTCTGTTGGTGGTGCCAAGGACTGAGTCATATGGCTGGTAGCTGCCCGGTGCTAGGTGAACCTATGGACTGTACCATGGGAAAGCTTATGTCATTATTTACTAAGCCTTCTTATACAGCTCAGGTGGACAGTATGACCGAAAGACAAGAATGTCCGGTCAAAATAGAGGGACATTCTGTAATGGCATTGCTGGACTCTGGGAGTCTGGTGACTTTGATTCACAGCAGTCTTGTGGACTCTGACAGACTCAAGACCCACCGGTTGGGGGTTGTGTGCATTCATGGCGACACTAAGGACTATCCCACTGCAGTGCTAACAGTGGAAACTCCTTGTGGGTCAGTGAGCCATGAAGTGGACGTGGTTAAAAGTTTACTACACAGTGTCATACTTGGCTGTGATTTTCCATTGTTCTGGGATTTATGGGAAAATAAGAAGCCCATTGTGTCTGAGGATAAGCATAATGTAAGTGAAACTATTAATGATGTAGCACTGGTACCAGGGGAACCTGATAATTTCCCTTTAGAAGTCTTGGCTGGGGACTCAGAGGAGACACCTTCTGAAATAGGATTTTCTAACTTGCAAGTTTCTAGGGGAATATTTGGTACAGAACAGCTGAAGGATCCTAATCTAGTGAATGCCTGGAAAAATGTCAAAGTAATTAATAGTATTTCTCAGGAACCAGACAGTGATTTGCAGTATCCCCACTTTGCCGTACATAATTTACTTTACAGGGTAAAGAAAACCGAAACAAGGTTTATAGAGCTGCTTGTTGTACCCCAGTCTCATGTCCACTTAGTATTGGAACTGGCTCATTCACATGTTCTAGGGGAACATTTAGGGGCAGAGAAAACAAAAGAGCGTATTGAGTGGAGCTTCTTCTGGCCAGGCCTCTATAAAGCTGGAGTTTATTTTTGTCAAACTTGCCCCGAGTGTCAAGTTAATACACCTCGGCCACATTTTCGTAACCCTCTAATACCGCTACCTATAATTGAGGTTTCTTTTGAGCGCATTGCTATGGATCTGGTTGGACCACTTCCCAAGTCTGCCAGGGGCCACCGTGCTGGTTGTCTTAGTTGTCCTTGACTGGTCACCCGTTATCCAGAAGCAATACATCTCAGGAACATGTCGTCTAAAGTCATTGCGAAAGAACTGTTCCAAATGTTTACTCGTACAGGTATCCGAAGAGAAATTTTAACAGACCAGGGGACACCTTTTTATGTCTAAAATTACTAAAGAGCTGTGTCGGCTATTAAAAATGACCCATTTATGTACTTCAGTAAACCATCCCCAGACCGATGGTCTGGTGGAAAGGTTTAACAGAACACTGAAAGGGAGGCTAAAAAAGGTGGTTGGTAAGGATGGTAAGGACTGGGATTGTCTTTTGCCTTATTTAATGTTTTCAATTCAAGAGGTTCCACAGGGTTTTCCCCATTTGAACTTTTGTATGGTCGACATCCCAGGGGGCTTTTGGACATAGCTAAAGAGACATGGGAGCAAGAACGTACACCTCACAGAAG
Source organism: Rhinoderma darwinii (assembly GCF_050947455.1). Classification (NCBI taxonomy): domain Eukaryota; kingdom Metazoa; phylum Chordata; class Amphibia; order Anura; family Rhinodermatidae; genus Rhinoderma; species Rhinoderma darwinii. Next base: position 38,946,685 of record NC_134697.1, on the reverse strand, counting down.
TGTAATTGAACATATTGCTCAAATGCAGGACAGAATTGCAGCAGTCATGCCGATTGTCGGAGAACATATGCAGCAGGCCCAAGAAGCACAGGCCAGAATTTACAATAGGTCTGCTAGGGTCAGAACCTTTCAACCAGGTGACCGAGTGTGGTTTTGGTGCCAACAGTTGAGAGTAGGTTTTTGGCAAAATGGCAGGGCTCCTATGAGGTCCGGGAAAAAGCTGAAAGAGATATTGTGTAAGAGACCTGTATTGATTGTTCCCAACTTCCAAAAATAATTTTTGGTATAAGCAGATGCCTTTAATGTTGGGCTAGGGGCCGTCTTCTCTCAGGTGATTAATGGGGAAGAACATCCAATAAGTTACCTCAGCAGAAAGTTGAGTTCCGCAGAAAATAACTATTCAATTGTAGAAAGGGAATGCCTCGCCCTTAAGTGGACCATCGAGTCACTAAGGTATTATCTGCTGGGGAGACAATTCAGGTTAATTACAGATCACTCGCCATTAAAATGGATGGCCCAAAATAAAGGAAAGAATTCAAGAGTAACTAGGTGGTTTTTGGCCTTGCCAGACTTTAGGTTTTATGTAGAACACGACCCAGGTTCTTAGCAAGGCAATGCGGATGCGTTGTCACGTGTCCACTGTTTATGGGCACAAGGTGCTCCTCCCCACAGGTCTGAGCAGAGGGGGAGGATATGTAAAGAAGTGACTGGAAAGGTCGTAGATGGTGTCTCTATTTCACCAAGGTTTCTCCCCTATACACGGTGAGGGGCTCCAAGTATCATACAAAACAGGAGGAAAAACACATTGCTAGTTTGTCCCCATGTTGTGTGAAAGGTGTGGAACTTGGAGGTTTTGTAGTGTCCTGGGTGGGGTGAAGCCTCCATTCCCAGTCCAGTATCTATTTTCCTCTGCATTGGCCTCATTACTAAATGCAGCTGCACTGAGGCCTATTTAACCCCGCGTTGCACTGTGTAAGCCCTCTCTGGGAAGAGCAGTGTTGCTGCTCAGAAGCTGCGTACAAACTGAAGGTACAGGTTGCTGCTATATTGTATGTAAGACAGAGAGGGAACTTATACTGTTTAGTTAGTGCTTGGACAAGCAGGATTTTGTTTATGTTTTGTTTTACTTTGTGCAACCTGTATATTTCTACACTGTCAATAAAAGATGGAAAGGAACCTGTTTATGTCTTTGTAAAGCCTGACTTCACTCAACCCGGTGAGCTAAATCCCCACAGTATATATATATAAAGTGCTAAGTCACTTTTACTGTGTCTAGAAAAGGTTTTTAGTTGTCGCCATATGGTTATCATTCAGAATTAGCTTTCAGCATCGTTTCCATGTAATCAACACAAAAGCAACAAATTGCTGATAAAATTTTAATGCTTGATTTTTTTTTTTTTTCAATCACATAAATTCTAAGGAGTTGTACTAAATATAAGATGATGGCTCAAATCTTTCATTGCTTTGGTTTGGATGCTTAATGTTGTTCTTTCTCTTTCTTCTTCCCTTTGCTCTTCTTTTTGCCCTCTCCTTTTCCTGGACACTTTGCCTTTTGGCCTTCTCCTTGCACCCCATTACCGCCTGCATTGTTGGGCATGAATCCTCCCATTGAATTTAAGAATCTTTTTTGTCTTAAGTGTTCTATTTCTTCTTGAATTTGGTCCTCATACTTTTGGGCTTTTTCGTGACCTCTGTCATGTTCCATTCCTTTACCGTGTCCCTTTCCACGCTCTGCTCCTTTACCGTGACCCTTTCCATGCTCTGCTCCTTTACCGTGACCCTTTCCATGCTCTGCTCCTTTTCCATGACACTTCCCATTCTCTGCTCCTTTTCCGTGACACTTATGCTCTTCTCCATTTTTGTCGCCCCTTTCATGATCTGCTCCTTTTCCGTGGCCCTTTCCTTTCTCTGCTCCTTTTCCATGACACTTCCCATTCTCTGCTCCTTTTCCGTGACACTTATGCTCTTCTCCATTTTTGTTGCCCCTTTCATTCTCTGCTCCTTTTCTGTGGCCCTTTCCCTTCTCTGCTCCTTTTCCATGCTCTGCTCCTTTCCCATAGCCCTTTCCATGCTCTCCTCCTTTACCCTGACCTTTTCGATGGCCTGCTCCTTTGCTATGATCCATGCCATGCTCCATTTCATTGTCCTGGTCCATGTCCTGTTCATTTTCCACTTCTCTCTTCTTCCTGTTCTCTTTTTCAAAAATTTCTTCCTTTAAGTCTTTTGTTGCTGTTAAATACAAAGTAGGAGTTGATGAAAGTAGATACTAAGGTAGAGAAATTAAAAATGTCTCTGGGAGTCAGATATATCTAACCAGAACATACTCTAACAGTCAAGAAAATCACGAGGAGCTCTAAATGACGGTGGTAGTACAGAATGAGGCATCGCATTAAAATTCTGCTTCACAGGCCAAATGTTTATCTCTAAAGAATCCCTGAATTAACTACTACGTTTTTGGTTTACTCCTTAAAAATTGATGTGTTTAACTTTATCTGCCAAAGACTGAAATATCTGGTGGTTCTGACAAGATAATGGCACCCAGCAATATTACCTCATACAAAACTGCCAATCAAGCCTATCACTCGATACTGGGATCTTCTATTTTTAATATTACCAAAAAAAAAAAAGAATCTATTAGACCTTATTGACTTATGGCCTCTGTATATGATAAATATATGTGTAGAGTTTACAATACAATTAAAGGGATTGTCCAGGATAAGGAAAAAAATGTCTGTTTTTTTCTCTCTCTAGAAACAGCACTACATCTGTCCATTGGCTGAGTCTGGTATTGCAGTTCAGCCCCATTCACTTAAATGGGGATGAGCTATATTACCAAATGCAGCCTTTTTCAAGTGTGGCACTATTCTGGGGAAAAAAAGCCATCCATTTTTTCTAACCCTGAACAACCCCTTTAATTGTAGTGTTGATAGAATAGTCTAACACATAAATTACTCCCTGGAAAGGGAACAGATTGTAAATCGTGTTGCTTTCTATCGGTCACAATCAACAATCAGTCATAAGAGGTTGTTTAGTCACAAGAAGTTGTATATGAAATTTCTAGTAACGATCCTGCAGTATGTAAGGAGATACTTACTGAACACTGGGTTAAAACATTTCTTTCCACACATTGTGATACAACACCGCATGTTATTACTACAATCCCCATCAACCGAGCAGTCTGCCATCGTAGTGTAATTTCTAAGGGGCCGGTGTTTCTTGGGCTTTATTTGTTTTTCAGGACAGTGTTCACCATATTTACACTCTTCATTTGAATGTTTGTGCTTCCACATTTGCTTCATTTCTTCTTTGGCTTCTGGGTGCGTTTTCATATAATCATAAGGGCACATTCCATATTTTTTATCTTCCTCTGTAACTTCTATAAGAACAAAAAACAGGAAAAAATGAGGTTTGGGTTTTCTTTGCTTATTATCAGCTGCTTTAACATTCTAACATTTATCTTGTTGATAGGAGTTTATGATTATAGTAAAAAGTGATCTTTTTTCAGCCAGTCGACACTGCTTTTTTTTTTTTCTGTCATTTGTTTCTGTCATTACTATAAAAACAAAAATGTGGCAAAAAACGTGACAGAAATGACATGTATGATCAATGGGTTGTTTCCAGTAGCGAGGCTTGGGCACATCAACTGCAAAACGATCTTATTTTGGCACATTTTGTTTCTCCCAACTTTGAAACAACAAAATGTGCCAAACATCATTATCAGACGTTAATTTCATGTTAAGGATTAAAGGGGTATTTCCACTATAACAAATGATTACCTATCCATTTGATAGGTGATAACTGTTAGATTGGTGGGGGTCCAACCGCTGGTAAACCCACCAATCGCCAGAAGGGGTCCCCATGTCCCCTTTTGCCCAGCTGAATGACCGCTTGCCAGTAGAACTTGAATGGAACGGCGGGCGAGCATGTGCCTGGCCAAACCATTTAAATGGCTCTAACGGAAACTGCAATATACCAATCATTTTTTAGAACCGGAATACACCTTTAAAGAAAATTAATTATTAAAATAAAAAATATGTATTATTGTGCAATACAACATAGTGAGGGACATGTAGTAGATTTTATTGTACAAAAGAAGTCCGTCTTACAATGCACTACAACTACAGAAATTCTTTTGGTCCCCAAGTGTCAATGGACAATACTCTGATAGAAAATGTGAGAAAAAGAGTTTATTGCATATAGCTCTTCTCTGAGATTAGATGATGATTTTTTGCCATATAGGTTCAGAGAAACAAATCATTTGCCCTCCTTAGGGCTTATGAACAGAGTCCTATTATGTCTCTGTTTTGTACGGAGCTATAATCGGGCTGCCAGAGAGCTCCATAGGGCATGTACTGTACCTCTGTATGCCTTTGATTTCATGAAGGTTTTCTCCCACGGAATACAAGGAGTGAATATCTTTGGCCACACAACTCACTTATGGCCTCAGTACACTGCCATTTAGGCTACGTGCCTATGTGCATAAGCCCCAATACTATATTTTATAGTAAAAAAAGTAATCTAAATAAATAATTCACATAAATGTATGTTTACCATATGGTTTATTCTCAGGTCCAATACCTATTTCTTTTTGCGTTTGTTCTATTGTTTCAAGGGCATTGCTCTCTAAAAACAAGAAAATGAGATGTTAACTCTTGCAATCATATCATAGTTAGGATTACGACATATAAACATCATTGTATAATGTTAATTCGTTTTTACTGTGTAGTTGTCATAAAGGGCACAAGGATACGACCGTATTACAGCCCTGTTTTATATGCAGCAATAATAGGGTTTCCATAGAGGTGCATGAGGGCTCTACTATGCTTCATTATGCCTCAGAATTACATAAACCAGAAAACCTTTTTAAGGCAGATCTTAGATGGGGTTTTGGCCTTAGACCTGTATTTTTTTCCTGCAATCATCAGGTATATAGAAACTGCTTCTGTGGAAACCACAATTGTAATTTAGCATGAAATTGTCCCAGGATATGTTTTCCCCATTGAGTCATTAAAAGTAAGGAGAGATATTGATTGAGGGCACTTACCAAATATTGTTCTCACACATTTCAGACCACAAGGTGATTTGCAGCATTTCATATTAGCGTCACATTCTCCATCACCAGAACAGCTTTTCAGTTTACTGAAATCTGGGTGACCATATTTTTTCAGTAATTCATTATGCTTTCCATAAAAGTCTGGGTGCTTTATAAAATATTCTCCTGGGCACATACCAGTGTCATCATCTTCAGAAGTTCCTTACATGTTAATCAAGGATTGAAGAAAATGAATTATGAAAATGAAAAAATAAATATTATTCTGCAATACAACACAGTGTGGGATATTTGGCGGATTTTATTGTACAAAAAAAAATACCTGTCTTACAATGCATCTACAGGCATTCCTTTAGTCTCCATGTATAAATGAACATTACACTGATAGAGCATATGACAAAAGGAAGTATATTGCATATACTGTAGCTTCTCCCTGACATTGTATGATCTTATGCCATATAGATTGCATGCATAAAATACAGCGCAGATCCAGCTATGTCAAATCCCTTGCAATTTTTGCACGGTTACTTGCAACTTTCTTTGCCATAGTGAAACATTCTCGTGGCACAAGTCTTAATAATGACACAATTTTACATGAAATTGTAGGTGAGTCTATATCACAATGGAGCCCTAGCCTTAAGCCTATTTCTCACATAGTGCAGATTTGGTCAGTGTTTTGCATTTGTTTTTTAAAACCAAAAGAGGAATGGATTGTAAACTCGGAAAAGGTATAATAGAAACATTTATACCTTGCTCTTCTCATCCACTCCTGATTTTGGCTTAAAAAGAGTAGATGCAAAATATGTTATTATGACAACCCTTTCTGAAAATTAAAGCCAGGGAGGCGATCTGTGGATCACTGCGGGCCGGTCTACTGAAACCCCCACTGGTCGTCAAAGTCAATTCCATCCACTGCCAGGGAAATGTAGCATTACATGGGTGCCATGGGCTGGGTTCGCCGGAATGGGAACAGCGGATGCTCAGCAGCTCCCTGTTTTGGCTGATAGAGGAAGTCCTGATCACGGGACCCCCCTCTATGATGTCCATATGCCCTAAATGGGCATGTGGAAAAAGGTTACTCAAACAGAGTATTGTAGAATATTTTTTTGAAAAGTAATGCTTGGATGGTTTAACCCCTTCCCGCCGCAGCCCTTTTTCAGATTTTCATTTTTGTCTTTTCCTCTCCACATTCCAAAAGCCATAACGTCTTAATTTTTCCGTCGATATAGTACTATGGGGGCTTGATTTTTGCGGGACGAGTTGTAGTTTTTCGTAGCACCATTTATTTTGCCATACAATGTACTAGGAAACGGGAAAAAAATTATTTGTGGGGTAGGAAAAAAACAGTGATTCCTCCATTGGTTTTTGCGCATCGTTTTTACAGAATTCATTGTGCAATTAAAACAACATGTTAAATTTATTCTGTGGGTCAATACGATTACGGCGATACCAAATATATATAGTTTTTTCTATATTTTACTACTTTTACAAGTAATAACCTAGGCATAAAAAATGAAATGTATTTTGTGTCACCAAATTCCGAGAGCCTTAACTTTTTTATTTTTCCGTTGATTAAGTGGTATGAGGGCTTATTTTTTTGCGAGATAAGCTGTCAATTTTAATAATACCAATTTGGTGTACATGTGACGTTTTGATCACTTTTTATTTCATTTTTTTGTAGGAGATGAGGTGACCAAAAAATAGAGATTCTGGCATTTACAATTTTATTTTTTTACGGCGTTCACCGTGCGGGTTAAATAATGATATATTGTCATAGTTCAGACTTTCACGGACCCTGCGATACCAATTATGTTTATTTATTTTATTTTTTTTACTATGCTCTAGGGGGAAAATGGGAAAAGGTTTTGTTTTTTTTAACTTTTAATTGAAAAAATTTTTTTTACATAAAAAAAAACAACTTTATTTAACAAATTTTTTCTTTTTTTATTAGTCCCCCTAGGGGACTTCAACTAGCGATCATGTATTGCAGTATATCGTGATTCTGACAGGCTTCTATTATGCCGCTCGTCACTCTGTGAGCCCGTTCCATACTTCCCCCTACCCGACTTTGGCATATGGATACAACAAATGTCAGGATGGGGTTAAGGATCACCTATGAAAACACAAAAAATATTACACAGAACTTATCTGGTTATTATTAGAACTTCCGCCCACTAATGATAATAAGATGACTCTGCAGACCCTATTCCAATCTACATTGCAAAGCTGAAATGTGAGCTGCAGAATACAGGAAGTGACAGAAGTGTGAATATATCATAATAGGGTTTTCTGATGACAGATTCCCTTTAAAATACCAGCAACACTGTATGGATGTAGCCATCTTTATGTTGACTCCAATAACTTGTTGCAGCGTGATATCACACAACAAAAGCCATCGAAAAGCCATTAAACTCAAGTTAAAGTTTTTTAACACTGTGTAGTTAATGTGTTAAAAGATAAAGATGGCTACATGTGTATGTTCCAGTAATATCACAATATTCTTACCATCCAATGAAGCAGTTGCAACAGCTACGAACAGGCTGACAAGAAATTCAGTCTTCATTTTGGTTGATATGCTGGTTGTCCAGCTGCAGAAATGAAGAAGAAGACATGCACTCAGCTGGATAAGGTTTTATTTTATATAAAATGAAGGTTACGTCTATACTAGAAACAATGGTTGTGGATTAAATAATTATTCCACTTCAATGAGTTTAAAGCGATGATTATTTGTAACCTTTAACATATTTGTTATTGTTACTGTGCAATGTGATATGTTTAATGGATATGTAACCAAAAACCGATAACTGCTGTAGAGATGATTATCACAACCCAATGGTTTATTTATTACAGGATCACACAGAGTTTTTTGCAGGTGGAAAATCTGCCTCAAAATTCAGTTTGGAATTTTGAGCAGATTTTCCTCTGCCTGCATGCCGATTTTTGCAGCGTTTTTCACCCGCGGCCATTGAGCGCCGAGGGCATAAAACACTGTGAAATACGCTTTCTCTGTCTCCCCATGATGTCAATGGGAGGTCAGAGGCGTAAACGCCCGAAGATAGGGCATGTTCCTTCTTTTTCCCGGGAGCCAGTTTTTCCGCTCGTGGGAAAAAAAGCCTCCGCCTCCCATTGAAATCAATGGGAGGCATTTTCAGCTGTTTTTTGGCGCGTTTTGCGGCACATTTGTGAATAAAAAAACTCTGTGAACTCCCCCCTAAGACATCATGTAAATGTCAGAACCATGTGCATGGAGTCCATTTATAGGCAAATGGAGTACCTGCAGCCAGGGCCGGCGTCAGCACCCGGCAAACCCGGGCCCACTCCCCTTGGGGGGCTCACTTTGCCGCCGGGTGCTGACTCTGCGGACGCTAAGGTATCACTGTCCATATATGGACAGTGATGTAAGAAGAAGAGGAGTCCCAGGCAGAGCGCTAGCGGCTCTGCTCCGGGACTCAGTCTCTGGGAAAGCCCCTGACATCGCTCTCCATATATGGACCATGAATATGGACTGTGAGGCCAGGACCAGAGCAGCGTCCCAGCCTGACCGTGCTGGTCCCACCTCCAACTGAGCCTGCGACCACAGGACGCAGATTCAGTTGGGTTGAATGCTGGGGCCTTGCTCCAGCATTCACTGTGCTGTGAGCAGCTCGGCACAGGCAGGCGCGATGTAGTGACGTCACTACATCGTGCCTGTCTGCGACGAGTCACTCACTGCACAGCGCAGAGAAGGAGAAGAATCCTCGACACGTGGTGGGAACGGTAGGTAAGTAATTATGTTATTATTTTTCTATTAGCTATATATGGGGGCATTATACTAGGTATGGGAGGGGGGTCCTACTGTATCTGCACAGGGGACATTATACTGTATGGGGGCATTACACTGTATGGGAAAGCTGTGGGGGCATTATACTGTGTGGCAGCTATGGAGTGCATTATACTGTATGGGGGCATTATACTGTATGGGACATCTATGGAGGCATTATACTGTATGGTGCAGCTATGGGGGGCATTATACTGTATGGTGCAGCTATGGGGGGCATTATAATGTATGGTGCAGCTATGGGGGCATTATACTGTATGGTGCAGCTATGGGGGGCATTATACTGTGGTGCAGCTATGAGGGGCATTATACTGTATGGTGCAGCTACGGGGCGCATTATACTGTATGGTGCAGCTAAGGGGGGCATTATACGGTATGGGACAGCTACGGGGGGCATTATACTGTGTGGGGCAGCTACGGGGAGCATTATACTGTGGTGGTCAGCTATGGGCGGCATTATACTGTGTGGGGGGTAGGTATGGGGGGGCATTATACTGTGTGGTGGATTTCTACTGTGGGAGCAGCTATGGGGGCATTATACTGTAGTGGTCAGCAATGGAGGGCATTATACTGTGTGGGGGCAGCTACAGGGAGCATTATACTGTATGGGGAGCAGCTATGGGGGGTCATTATACTATGGGGCATTATAATGTGGGGGCATTCATGGGGTCTGTCGGGCAAGGTAGCTGGGCAAAGGCGTGTGCAGGGGTCTGGTGGTGTTTGGTAGGGGTAGGGGGGTCTAAGCTGAATTCTTGCACCAGGGCCCATGAGCCTTTAGCCAGAAGTGTAGCTAGGTTCTCCAGCACCCGGGGCAAAAATTCAGTTTGGCGCCCCCCCCAACCTCTTTCCCGACATCTCCTTCCCCCTCGCCGTGTTTGTTTTCTCTACCAATCGACGTGTCATTTATTTTTATGTAACGCGAGCATAAAAATATTTGTACATTTCACAAGCAATATGGTTCTATACACAACACCAGAACCAAGCTCGGTACATATATACAGCCCCAGAACAAATACAGCTCAATTTAGTGCAACCCCTGCCGTATAGGTTGAGGGCCTTGAGAAAGCGTGTACGCACGTGAAACGGCCGTAGGCAATTCCACATCCTGACCGAGATCTTTTTGTAATAAAGAAATTGTTTTGCCAGCTTCGGTGAGTGTCTCGATTATTCCTCTACAATATATCCTGCCGTATAGGTGTGTACGGCGTAAAACTACAGCTCCCAGCATGGACCGAACAATGGTAAGGATATGCTGGGAGATGCCGTTTCACAAAAAATAAATCTTATCATAATCATACCACCTATCATCTCGCTGCAGATCATACAGTGACTACAGTGCTGATTAGAGGCAGAATAATTAGTTACATTAAGTGACTCACCGGTGACGTCTGAGATTCTAGTTTTTTTTCTCCATTTGGTCCAGACTTCTATGATGACTTCTCCCGATCCATTTCTGCAGTTTGCCGCTCACATGTCTTCAGCTTCTCACTTTTCCAACATTTCTGCACCTATAAATAAATATAATGTTATCATTATACCACACACTACGCCCCTAAATATAATAGCGCCATACACCGTGTCCCACACACACACTGTGCCCCCTGTAGATAGTGCCTTCCATAGAGCCCCCTGTAGATAGTGCCTGCCATAGAGCCCCTGTAGATAGTACCTGCCATATAGACCACCCCTGTATATAGTGTCCCACAAATAACTCCCCCTATAGTGCTCTACAGATAGCCAACCCCTGTATATAGCCCCCTGTAGATATAGTCCACCCCTGTATATAGAGCTCTACAGATAGCCCAACCATGTATGTAGCCCCATGAAGATATAGCCCACCCCTGTATATAGTGCTCCACATATAGTCCACCCCTATATATAGTGTTTCACAGATAGCCCACCCCTATATATAGCCCCCCTTGTACATATAGTCCACCCCTGTATATAGTGCTCCACTAGATAGTCCACCCCTGTATATAGTGCTCCACAGATAGCCCACCCCTGTATATACTATATACAAGGGTGGGCTATCTGTGGAGCACTATATACAGGGGTGGACTATATGTACAAGGGGGCTATATACAGGGGTGGGCTTTCTGTGGAGCACTATAGGGGGAGCTATTTGTGAGATACTATATACAGGGGTGGGCTATATCTACAGGGGGACTATATACAGGGGTGGGCTATATCTACAGGGGGACTATATACAGGGGTGGGCTATCTACAGGGGGACCATATCTACAGGGGGACCATATCTACAGGGGGACCATATCTACAGAGGGACCATATCTACAGGGGGACTATATACAGGGGTGGGCTATCTATAGGGGGACCATATCTACAGGGGGACCATATCTACAGGGCTGTGCTATACACAGGGCTGGGCTATACACAGAGCTGGGATATACACAGGGGGGCTATATCTACAGAGGGGGGCTATACACAGGGGTGGGCTATACACAGGGGTGGGCTATGCACAGGGGGGCTATATCTACAGGGGTGGGCTATACATAGGGGGGCTATATACAGGGGTGGGCTATATACAGGGGGAATATATCTACAGGGCTGGGCTATATACAGGGCGACTATATCTACAGGGGGGGCTATATACTGGGGTGGGCTATCGATGGAGCACCATATACAGGGGTGGGCTATATCTACAGGGGGCTATATACTATATAGCCCACCCCTGTATATGGTGCTCTATAGACAGCCCACTCCGGTATATAGCCCCCCTGTAGATATAGTCCCCCTGTATATAGCCCCCCTGTAGATATAGTCCCCCTGTATGTAGCCCAGCAGATATAGTCCCCCTGTATATAGCCCAGCCCTGTAGATATAGTCCCCCTGTATATAGCCCCCCGCTTGCCCGTCCCTAGCTACGCCCCTGATTTAGCTACCCCACTCCCAGGCAGAATGCTAGTAGTGACCGTGACGTCAGGAGCTGTGTGGCACTACCTGGGAGGAGGGGGCTGTGTGGCACTATCTGGGAAGGGGGCTGTGTGGCACGATCTACAGAGGGCACTAAATTTATGGGGGTACAAACTAGGGGCCTAACTTCTATATGGGGGCATAAATAGGGCCTAACATCTATATGGGGGCACAAAGTGAAGATTTTTGGCATTTTACTGCTTTCAAATGGCACCGCATTAAGGAAATATTCTCCATTAGTAGCAATGCATTTAGGAGAGAATAGTTCCATTATATGCCATCCGATGGAGCAAGCCATAATTATTTTTCTGTTGGATTCATGCGGAATTTAATGGAAAAATTGACTATGTCTCTATGTGAAGTTGGAGCCATACAGAGGTACAGTAGAGGCCAGTATACCGTTATGGGTCACATATTACGACTCTCTTCAACTTGGAGGTAGCACAGAGTCCTAATACAGTTGTGTGCATGAGCCCTAAACCATATTCTATAGCCATCCATCCTTTACTGGGTTACTTTCAGTCTTTGCTTGTAAAGACTGGTAAATGTTCCTGTTTTTTTTTTTTTTTTACATTTATTTACATTTATGCAGCTTACCTTATTGACGTAGCTTAATATCCCAGTGAAAACAATTAATGAGGTTTTCCCAAGAATATCCCATGAAGTAAAATAATAAACCTTGCAATATTATCTAAGAAGACCTATATAATATAATATAAGCTCTAGGTTACGTAACATCTCCAACACTAATAGCTAAGTTCATACAAAGGAAAAGGGAAAAGTTGGGAAAGAAAGGACAGGTCAATAATAATAATAATAATAATAATAATAATAATAATAATAATACTGTTTTGCTTCATTGTAAAATTTTTATTCCAGTTTTCTTGACTGGGACATGAAACTCGGACGGCGTGACTAATGTAATCTGTGACCAGAGCAGAATTTTAACCACTTAAGAACCACGCCATTTTTGGCCTTTAGAATGACACAAACATTTTGTATTTTTCATCTCAGCATTATGGAAATTATCATTTTTTTTAATTTTTGCATCAATGTGGCAATAGCAGTTGTAGTTTCTACATTTACCATTTTGGGGTACATACGTTAGTATTTCATTTTTATTAGTTACATTTGGGGAGAAAAAGATAAAAGAACGAGCAGGTTTGATCGCGGCACTAAACGGGTTAACTGCCAGGATGTAAGTTTTCTCAGATTTCAGCAGTTGCAGTGAGAGTGGGGCTGCGTAACACAGCCGTCCTCCCGCTGGTGAACTCGTGTGGCAGTGCCTGCACAATCAGCTTGAGATAATAGTAGGTGAAGGTGCCTCAACTACCTGAGGCCCTCGAAGCACTATTACATCATAGTGCATTAGGGGTTTTATATAAGTATATTATGTTTATTATTTTACTATTTGAGGGATGTTTTTCCATTAATGGCATTCTATGAACTTAGATGTGATCGCTAACAGCTGGATCGTACGTGTCAGATACACGCAAGACCCGCTGTCACTGAAGTCCTGAGTCCCGCTGACCTGACGGATTTGGGTTTTAGCGCAAAATACAGCTTCTATGTGTAAAGGTTACAAAGAAGCTGTATCTCAAAAATGTCACATTTTTTAAATAAAAAACAATTACAAAGTTGCATTAAACTCTATAATACATTGTTGTAGTTAAAAAAACAAAAGACTTCAAACGTTTCCACAGCCTTTAAGGCCTATATACACTTGCCAAATGTCATTGCGTTCATCATCGAGCATTCAAGGTCATCACAGAATATCATCTTTCCATATTGTGCCTCAAAGGCCTCTGTACATGGGTGATCTTTGCCTGCATTATAAATTTTTGGCATGACTATGACAAACACTGCTGAATACTTATAGGCATACCTCCCAACTTTCAAGAATCACAAAGAGGGACAAACTATGCGCCTCTAATCCCACCCAATCCCCGCCCATACACACCCGATTTAGCCCACACAGTATCATGCTCCCATAGTGCCTCACACACAGGATAATACCAAATAGCTGCCCCCACACAGTATAATGTCTCCATAGCTGCCACCATACAATATAAAGCCAACACAGATGCCCCCATACAGTATAATGCCCACACATATTCTCCCATGCAGTATAATGCCCCCTTTGCTGCCCCTAGTGCCAGTGCCCTTGCAGATAATGACACAGTGCCCATGTATATAGTTCCCATGTACATAGTGCGACAGTGTCCCCTGTAGATAGTGCCCTTATATAGTGCCACAGTGTCCATGTAGATAGTGCTACACCCCCATGAAGATAGCACCAGACCCCCTGTTGATAGAGCCATTGGTATTCCCTCTAGGAGCGAAATCCCCAGCCAGAGCATAGGCCTGGGATTCCGCTCCTAGAGGGAAGCCCTGATGTCACTGTCCATATATGGACAGTGACGACAGTGACTACTCCTTTAGCGTAATCACCGTTGCCGACTCTGGCCAGGGATTTGGCTCCAAGAGTAGCCACTGACGTCACTGTCCACATATGGACAGTAACATCAAGGGCTTCCCCGAACACAGCGCTTACAGTAGCGCTGTACCTGCGGAGTCCTCGGCGAGCGGAGGAGCTCCCTCCGCTCCTCCGCTCTGAACTAATTCTGAAGCAGGGAGAAGATTTTTTTCCTGCTTCAGAATTAGTTTGACAGCGGGCCATACCCCCGGCCGCCTGGGACAGCGGGACACATCCCGGTATCCGAGACTGTCCCTCTGAATTTGGGACGGTTGGGAGGTATGCTTATAGGTATTATTATTATTAATCTAACACCCTCACGCAAATCAGTTGTTTTTTTAGCCTTTACATAACAGAGCACTATTTTCTCAAACTTGGAGGATTAGCAAGACTTCGGTTAATATGTGCTATCATTATTTTATAAGTGGACAAAATTTATGTAAATACCTCTAAATGTCACCGTTTCTATTAGATCTGTGTGGAAGCCCTTATGAGTCGCTATCATAACAATGGTACAAAAAGGTAATCTTTTAAGTCTCCTCACAAAACACACAGGGTGAAGATAAATCTCAGGCTTGAACCACTTCCTATCTGTAGAAAAAATATAAGGCGCAAGTACATTTTGTTCCATACATTTTATATGTTTTTTGTATTTGAACTGCAGAGGTCAACCCCTGATGTACAGTTAATGGTGACATAAGACCGCAGAGATATGATGATGTTCTGTGCCTCAATGTGAAAATAGGTAAAGAAGTTTAGAATAACCTATAAGGCACGGATTTGCCAGATACAAAAACAAAACACAGTTTACATGTTTTTTCACTGTCTCGATGAACTAACAGGAGACAAAATCTAGAAAAGTCACTTTTAGGGCTGATTCAGGCGTGCGTGGTGTTTTTGCGCACGCAAAACACGCAGCGTTTTGCCTGCGCAAAAGCCACTTACCTGCTCCGTGAGGCAGCATCATATGATGCGCGGTTGCGTGGTTTTCGCGCAGCCGCCATCATTATGACACGCCATTCGGATGTTTGTAAACAGAAAAGCACGTGGTGCTTTTCTGTTTACATTCATCCTTTTGACAGCTGGTGCGCGAAACAGGCAGTTCACACAGAAGTGCTTCCGTGCGACCTGCGAGGTTTTCACGCACCCATTGACTTCATGGGGTGCGTGATGCGCAAAATACGTCGAGATATTGACCATGTCGCGCTTTTTGCGCAGCGGACAAACGCTGCGCAAAAAGCACGGACTGTCTGTACTGCCCCATAGACTTGTATTGGTTTGTGCGTGGAAACACGCGGCCCGCACGGTCGCAATACACATTCGTGTGAATCCAGCCTTACAGTGATAAAACCAATTTAACTTGTTTCTGTGCTGAGATAGCATTAATTAGTCCCGGCAGTGAACCGATGAAAGATAGGACATGTTCTATCTTTCCTCAGAGACTTGGATCATTTTTCACTGACCCGATTCACCCGCTAAAGTGAATGGATCCATGAAGACTATTGGGTGCCACTTGGATGTCGTCAAAAATGGCCCGAGTGGCACAACGGTCGTGTGTATGAGGCATAAGGCCCCATGCCCACTTCAGTAATTTTCTTCAGGGTACTATCCGTTTTTTTAACTGATAGCACACTGACACATTCATTTATATGGGGCCATGCACACTGCCGTTGTTTTATAAGTCACAGATTCCACTGTCTACAGTTTCATGGCTTCCCGCCGGTCTTGTTAGGCAGTAAGCAATAATGTGCAGTTTTTGACCATGTGCATCATGTTGTTTTGAGCTCCAAAATTTGTGCTGATTAATTTTTTATATATCTTTTTAGCGCTCTGAGATTATGTTTTCTGATAGGGAGAGAAAAGTTCCCTGCATAGATGTAAAGGGAACTTAGGACATTACTGCATACTGCTTTGTTATTGAGCTCAATGTGTAAATAGTATGCAGCTCCAGGCAGCTAGTGTGATTTATGTCTATTGACCGCTATAAAGATACATTATGAAATTCATTAGCACAGACATTTAAATGTCGTGGTCAGGCGCAGGGGCGTAACTAGGAAACACTGGGCCCCATAGCAAACTTTTGACTGGGCCCCCCTCCCCTGGGTGCCACACACTGCCTGCCCTTGTAGATAGTGCTCCCCTGTAAATAGTGGCATACAGCCCCCTCATGTAGACAGTGCTATACAGCGCCCCGTGTAGACAGTGCTATACAGCGCCCCGTGTAGACAGTGCTATACAGCGCCCCATGTAGACGGTGCTATACAGCGCCCCGTGTAGACAGTGCTATACAGCTCCCCGTGTAGACAGTGCTATACAGCGCCCCGTGTAGACAGTGCTATACAGCGCCCCGTGTAGACAGTGCTATACAGCCCCCCGTGTAGACAGTGCTATACAGCCCCCGTGTAGACAGTGCTATACAGCTCCCCGTGTAGACAGTGCTATACAGCCCCCCGTGTAGACCGTGCTATACAGCCCCCCGTGTAGACAGTGCTATACAGCCCCCCGTGTAGACAGTGCTATACAGCCCCCCGTGTAGACAGTGCTATACAGCCCCCCCGTGTAGACAGTGCTATACAGCCCCCCGTGTAGACAGTGCTATACAGCCTTTGCAGACTCCCCATACAGTGCTGTACAGCCCTTCCTGTAGACAGTGCTATACTTTAAGTATCACAAAGAGGAACAATCGATGCGGCGCCCAGCGGCAATTTTTTTTCTTTTAAGACATACCCGGTTGAGACCACACAGTATCATGCTCCCATAAGGCCCCCCACACAGTATAATGTCCCCAGAGCTGCCACCATACAGTATAATGCCCCATACAGAAATCAGTAGAAATATTAATGGTAATACAGTAATTTTAAAAAGATGGACTTATGACAAGCTCCTGAAAAATTCAGGCTGTCATCTTCAGATTTCACCTAGTTTTTTTTATTGGAATCATTCAAATAAAAATTCTCCTGTGTCTAAATATTGTAATAATCACCCTTTTTCCCTTATCAGTCCTTTATTTGTTTATTTATCTATTTTTATTAATAATAAACTATACTACAAAATTATTTCGTTATTTATCCCATGCGGTGAACGCCATAAAAGAAAATAACAATAAATCATACCAGAATCACAATTTTGTTTTTGTCGCATGTACCTAAAAATATTGATCTAAACTACAGTTCGTTACGCAAAAAACAAGTCCTCGCACGGCTTTCTTGATGGAAAAATAAAAAAGTTCTGGCTCTTAGAATAAGGCAAGACAAAAAGTAAATCATTTTTTACAAAAAGTATTTTATTGTGCAAACGCCATAAGACATTAAAAAAAACTATAAACGTATGGCATCGTCGTAATTTTATCGCCCCGCAGAATAAAGTGAATATGTAATTTATAGCGCACGCTGAGCGCTGTAAAAAAAAAAATAGAATAAAAAACAATAGTAGAATTGCTGTTTTTTAGTCGCCACGCCACTTAAAAATAGAATAAAAACTGATCAAAAAGTCGCATGCACCCCATGAAAACAGCAATGAATTCCTCAAGGGGTCTAGTTTCCAAAATGGGGTCACTTTTGGGGGGCTTCCACTGTTTTGACACCACAAGGCCTCTTCAAACCGGACATGGTGCCTAATAAAAAGGAGGCCTCAAAATCCACTAGGTGCTCCTGTGGTTCGGAGGCCATTACCGCACTAGGGCAGAATCTGGGCAATACGCATTAAGTTGCGTTTCTCTGTTAAAACCTTCTGTTTTACAGAAAAAAATTGAATAAAAGATTTTCTGACCAAAAAAATAAATATGTCAATTTCACCTCTACTTTGCTCTAAATTCCTGTGAAACACCTAAAGGGTTAATAAACTTTCTAAATGCTGTCGTGAATACTTTGAGGGGTCTAGTTTCTAAAATGGGGTGTTTGATAGGGGTTTCTAATATATAGGTCCCTCAAAGCAACTTCAGAACTGAACTGGAACCTAAAAAAAATAAATTAGGCAGCTGACCACATAAAGTGAAATATGTCAGATTTCAAAAATGAGCTCTGAGCCTTAAGGCCAAAACAAGGCTGCGTCCTTAATGGGTTAAAGGAACTCTTGTACTAGGACTGTTGTTTGGCCAGCTGCTACTCCACTATGGCGGTGCGGCCTAGTGGGTCCACATACCCACAGATCGTGACATACATACTATGTGAAGTGGAATCTTGAACCTGAATTTCGTGCTGTGGAGCACCCGTCAAATCGTTCCATTGAGGAAAAACTGGTTGTGCCGCCTCTTTCTGTCAATTTTGTAAAGATTAACAAAAATATTTTTCATATTTTTAACATGTAAAGGGCTTAAACAATGTCACAAATTGTAAATAAAGTGTAAGCATTTCCCATAATTATTTAGGAATGTGTTTTTGTCACTTGTTTCTTGAGAACAATAAGAAGGACTGGGGCTACACAGTAACTAAAACTCAGTAAAATCATGATAAAATTGTGGTCATGATGCAACTATAGTGATTCCTTATGGGGAGAAAAGTAGCAAGAGATTATTGCAAAATTTGCAAGGCCACCATAGGGATTAACTACGATTTTCACTTACGACGTGGACCTAGCTTTAACATTAATAAAGTAATTAACACTATAAACATTTAATCATTTTGGTGCTAAGATTTCATTTTACATAAGTTATATGAACTTCAATGTCTCATACTCATATTTTCACACATTACCACTGGGACCCACACCTATTAGACATTCTGTCAAATCCCGTGGATATGCCATAAATGTGTAATATATATATATATATATATATATATATAATGTATGTGTGTGTGTGTGTATATATATATATATATTTATAGTGCAGAAGGGTGATGAAACAAAGCCAACACATCTAAAACGTATACCTTCTATGGAAAATGACGCATGCAACCAACTACACTGGAAAAGTGTCAGGTGATGTTTGCTCTGGAAGATGTTTATTGTGCTGTCGCAAGTTGTCCTTCCACATATCTCTCATCAAGTCTTTTCAATGGAATGGTCATGGAAAATGTATGGTTGGTGGCACTATATCAATAAATGTCTGATACTTTTTTATCCTTAGCTCTAAATATATGGCCCCTGCACAAAGGCGTAATATGGTCATGTGCACAAAGCCAAACACTAACATAGAAAGGTCCAGTATTCAATAAGCGTTTACCAGGATTTATAACCGGTTAACCTACTCAGGGTTTGAGCCTAGTCTTTGCCTCTTACTGTGTCTTACCTATCTGAATTTTCCTAGTTTTGAAATGTGCTTGTATAAAAAAAAAGTGTGTAGGCGCTACCATGAGTTCTGCGTCATGCCAACAGTAAAGCATCCTAAAAACCATTCGAGTGTGGGGTTGCTTTTCATCCAAGGGAGTGGGCTCAAAACTTTGCATAAGAACATTACCATGAATAAAGAATGGTATCTAAGCATCCTCCAAGAGCAACTTCCCACAACCATCCAAGAGCAACTTCTCCCAACCATCCAGGAGCAATTTGGTGGTGAACAATACTATTTCCAGCATGATGGACCATGTCACAAGGCAAAAGTGAGAACTAAGGGACTCGGTGAAAAAAACTTTGACATTTTGGGTTCATGGCCAGAAAACTCCCAAGATCTCAATCCCATTGAGACCCTGTGGTCACTCCTCAAAAAGTGGGTGGACAAAAAAACCCCACAGAAATTGTGATAGACTCCAAGCACTGATTAGGTAAGAATTGGTCATCAGTTAGGATTTGGCCCAGAAGCTGACATCCAGCATGGCAGAGCGAATTGCCGAAGTCTTGAAAAAGAAGGGTCAACACTGTAAATATTGAGTCTTTGCATAAACTTGATGTAAATGTCAATAAAAGTTTAAAAACTTATGAAATGTTTATAATTGTACTTCAGTAACCATAGAAACATCTGACTAAAAGATCTAAAAACACTGAAGCAGAAAACTTTGTGAAAACCAAAATCTGTGTTGGTCTCAAGACTGTTCTCAGATGTGTTTATCTATGGTGACCCGGCGCTAACAAGTGGTACAGAAAGTTGGCTTTGATGTAATCCGTTAAAGTTGTTTTCCACCTTCTGATGACCTATCCACTGGATAGGTCATCAGTATATCATCGGTGCGGGTCCGTCACCCAGACCCCGCACCGTTAAACCGCTCCAGTGGCCTGCGGCTACCGGATGTTATGGTACATAAAGCGATGTACGGAGTCGGAAGCAGTTGGCTCCATACATAGCATAGCGGCCGTGCTGTAGAAGCTCGGCCACTATTCCGTGGCCGGAGCCAACTGATTCCGGCATGTAAGTTCAGTGCATGGAGGCACCGGACCAGCTGATCTGTGTGGGGTCGGACCCCCACAGATCATGTACTGTTGACCTATCCGGTGGATAGGTCATCAGTTGTCAGAAGGTGGAAAACCCCTTTAATGAGCTACTCAGCTTCTCTAGATGTTACTGACACCGTTGTCTTGTATAATATTTGTGCAATACCTTTAGTAAGAATAAGAAGTATAAACCTACTGTACAGTGTGGTGAAGAATGGTTAATAAATTAAGGTGATGGGGGGACGGACAAGACCATATGCACTTTAAATGAGCTTTACTGCTCGGAGTTGTGCCTAAAATGATCATCTTGCCTCCTGTTGTTTGGCCTTCTTTCCATGTAAAAATAATAAAAATGTTCTTGCTTTATATTTTTTCTGTCAAAGTAGTCTTTAAAAAGAAAAAAAACTTCGTAATTTGAATTGTGTAATTTATATTTCTACTTGATTTATATTGAGGTTTCTACACCCCTTAAAGAAGCGCCCCTGTGGAGACACGATGTCTCCTTCTGCCATTCTTTAACAAGAAATATACATTTTAAAAAAAGGCCGTCAGTCCTGCGAAAATCTTTCTCAGCTGCCAGCGATAAAGCTTTTGAGTAGTAAGGTGCTAGTGGCATTTACTGTTGTGTCTGACCACATAAGCTGCAGGATGACGGCTCTAGTAGACCACATTTTTCACCTCATAAAAAAAAAGCGCGGTTATCTGACTTTCAACAGAAGTCGCTTTTGTCGCATGAGACCGCTGTGACTGGGGGCTAAAGTGCTGGGTTCAGGAACACAATGGTGTTAGCCCACATACCTGGGTTTGCTGCATGCAACTTGTGTGGTAGATGGTGGTTTCCTTACTTATACAAATCAGCTGTTTGTGCTTAAAGCTGACAATATTTTCCCAACAATTTTGGCAAGTGAATGGTGCTCCACAGGGTAATGCATTTCTCTTTTAAATGAATGCTGCGCCTTGCAAACCTGCACTGGTGAAGGGCTTTCTAGGAGGAGATCCTGGGAATAGAACCCACATGTTTCTAACTCATCTAATTCATCAGCAGAGAACTTTACCAGTGTACTACCTCTGCTGTCAAGAGCCAGCTGCAAATTCTTTCAAAGATGACATGTTCTTATTCCTGCTGGAAGTGACGTTTACATTTGGTCTTATGCAGACAATAAGAGGGATAAGAGACCAAATTGAGCACAATCCATGTGGTGTGGTGATTAAGTGTTGTCTAAACAGTGAGTGTCTTCTGTGTTTAAATCCTGTTGTGTGGCACTGTCTAAAAGGGAACTCTGCTGGGTAGTGGTGTGGAGGCAGCACAGTGCCATTGTTGCTGCGTAAGAAAGTTACTTATACAGCTGTCTCTTTTAAGTCTGCTGTGTGTGTGTGTATATATTATTGCAGATCTAAGCAAAATACTCATCACTCAAACAGGCATCATAATCCATCACTCAATAGGTTATACTGTGGGAAAGGGGGGAGCTGCCCAAGGTCACCAGGAGGACAACATTGGGGTTAGAGCCCACATTGTACAGAAGCGATTCCTGTGCTCAACTCAGATCATGTAAACTGTGAGCCACGGGAACATATTTTTTCCCTTTTTTTAAAAAAAAGAAAAGAAAAAAAAAGGTGAGTGGACTTTCATGGAGGGAAACTTTAGATCACATTGGGGCATGACCACTTAGTGGCTTGGGGCTTAAAGAGGCTCTGTCACCAGATTTTGCAACCCCTATCTGCTATTGCAGCAGATCGACGCTGCAATGTAGATTACAGTAACGTTTTTATTTTTAAAAAACGAGCATTTTTGGCCAAGTTATGATCATTTTTGTATTTATGCAAATGAGGCTTGCAAAAGTCCAAGTGGGCGTGTTTAAAGTAAAAGTCCAAGTGGGCGTGTATTATGTGCGTACATCGGGGCGTTTTTACTACTTTTACTAGCTGGGCGTTCTGACGAGAAGTATCATCCACTTCTCTTCAGAACGCCCAGCTTCTGGCAGTGCAGACACACAGCGTGTTCTCGAGAGATCACGATGTGTCGTCACTCACAGGTCCTGCATCGTGTCGGACGAGCGAGGACACATCGGCACCAGAGGCTACAGTTGATTCTGCAGCAGCATCGGCGTTTGCAGGTAAGTCGATGTAGCTACTTACCTGCAAACGCTGATGCTGCTGCAGAATCAACTGTAGCCTCTGGTGCCGATGTGGCCGACACGATGCAGGACCTGGGGCAGGAAGTGAGTGACGTCACAGCGTGATCTCTCGAGAACACGGCTGTGTCTGCACTGCCAGAAGCTGGGCGTTCTCAAGAGAAGTGGATGATACTTCTCGTCAGAACGCCAAGCTAGTAAAAGTAGTAAAAACGCCCCGATGTACGCACATAATACACGCCCACTTGGACTTTTGCAAGCCTCATTTGCATAAATACAAAAATGGTCATAACTTGGCCAAAAATGCTCGTTTTTTAAAAATAAAAACGTTACTGTAATCTACATTGCAGCGCCGATCTGCTGCAATAGCAGATAGGGGTTGCAAAATCTGGTGACAGAGCCTCTTTAAGTCAGGTTTGCTTTGGATTTCCCCCCCAATGTGCCTGCGTTCGAAGCTTGTGTTGTAGGTGGCGTTCTCCTTACTTATATGAGTTTGCTGCTTGTGCTTAATGGTGACAACAATTTTGGCAATAGGCTGACGCTCAACAGGGAAATGCACTATTTTAAAAGGACACCTGCCTTATGAACCTGCACTGATGAAAAGCCTGCAAGGAGGAGCTCTCAGTGATAGAACCCACACATTCCTCACTCCTAATTTATTAGCAGTGAACTTTACCAGTGCACTACTTCTGGTGTTGAGAGCTGGCTGCAAATTCTTCCAAAGATGACATGTTCTTATTCCTGCTGGAAGTGACGATTATATTTGGTCTTATGGTAACAATATGAAAACCCAGGGATCAGTCTAAGCTGGTGGTCTGGTGCTTATGCTTCACCCTAAACAGTGAGTGTGTCTTCTGTGAAGACTCTGGTTCAAATCCTGAATGTATGGCCTTGTCTAAAAAGGAACTCTGCTGGGTAGTGTTTGCAGTGGCAGCACAGTGGGATTGTTACTGTATAAGAAAGTTACTTACTTATATGAAGAAAGTTACTTATGCAGCTGCCTCTTTTGAGACAGCTGCATTTATATGGTAGATTATTGCATATTTCAGCAATATACTTACCACACAAACGGGTATCATAATCCATCACTCCATAGATGGCACTTTGGGAAAGGGGGAGCAGGCCAAGGTCACCAGAATTACAACCCACATTGTACAGAAATGATTCCTGTGCTCAACTTGGATCACACAAGCTGTGAGCTAGCTGCGCAGCAGCTTTACAAGGACATATTTTTATTTTTTTTTACCTCTTTTAAAAAAGGGTAATCGGACCTCCAACAAGAAAAGCTTTAGATGACATTGGGGAAGGCGGCGGCGGCGGCAGCAGCGGCAGCAGCAGCAGCAGCAGCAGCAGCAGCAGCAGCAGCAGCAGCAGCAGCAGCAGGCCAGTGTGGTGGCTTGGGGCTTAAGTGCCTAAGCCTGGTTTTCTATGGAGTTTGTGTGTGTCCCTAGGTTCATGGCATGCGTGGTAGATGGTGGTCTCCTCACTTATACAAGTTTGTTGCTTGAATGTGACAACATTTTGTCAAGCGGCTGACGCTCAACAGAGCAATGCGTGTCTCCTTTAAAAGGATGCCTCGCCTTGTGAACCTAAACGAATGAAAGACTTTCAAAACTGAGACACAAGGAGAAGATCCTGGGGATAGAACCCACATGTTTCTGACTTCTCTAATTCATCAGCAGAGAACTGGTGCACTACCTCTGCTGTTGAGAGCTGGACACAAACTCTTCCAAAGATGAAATGTTCACATTTGGTCTTATGGGAACAATAAGAAAGTCCTGTGATCAACCTGAGCTGGTGGTCTAGT
The DNA here is from genome assembly GCF_050947455.1 of Rhinoderma darwinii. Lineage (NCBI taxonomy): Eukaryota > Metazoa > Chordata > Amphibia > Anura > Rhinodermatidae > Rhinoderma > Rhinoderma darwinii. Next base: position 38,922,166 of record NC_134697.1, on the reverse strand, counting down.
GCTTAAGCTGCACTCTAAACAGTGAGTGTCTTCTATGGAGCTCCTGGTTCAACTCCTGATGTGTGTCCTTGTCTAAAAGGGAGCTCTGCTGGGTGGTGTAGAGGCAGCGCAGTGAGATTGTTGCTGCATAAGAAAGTTAATTATGTAAAGAAAGTTACTTATGCAGCTGTCTCTTTTGAGACAGCTGTATTTATATAGTAGATTATTACAGATTTCAGCAATATACTCATTACTCAAACAGGTATCATAATCGATCCCTCCATAGGTGGCATTTTGGGAAAGGGGAAGCAGCCCAAGGTCACCAGGAGGACAATGTGGGGGTTAGAACCCACATTGTATAGAAGTGATCCCTGCACTCAACTCAGATCACGCAAGCTGTGAGCTAGCTGCACGGCAGCTTTAAACCAATGCATTTCTCACATCTTTTACAAACAGATAATCGGACCTTTAACAAGAAAAACTTTGAATCACATTGGGGAGGGTGGGCAGGCAGTATGACAGTCTGGTGGATTGGGGCTTAAGTGCCTAGGCCTGGTTTGCTATGGAGTTAGCTCATGTCCATAGGTTCAAGGTGTCCTGCATGCTGCTTGTATGGTAGATTGCGGTTTCCTCATTTTTACGAGTTTGTTGCTTGTGCTTAGTGAAGTTTTTCCAACAATTTTGGCAAGTGGCTGACGCTCAACAGGGCAATGCATTTCTCCTTTAACCCCTTCTCGCAAAATCACGTACAGTTACGTCATGGGAGATGGACTGTTCCCGCATCTCCTGAAGCTGGCTCAGGAGCTGAGCCAGCGACATCACCGCCGGGTGACAGCTGTATGTTACAGCTGGCACCCTGAGGTATCGGCCAGGACCGGAGCTAGCCTCCGATCCGACCGATTAACCCCTCACATGCTGCGTTGAATAGCGATGTGAGGAGTTTATAGCTACCGGCGCCCCAGCAACGTGATCGCTGGGGTGCCGGTGGCTGCAAAGGCGATCGGAGGGCTAATGCTTACCTCCCGGTCCGACCGGAAATGGAATCCTCCTATGCCCCGTCGTCGGCGGGGCCCAGGAGGCTTCCGGTACCATCGGCAAGATGGCGCCGGCTCAGCTTCCGGCTCAGAAGCTGAGCCGGCGTCATCAGCAGTGGGTGTCGGCTGTATGTTACAGCGGACACCCCTATCTATCGCCAGGAACCGGAGCTAGCTCAGATTCCTGGCATTAACCCCTTCGATGCAGCGATCCATTGTGATCGCTGCATCTTAGAGGTTTGTAGCAAATCAGCAGCCTTGCCACGCGATGGCAAGGCTGGCGACTGCTACCATGGCAACAGGAGCCCTAACAATGGACTCCTGTCTGCCATTACGTAAGCTGATTAGGCCCCGCCCAGAGGCGGAGCCTGATCGGCTTGCTGTCAGTGAACAACTGACAGTTCTAATACATTGCACTACATAGGTAGTGCAATGTATTAGAACATCAAACAAACTATTGGACCTTCAAGTCCCGTAGTGGGACTAAAGAAAAGTGTAAAGAAAAGTGTCAAAAAAGTTAAAAAAAAAGTAGTAAAAAATACAATAAAAGTTTCAAATAATAACACAAAACACAATCGCCCTTTTTCCCTTATCAAGTCATTTATTATTGAAAAAAATAATAAAGCCATACATATTTGGTATCGCTGCGACCGTAACGACTTGAACTATAAAAATATTATGTTATTTATTCCGCACAGTGAACGCCGTAAAAAAAATAACTAAAAAATACTGACATAATTGCTATTTTTTGGTCACTTTGTCTTACAAAAATTGAAATAAAAAGTGATCAAAAAGTCGCATGTACCTAAAAATGGTACCTATAAAAACTATAACTCGTCTCGCTAAAAACAAGCCCTCATACAGCTCCGTGGACGAAAAGTTTAAAACCGTTATGGCTCTCACAACTTGGCGACAGAAAAAATCCATTCTCTTTACAAAAGTTATTTTATTGTGCAAAAAGTTGTAAAACATAAAAAGTGCTATAAATTAGGTATCACCGGAATCGGACTGACCCGCAGAATAAAGGTAACATGTCATTTATAACACGTGGCGAACGCTGTATAAAAAGAACTAAAAAAATATGCCAGAATTGCTGTTTTTTGGTCACCTTGCCTCCCCAAAAAAAAGGATAACAAGTGATCAAAAAGTCACGTGTACCCCAAAATGGTACCAATAAAAACTACAGCTCGTCACACAAAAAAAAAACAGCCCTCATACCACTACGTCTATGAAAAAATAAAATTAGTCAAGGCACCAATAAGCCAGGAAATAAAAATATGCAGTTGTGCCGGCCCGAGGGGAACGTTTCTTCTGTTTCAAGTGGCGAATTATCAAGGCCCCTAAAATTAGGGATCCAGGAAGGGGAGGGCCCAAACATATCTGCTGGAAGCGAGGGTGCCCGTATTATACCAGGACAACACTTTCCCAGCAAAATTCCCCAAACTTCAAAGGTGCGGAGTGCGGACCAAAAGGGGGATAAGTAAAGACCATTTATTAGTGCGACACCTCCCTGTGCAGAAAGGATTGTGTCACAGCATAACACACATCTATGGATTATTTTATTGGTGTTTTTTACCCCACTATACCACCTGACTATGCCCCTTATATACTCCGCCCGCCTTACATGTGCCCCCACATTATAAACGGAAACACCAGTAAGACTCCAAACAAAACTACTACAAGCAAAATCCACGCTCCAAAAGCCAAATGGCTCTACCTCCCTTCTGAACCCTACAGTGTGCCCAAACAGCAGTTTACTTCCACATATATGGCATCGCCATACCCGGGAGAACCCTTTTAACAATTTTTGGGGTGTGTGTCTCCAGTGGCACAAGCTGGGCGCCACATATTGGCATATCTATTGAAAAACCATTTTCACTCTGCAACATCACGTGCACACCAATTTCTGCCAATCACCTGTGGGGTTAATATGCTCACTACACACCTAGGTGAATACCTTGAGGGGTGTAGTTTCCAAAATGGGGTCACTTCTGGGGGGATCCACTGTTTTGGTCCCACAGGGACTTTGCAAATATGACATAGCGCCCAGAAACCAATCCAGCAAAATCTGTACTCCAAAAGCCAAATGGCGCTCCTTCCCTTTTGTGCCCTACTCTGTGCCTAAACAGCAGTTTATGACCACATATGTGGTATTGTCATACACAGGAGAAGTTGCTTTACAAGTGTTGGGGTGCTCTTTTACATTTATTTGTTGAGAATATGAAACATTTTCAGCTAAAACTACGTCTTATTGAAGAAAAAGGATTTTTTTTATTTTCACTGCCCAATTCTAATAAAATCTATGAAACACCTGTGGGGTCAAAATGCTCACTACACCCCTAGATGAATTCCTCAAGGGGTGTAGTTTCGTGAATCGAGTCACTTTTGGGGAGTTTCCACTGTACTGGTACCTTAGGAGCTTTGCAAAAGTGACATGGTGTCAAGAAACCAATCCAGCAAAATCTGTGCTCCAAAAGCCAAATGGCACTCCTTCTCTTCTGATCCTTGCCGTGTGCCCAAACAGCAGTTTATAACCACAAATGGGGTATTGCCGTACTCCAGAGAAGTTGCTTTACAAATGTTGGGGTTCTTTTATTCCTTTATTTGTTGAGAAAATGAAAAATGTTGAGCTAAAGCTACGTCTTATTGGAAAAAAAGGATTTTTTTTATCTTCACTGCCCAATTCTAATAAAATCTATGAAACCCCTGTGGGTTCAAAATGCTCACTACACCCCTAGATGTATTCTTCAAGGGGTGTAGTTTCCTAAATGGAGTCACTTTTTTGGTGTTTTCACTGTTTTGGTCCCTTAGGGGCTTTGCAAATGCGACGTGGTCTCCGCAAACCATTCCTGCTAAATTTGAGCTCCAAAAGCCAAATGGCGCTCTTTCCCTTCTAAGCTCCGCCGTGTGACCAAAAAGCCATTTATGACCACATGCGGGGTATTGTTTACTCGGGAGAAATTGCTTTACAAAAATAGTGGTGCATTTTCTCCTTTTAGTCCTTGTGGAAATTAGAAAAAATTATCTAAACCTACATTTTCTTTGAAAGAATGTAGATTTTCATTTTCACGGCCTACTTCCAATAATGTCTGCAAAAAACCTGCGGGGTCAAAATGCTCACTATACCCCTAGATAATTTCCTCAAGGGGTATAGTTTCCAAAATGGTGTCACTTTTGGGGGATTTCCACTGTTTTGGTGCCGCAAGAGCCTTTCAGACCCGACATGGAGCCTAAAATATTTTCTAATAAAAAGGAGGCCCCAAAATCCTCTAGGTGCTCCTTTGCTTCTGAGGCCGGTGCTTCAGTCCATTACCGCACTAGGGCCACATGTGGGGTATTTCTAAAAACTGCAGAATCTGGGCAATAGATATTGAGTTGCGTTTCTCTGGTAAAACTTTCTGTGTTACAAAAAAAATAGATGAAAAATGAATTTCTGCAAAAAAAAAAAAGAAATTTGAACATTTCACATCTACTTTGCCTTAATTCCTGTGAAACATCTAAAGGGTTAAGAAACTTTCTAAATGCTGTTTTGAATACTTTGAGGGGTGAAGTTTTTAAAATGGGGTGACTTATCAAGGGTTTCTAATATATAAGGCCCTAAAATCCACTTCACAACTGAACTGGCCCCTGTTAAAATAGCCTTTTGACATTTTCTTGAAAATGTGAGAAATTGCTGCTAAAGTTCTAAGCCTTGTAATGTCATAGAAAAATAAAAGGATGTTCAAAAAACGATGCCAATCTAAAGTAGACATATGGGTGATGTTAATTAGCAACAATTTTGTGTGGTATTACCATCTGTCTTACAAGCTGATACATATAAATTTAGAAAAATGCTAATTTTTGCAATTTTTCGCTACATTTTGGTGTTTTTCACAATTAAATACTTAATGTATCGAGCAAATTTTGCCAGTAACATAAAGTCCAATGTGTCACGAGAAAACAATCTCAGAATCGCTTGGATAGGTAAAAGCATTCCGGAGTTATTACCACATAAAGTGAAACATGTCAGATTTGAAAAAACTGGCTCTGTCCTGAAGGCCCAAACAGGCTGTGTCTTGAAGGGGTTAAAAGGTTGCCTCTCCTTGTGAACTTGCACTAGTGAAAGACTTTCAAAACTGAGACACAAAGAGGAGATTCTGGGAATAGAACCAACACGTTCCTGACACCTCCAGTTTATCAGCAGAAAACATTACCAGTGTACTACCTCTGCTGCAAAGAGCCAGCTGCAAACTCTTCCAAAGATTACATGTTCTTATTCCTGCTGGAAGTAGTGATTACATTTGGTCTTATGGGGACAAAAAGTAAGCTAAGCTGCCAATGTGAGCTGGAGGTATGGTGTCTAAACAGTGAGTGTCTAAACAGTGAGTGTCTTCTGTGCAGTCCTTGGTTCAAATCCTGATGTGTGGATTGTCCAAAATGGTACTTTGCTGGGTGGTGTTTATAGTGGTGTTTATAGTGGTGTGGAGGTAGTGCAATGAGATTGTTGCTGCATAAGAAAGCTACTTATGCAGCTGTCTCTTTTGAGACAGCTGTATTTATATAGTAGATTATAGCAATATACTCATTACTCAAACAGGTATCATAATCCATACATGGTACTTTGGGAAATGGGGAGCTGCCCAAGGTCACCAGGATGACAACGTGGGTGTTAGAACCCACATAGTACAGTAGTGATTCCTGTGCTCAACTCAGATCACGCAAGCTGTGAGCTAGCTGCATGGCAGCTTTTCAAGGACACATTTTTCACCTCTTTTAAAAACGGATAATCAGACCTTCAACAAGAAAAACCTTGGATGACATTAGGACACGACAGCACAGTAGCTTGGGGGTTAACTGTTTTAAAGCTGGAGATCAAACTCACATGGTCACCACACCTCAAATTTATTAGCAGAGATCTTTACCACTGCGCTACCTCTGCTTTCAACTTAAATTCTTCCAAAGATTGGCCTGATGTAGGCGTTGGTTCAGCATTGAAACGTGTATTCTTTTGCAATAAATTATTTATTTTTTGCATTTCAAAACACTGCAACTGCTTCTACCTTTATTACCAGCAGCGCCGTTTATGGTCCACCAATTTTTTCTTCCTGCAAATAAAGATGACATGTTCTTATTCCTGCTGGACATGACGTTTACATTTCATCTTATGGGGACAATAAGAAAGGTCAGAGATCAGCCTGAGCTGGTGGTCTGGTGCTTAAGCAGTGTCTTCTGTATGGACCCTAGTTCAATTCCTGAAGTGTAGCTCTGTCTGAGAGAATACCTCGCTGGGTGGAGGTGGTGCAGTGTGGAGGATGCCTAGAATAGAAGAATAGGATTGACTAGAACTCCAGTACTGTAAAACAATAGAAATGTACAGTTACAACAACATTATGGACAAGTTGCCCTCATTTAGGCTTAGTGTAGCATGGAGTATTGTTTAATCCTAACTTTTTGCATTTTTTTTTTAGGTGTTGACGTTTACCCCTAAATGTGCATCTAGAATCCTATGCAGTTGGAAAGTGCTGTCCAAATGTACATACTAAATTAAAGGGGTTATCCAACTTTAAAAATATATATTTCAATAGTGGTGTTATGGTAAAAAAATACACTTATTAAGATACTTTTTTTTTTAAGCAAAGATGCCCAGTGTTCTGAACTGAAGTCATGTGATGCACTGTCCACAGTGATGTTTTGTATTTTAACTGGGGCCTCAAAATGCGAAATATCACTACCACCCTCAACAATAATCATAGATCATGTGATGATTCCTGTAACCAGTATACGCCCGCGAAGCCTGCATCCTTGGACAGTTCAACTTTCATGTTCCTATCACTGCAGCAGTGAAGTGTCTGATTGTTTTCCCCTGCCTCCTCCCTCTCGCATTTATCTGACCACTGCTTCCCCCCTACGCACTCCACCTCTCTTGAGTCCAGTATCTGATACCTCCCCCCCCACGTTGGGATGAAAAACGAATTTTTGCTGCGATTCGCGGGAAAACTGTGCCAATTTGCCACGATTTTCTGAAACGCATTTGTGAGACCAGGGAGTCTGTAGCTATTGTGCTACAGTGGCCGTGTTCAGAAGCGGCTAAGTGATACTGACTGTTGGAGGCAGGGCTGGCCTTGAAAGGAGGGACATGGAAGCGGGGATTCTTGGGAAATGTAATGTCTCCACTTCCAGTTAAGCAGAGAGCGCCCATCATTTGGCAGTGGCACATGCCAACAATCAAAACCGAACAGCAAAAATCAAAGACTTACCAAAACAGGATGCATTGGTAAGTAAAATTAATGGATAACCCCTATAAAGAATTTTTCCGAGTTACCTTCCTTAAAAAAAAAAAAACGTATTTAATACATTGACCCTTATATACACTACCTTTAAACACTAGTATATAAAATTTAAATTCAACTTACCCATCGCCATTTTCAAGTTTCTCCTCATTTGTTTACATCGATTGAAGTATAAAATTATATATTTACAGCTGACTCAAACACGTACACCAAAATTCGGTTTCCCTGGTGGCACCGCAATCGTTGACGCTTAAATAGACATAGTGTCCAAGTCAGTACTTGCATCTCTGTTACCATGGCTAACTTTGATTCAAACACGTAAAAACTGTGAGCTTCCCTGGGGGCCACGCTACCAGTGACGCTCACATAGACACAGTATCCAAGTCAGTAGTTGCATCGCTGTTACCATGGATAAGTTCAATAACACTTTAGACAAAAATAGTTTGTTACATCTATACAACAGAAATGCTGGTATTGTATATTCGTGATGCGCTTCAAGCAACTTTACCTTCTGCATTTTTATGTCCCCCAGCTTTGCAGGGGACAATATTAAATTAGTACATACCTAGATTTTGCTCTACTTATGCACTGTATGAGACATGCTGTTGCAGAAATTTCTTTGACTGTACCATTCAACTGAAACAGGCTGACAGAAATCCATGCACAGGCTGCAGGAACAACCCCATTTACATGTAAGAAATTAACTTTTCAGTTACAGAAATTTTTGCATCGAATCTGCCGGGTGGTAAGATACCCTTGTATTGTATTTTTTATTAAAAGACTAACATGCAGTACAGTGATGGGGAAATGTTAGTGTATAGAAACTGAACCAAAAACAGTAAAGTGTCCTTAATATGTAACCTAATGTTTTAGAATTTCTGGTAATCTAGCATATTGGGCAAAAAAAATCCCTGTGATGGGCTGAAAGGAAATTTCCCAATGGACAGAGACTGTCGGCAGAAACCTATGCTGCTGTCATTTCTTGCACGGCCTGCTATCTGCACAGTGGCAAATAAGGCTATGAGGAGTATTGGAGTTGAAGTGTATGATGTAAAAAACAAATATTTTTTGTATTTTGCCTATATAACTTTTTACCCAAATCCTTTCTTCTCTATGTTCAAACTTTGTGCTTGAGGACTGATGCTACACCCAGATAAATGGCCTATTGGAACAAGGACTGGAGGTCTTGCATGTTCAATATTCTACTTAGTAGTCCAAAATAAATGATTGAAATGTTACTGTTCATTGCTTGGTTATAGCTAAGTGCTAAAAAAAAGTACAACCATCTCAAATACCAAAAAAATTGATAAAATCATAATAGTGGAAGTGGTGTAGCTATAGAGGCTGCAGTGGTCTTAGCAGCTTCCAGGCTGACAATGCCCCTCCTGACATGAAAAAAATAAAAATAAGTTAACTTATTATATATAAAAAAATTAATATTTATATAGGTCCTATACAGTGCAAAGTACATGGGGGTTGGAGGGTTCTAATTGGAGCTCAGGAATTATTTCATGCCATGTGGAGTACTAGAATTTTATGAATTACTTATATGGTTGTATGATTTCTGAACTTTTCATACTTGGATTTCATGCAAGCATCCCATAACTAACCAGTTTCGGTCTCCACTTGAACCTCCACCCATATTTCCATTACTTGACTTGTCATGCTTTCTCGCAAAAGGCATTTAAACCTCAACTAGTGCATGAAGGGACTCAAATGAATCATTGAGAGTCCATGTCCTGGAAAGGTGTGTCTGTACACACCAGAACGTCCTCTTGAACAAAGGGTACAGCTCTTGAGAGGTGGGCCTCTACACCCCCATTTAAAAGTTGGTTGCCTCTCCCAACTACTTCATGACAGTAAGCTGTGGGAAGCTGAGAACAGCGCTGGTGGGAATGAAAAGCCTAATTATTCTCTCTCTGGCGGCTATTTGTTTGGCCGGCCGCCGTAACAATGGTAAGAAACTAGAAATAAAGAAGTACATATATATTAGGGAACAGTATTATCAGCCATCTATAAGGTGCCTGTGCCAGAAAGAAGTTGCATAATTATGATTCTTCAGTCTAGATTTTAAGATTCTTACGTTTAGGTGATAAAATATCCCAGTTGTATATTTCATGTAATGTCACATCTACAATTCTATTTAAAGCAAGCGTTTTGATGAAGTTTCCCACCTCATTGGATTCTACTAGGCTTTGTTTTGTAATCCATTATTCATCAGCTATATGTATGCATGTCAACAGTCTAAAAATGTGTAGACAGCTTGCACTATGAAGTGTATACATAGGGTATAGCTAAGGATTTTGTATCTATTTACATTTAGTTAAACTTTTCCATCTTTTTACAAACGTAAATCTTGAAATATATCTTTAAACGTCTGTCAGTATATATGACTACTTATCAGACACTCAAGTATCGGCACGTGCCTAAATGTCCAGCTTTTATTATTTTATTACATTTTCAGGTTCATTTTAATATATACATATATATATATATATATATATATATATATATATATATATATATATATATATATATATTCGTATAGTATTTAGAGGGGTTGGAGCTCCTTTTCTCTGATACAGAGCTCCAAATACCATACATTGTCTGTTAACTGACAGAATTCTAGCTGCTTGCAGCCACCACCACTTCGAGCTACTTGGGAATTTACAACATACTACTTTATTATAGAGTTCAATGTGTAAGCAATATGCAATAAGCTCCTCAAGTCGCGGCCATTTACTAATACTGTCTAAGTTTTAGACAGCATAAATTTAATTTAGACAAGGCAGTCAGAAGATGCGTCAAATTTATCGATGTGGTGCATGCAGTATGATAAATTTGGCACATCTACCTAGACATGTTAGACACTTTTCTTTTGCTTATACCACCTCTTGATTGACTTTGTTTACCTTAGTTTAGTGCGCCAAAATTTGAGCGCAATTCTGGCACATTTATATGCCATTTGATAAATCACACCACTTTCACACTTAACTACGTCCCTTGTTAAGTGTAGCGCCAAAAATGTATAAAACAGTTCATAAACGTCATGTTCACCAGAATTCTGCCACATTTTGAATAGTAAATCTGCCCCATTGTCTATGCAGTGCACTTGGCACCCTGTATCAGAAAAGCAGATCTCCAACTCCAATCTCCAATAGAGATATATTACAAAATTAATCAGCACAGAATTTTGGATCTATTTTACGTAAAAAATAAAAAGGTGTTTAAGGGTGGACATTCACTATAAATATGTAATATAAATATGGAAAAACCAATACAATGCCAAGACAAATCCAATGTTGAACTGCTCCAAACCATACAGACTGCAGATTTTTCTTATATAGCGTCTGCCCATTACTAAACTTATATCCTTTCTCGTGATAAATGGCCGTGATGTTTATATATATTCTCCTATAGCACCAATGTAGGTAAATCAAAGTAAAGAGCATTGCCCATGATCAAATAAACTGTGCTAATTGTACCTATTAAAAATGTAGTCTGCCAATAAACCAGGTAATGATGGGTCCTCGCTCGGGGAGAGGGAATCCTAAAATTAGACACGCATGGCTTAAAAAAAAGGGCATTGTCGTTTTTCCAAAACCAGAGACTCCCGTTAATATTCATGTTAAAGCAACACCGCTCTAAATTAGAAAATTGTAAGTATAAGCTGCTAAAATTAAATTTATGTATCATGTTAAAATCTATCTTTCCATTTTGTATGGTAAACTGTGATATATTTCAATTTTATTTTTAGAATCCAAACACTCAGACACTATGGTCATGGATTTAGTAGATTTTTATTAAGCATGGTCCCTTTCATTTCTAGATCGGAAAGCATTCTTGTTCCCTGGTCAACCCAGTTCAGGCAAGGGTTCACATACTTTAATCTGGTCTGAATTTGGGAACGTTGGCTCTGTGAATCCTGAGGCCAATAAAGACACTGAGAAGTCATCGGAAGATTCAGTCATTGTGTTGAGTAACCCCAACCGTAGGGATGTGAAGCTTGGTAAGGACCTTTGCATAGAAAGCAAAATATTTGTTATAAATACAGTATATCGGCTTTAGATACCAGCTGTTTTGTTTGAAAATGAATACTTCACTTGATATAACAAGAGTCATCATAACTTTAAATTAAAAATACAATTTTCTGTTGGGAGTTTTTCTCCCTTAGCTGGTGGCCTTTGTAGTGATGGAATATCTCTTTAGCACACATCTAGAATTCAGTTATAAGTTCACAAGACATGCGATATGCACACTTGTTATTTATTTGTTTTCAGAAAGAGGATTTCCAATTTTTACATTTCGGGGTGCCTCAAAACAGTTAAAGAATAAAGCTATTAAATCAGAAGATCCTTCATTTATCGAGAATACCGCACCAGTGCTCGAAAAAGAAGACTCTTCCTCCAGTGAAGAAAGCCAATCTGAAGATCAACAGCAGGATAACTCTTCAAGTGAGGAAAGCAGTCAATCTTTTAGTCAGTCAGAGTCATCTAGTGAGGAGAACAGTGAACCAGCTGTTAACCAAGAAGTCTCTTCTGGCGAAGAAAATAATGCAGAAGTTGTTGAAGAAAATGAGTCCTCCAGCAAGGAGACCAATGCACCAAACTTTGACCAAGAAGCTCCCAAAAATGGAGAATTCAGTGAACAAGCCAATGGTTATGAAGGGTCTTTTAAATTTGGCTTCCACCCCACTATTGGAGCGAATGTACGTGCCCAGGAAAACAGAATAAGAGAGGATGACAAAAGACAACTAGAAAAAGTCAAACGAGTTCAGGTGTTGGGCTACCGGAGTCTGAGGAGTGCAGAATTATCCATTCCAGATTTGGGCATTAACCTAAGAAATGAAGGAGAGAGAAATGTCCAAGGGCCTAAAGGGAGATTAGGGATAGGAAAACTGAAGAAAGGTGTGCGAAAACCAGTTAAACAGTAATCTACAGCATATGCACCGATAATATTTCATTTTTGAATTTACAGCTCAGTAAATAATTTGCATGAAAATTAATGATTTTTCTCATTGAATTACTAGACACAAATGCTTACCCTATGTATTCCCACTGCTTTGCTTTTCAACCCCTTTCTGATGTCTTTATGCCCTAATGCCTTAGAAAACGCAATAAAGCTTCCGCAATAATACTGGAAACTTATTTGGCTGCTTTAGTTAAGCTACATATCATTAACACAGGTTGTACATGACAGGACAATGGTACAGATGTAATTATGCATGCCTATGAAATCTGTACCCGCAGAAATATAAGAATGCAATAAATGTTGTCTTGTATGTTTGTGTATTAAACACTGTAATTTATTGTAAGGGACAATAATACAAACATTAAAACATTTTAACCAAAGTATTCTTATTTTATTCATAGAGACAATTAACTTGCTAACAGATACAGTGATATGAAAAAGATCAGTCTGTAGTACTGCATCTTTGACATGGTGAATGTTTTCTGAGATTTCATAAAACTGTAATATTGGACAATGGCAACCGGAGTCAACTCATGTATAGATTTCCTAAGAAACTTCTGTAAAAGTGAATGCAGAATTCATGGTTCTTTTGTTATTTGGCATGGTATCTTGAGACGCCATACCACTATCACCAACATATTTGTATACTGGTATTACTGTTAGGGTATGTTCACACGCTTGACAAAAAACGGCTGAAAATATGGAGCTGTTTTTAAGGGAAATCAGCTCCTGATTTTCCGCCGTTTTTTAAGCATCAAGCGTTTTTTTTGTGGCGTTTTTCTATTGAGTCAATGAAAAACGGCTCAAAAAATGGCTCAAAAAGTGACATGCACTTATTTTTACGGGACGTCTTTTTACGCGCCTTATTTAAAAATGAGGCGTAAAATAACGACCCATCTGAACAGAACGCCTTTATTTCCCAATGAAATCAATGAGCAGGTGTTTGTAGACGTTCTGATTCTGATTTTTCAGCAGTTTTTTGGCCCGAAAAACAGCTGAAAATAGCCCGTGTGAACATACCCTCACTGTGCAATGCTATATCCAGAACGTGCAACTAAATGAAGAACGGGCCAAGCAAGCACGCTGTTTCCGTAACACCATAGAAATGAATGGAGAGAACTTCAGCCACCAACTCCATCCATTCATTCATTCATTCTCCATTTGGATGCTATAGTGGTAACGGCCGTTCTGGATACGGGAGAGTTTAAAATATATTACTATTTTCCTAACTTAAAAATATTAACGACGATTGAACTCAAAATGATTGAAAATAAAATATTAGGAACAATACATCAAGAGGCCCTCAAACAGCTTTGCAAAGAAGAATGGGGAACAATTTCCTTGTCCATCTGTACAAAGTTGATAGGGATCAATCTACCCAGACCCAAGGCTGTAATTGCTGCATACGATACCCCTACTGCATACTGACATGAAGTTTTTTCTGAGAATTTTGGCTGGTAATATGGTGCACAGTACGGAACAATATTCTGGGTCCACATGGTTTATATCTTGATTTGCCGTTTCCGTTAAAACAGTGTTTCTAATGGAAAATGTGTTTCAATATATGGCACCCAATGGAGCATGCTGCAATTTTTTGCAAATACAATGCAGAATTGCCCAAAAGTTGTCACAATCAGCCCCCGTAGGCTCCTGGGCAGCACATTGAACAGGGGCTTAGCTGGGGGGCAGGTGGGGCATGTGCCCCGGGCGCAACTTGGTGGTAGGGAAGGGGGTTGCCTCAGAGCAGCTGACCGCTGCTGATTGGTGCCCTGTATGTCGAACACCTGCAGCAGCGATCAGCTTTAGGAAGAGCCAGGAGATCACGCAGCGGCGTTATGATTCGGGTCCACTCCCGTGCTGCACCCCCCCAGCATGTAGGGGGCGCCACTGGGCTCTGCATCTACTCTGTGCTCCGCGCACACACGGAGTAAATAACAGCCGAGAAGCAGAGAAGGAAGCTCCGCCCACAGCCCGCCCTGCAAGAAATCTCTGATCCTGTCAGCAAAGATACATGGTGAGAGTCCATGTGTGTCTGTCTGTATATGTGGGTGTAGTGTGTATACAGTATGTGTATATGTTACAGTGTGTGTGTGTATATATATGTCTCTGCATGTGTTTATGTCCCTTTGTAAAAGTGTGTCTTCAATATTAAAGTAGAACAGATAAAATGCAGATATCTGTGCTGCCTCCTATCTACCCTGCTGCCCCTATATACTCTGTTGCCCCCTATATGGCCTGCTGCCCCCTATATACCCTGCTGCTCTTATATACCCTTCTGTCCCCTATATATCCTGCTGCCCTTTATATAACATGCTGCCCTTTACATACCCTGCTGCCCCTATATACCCTGCTGCCCGTTATACATGCTGCTGCCCCTATATACCCTGCTGACCCCTATATACCCTGCTGTCCTTTATATACTCTGCTGCCCTTATATACAGTATATGCCTCTGTGTGTGTGTTTATATGTGTCTGTGGGTATAGTTATAATCTACTACATTATCTGTACTCAGAGAGGTGTCACTGTGTGTTATCTGTGGTGTTACATAGGACTGCAGGTAACATCTACTACATTATCTGTATCAGAGAGTTATCACTGTGTTATCAGAGGTGTTACATAGGACTGCATGTAACAACTACTACATTATCTGTACTAAGAGATTTATCAGTGTGTGTTATCTGTGGTGTTACATAGGACTGCAGGTAACACTACTACACTATCTGTATTCAGAGAGTTATCACTGTGTATTATCTGTGGTGTTACATAGGACTGCAGGTAGCATCTACTACATTATCTGTATCAGAGACTTTTCACTGTGTTATCAGAGGTGTTACATAGGACTGCACGTGAAATCTACAACAATATCTGCACTGGCTATATATGGGTCTGTTTGTGAATGTGTCTTTGTGCTTGTATATATGTGCATTTTACGTATTTGTATATGTTCCTGTCTGTGTATTTATCTGCTGGTGTGTGTATATGTGTCTGTACGTCTATATATTTACCTGTATGTATATATTCCAGATGTGTGTATGTATATTTGCCTGTATGTCTAAATATCTGTCTTTATGTATGTACAGTATATATGTTCCAGTATGTGCGTGTCCATATATGTGGTTAATTTTCCTTTTTTTTTTGTAGGGGGCGGCAATAGAGAGTCCCGAACAGGGTGGCATCAAACCCAAGGCCGGCCCTGACTTTCACCGACCCTAGTCAGAAGGAATTCCACCGCTGCTTACGTCATATGACCTCCTCGGCTCCCCCGGTAAGTCACGTCAGGCAGAGGGAAGAGTGGTGGCTGTAGGGTACCGCTCACCGCTCTGTTTACAGTTTGGCGCTAAATACAAGGGGGGAGTGTGGCGCTATTTAAAAGGGGGGAATGTGGCGCTATTTACAAGGGGGGGGGGAGTGTGGTGCTATTTACAAAGGGGCAGCGGGCTGGGTGTGCCACTATTTACAAGGGGGGCGGAGTGTGTCGCTATTTACAATGGGTGGAGTGTGCCGCTATCTACAAGGGGGGAAGTGGGCTGTGTGTGGCACTATCTACAAGGGGGGCTGTGTGTGGCACTATCTAGAAGAGAGGGGCTGTATGTCGTAATACCTACAAGGGGCTGTGTGTGACAGCTCATTGATTGGTAGAGAAAGCAAACATGGCGAGGGGGAAGGAGATGTCGGGGAAAAAAGCTGGGGGAGGGGGCGCCAATCTGAATCTTTGCCCCTGGTGCAGGAAAACCTAGCTACACCTCTGCATTGAAACATCCTCCAATACCTCCCTGCTCCGCTTTCTTTAGTGTAACAGGATGGCTGCCACCTATAGTGAATGCATCAGTGAGTTGCTTGGCATTATTCGAGAAGATTTATTCTTCCTTGGCTAGAAGTGACACCTTTTGCTTGATGTATTTCAATACTGACGGTTTGAGTCATGGTTTATGCTGTTGCGGAATAGACAACTAAAGTGGTTCTGTCATAAGCAACATTTATCACCTATACTATGGATAAGTATCTGGGGGGGGGGGGGCACCCACAACCCCAAGAACGTGCTTACTTTGCCGTCCCTGTGCGCCCCATATGAATGGAGCGGTACCATGCATGCTCGGCCACAGCTCCATTCATTTTCTATGTGGCTGCGAGAGATAGCCAAGCGGCAGCCCCATAGAAAGTGAATGGAGTGGTGGTCGAGCATGCGCAGTACCACTCCATTCATATGGGGCGCACATGGACAGCAAAGTAAGCCCGTTTTCTTAAACGGTGAGAGTCCCAGCAATCAGACACCAACCTATAACATATCTATAACCTATGCTGTGGTGTGGTGATAAACATAGGACAAAACCCCTTAAAATCCCAATACTTTGAGTAAAATAAATTTTTTAAGTAAAGCCACTCTTACATGGTCGTATTTTACTTAGTATTTTGCTTCAGAATTTGTGAACCAGACTTACAAATACTGACGCAAAATACGGTCGTGTGAATGAGGCCTTGGACTTGTAGACCTGTTCTTTCTTACGAAGGCACTATGCACACGTCCGTAGATTTAGTCCATAATTACGGACCCATTCCGTTTTATGGCCAACTGACACTTTCCCGTATATTTACGGGAAGGTGTCAGTCCTGTAGAAACCTTCCGTAAAAAATAGGACATGTCCTATTTTTTTTCTTTTACAGACCGTGCTCCCATACTTTATAATGTGAGCACGGCCCACAAATGCGGATGACTGTTCGCGGCCGTCTGGGCCCGTAATCACGGGCACGGTCATGTGCATGGAGCCTAAAGAGTCATTGACAAGGGCATTCTTGATTAAGTAGCAGTCTCTCAAATTGGAGATACACGATTGTGAGCCTAACTGAAGACCGTTTTGAGTCAAATATGTTTTGTACAGCACTACAGAATAAGTCAGTCCTACATAAAAAATAATGGGAAATAACTACCACTTCTGGTGGTGAAACAAAATAGTATTTCTTGTTTTATAGAAACATGTAATAGCGAAACATGTAGTAGCATAACATGTGGGTTCACAACTGGGCATTTCAATGTGACATTCTAAGCGTTTCCAGTTGCAACATTAAAATAAAATACCTTAAATCTCAAATTCAAAGTGAACCATTACATTTTTTTCACTGTAGAAAAAAAACAAAATGCATAAAAGCCAAATTCTCATTGGCTGTAAAAAAGGAGCAAAGACTTTATGCAGCATTATTTTTTTTTAACATCACAGGGGTTGTCCAGTCATCAAATATGGATGGTCTTTCCTCAGAATAGGTCATCAATTTTTTATAGTTGGGGGCCTGTCTTCCAGCACGCCTTCAGAGTAGCTGTTTTGAATTGACCACATCACTCGTACGAGTGCTGATTCCCCTTCATCTCTGATCTGCTTGTACTGTGAAGTTTCAGCATAAACCCCCTAAGTTAACATTTTTATTGCATTAATTGTGCCAAACAAGTGACAGATTTTTGACTTCCCAGCATAAGCTTCAATACTTTTCTTTCCTTTTATTTAGCTGTATAGATCATGGCACAGGATTGAACTTTACAAAACATACCACCACTTGTCTGGACTGGACATACTTCAGGTAGGTCATAATGTTTTGGGTTGTTGCAACTCTACGGTTGCTTTATTCACAATTGGATATATATATTTTTTTTAACACATTTTGGGGCTTTTTTGTCCAAGGATTAGTGTGTATTCAGACGTTGCAGTCCTGTAGAGACTGCATAAAAAAAAAAAAAGCCTGCATGCAGTATTTGTTGCAGTTTTTACAGGTGCAACATTTACTGAACAAGTTTCCTCTGCAAAAACCGCAACTGCAGCGAAAAATTTAGTTTAAAAAAACAAAAACACATGCAGTCTTTTCAAATGGTTTCAACACTTCAGTTTCTGAATACAATCTCAAAAAAATGTCCACCAATGAACAAAGTCTGTTCAAACATCTGTGTGATATATATATATATATATATATATATATATATATATATGAGATGGAGAACAATTTTCCTTATACAGGAGGTCCAAATCCCCTGCAAAGTCAAATTAAAAATATGACATGCTGGATTCCTGCAGTCACCACTAGAGGGAGCTTAGGCATTTACAGTTATGCATTGAACTCCTTGAGGCAGTATACAGTAAGCTACCTCTAGTGGCGGCTGTAGGTAGAGACCAGGTTGTTTCAAATCTGTCTAAAGAAGGGATTTGTAGCTCGGAATACTATAAAAGATAATATATTCATTAGCACAAGCCTGATGAAGACCTTAGTCCGAGGTCAAAACGCGTAGCTTCTTGGACCACCATTGAGACATATGTGGTTTTACTACACGTCTTTTTTAAAGAAATTAATTTCTGCTCACTGAGATACTCTCCCTTGACTGGGGATTTGGCTCAATCTTTCACATAAGCGCAGGAGTGCCTTCTACTAAGGGTATGTTCACACGGCCTAGTTTTGGCCATTTTTGAGCTGTAAAAGGCTGAAAAATCGGAAGCAGAACACCTCCAAACATCTGCCCATTGATTGGGAAAAATAGGGTTCTGTTCCGACGGGGCGTTTTTTTTACGTGGCTATTTAGAAAAACATCCGCATAAACAAAACGCCCACGAAGAAGTGCATGTCACTTGGTGAGCCATTTTTCATTGACTCGATAGAAAACAGCTCCAAAAACGGCCATGAAAAATGCAAGTTGCTAAAGAAAAACAGCTTTTTAGTAAGCGTGTGAACATGCCCTTAAAGTGATAATTTTTCTCAAAGTCATTTGGAAACTTTACATCGACTCCCACTGATTCTCCAGCCGCCAGGGTTCACTCTGAGGGCCAGCAGTCTGCCTATATATACACGGAGCATCAAGGCTACGTGCGTTTGATAATAGAGTTGTGCCAACCATCTAGCACAACTACAAAAGGTGTATTCAACACATGCACATTAGTGCTATCACTGACCACCCTGTTTCTGCAGCATTACCGCAGAGGAGCGCTCTGTCTCTTTTTTCCCCCCCCATATCACTGTCAAATTCATTAGCACACAATTTTGATGAGACATGATAAAAAGCAGATTCACGTTAAGCCCTTTGAATCGCCCCCCCACCCCACACAATTTAACAATCAGATCGGTGGACCAGGTCTAGCCATTTTGATTCCATGGCAGAATGTCCATATCTTTTTTTTTATTTTAAAATTAACATAACGTTAGAGAACATGACCATGGAAATTTGCACAAAACTTGTTAAAATATTTTAATAAAACTTAGATGAAAAACAGAAACAGAAAAGCAAGAAAAAAAACAAAACAAAAAACTGGAGGTGGAACACTCAATCCTGATCAGTTATAGAGCCCTGTAATAAACACCAACAACATACACAACAGGTTCTCCAAAGTCTTCAAGTGCCAGATAAAGCACCACGGAGACATGAAGCAGAAGTCTGTATGGAAAGCCCAGACTTTAATGATACTTGATCCCTTAATAGCAGTAATAGTCCAATGTTGCCACGTGGTGGTACTTGGCATTCCACAAGAAGGTCTTATAGTTTCTTAAGAAGTTCTCTATCCCATGTGGACAGTAATTTGCTCAGCTTTCCAGAGTGTGAAAAGTCTATAAAATATTTGATATGATTCAGACGGATTTTACCTTCTTCCATTCTTCTTCGGCTGAACCAGACCAGGTCCATTGCTGCAGACAGCTGTTTGTCCATTTTAGCACTTTTTACTGCAGAGACCATCCTTTTTTGTACTATGGAGAAAGATTTATGGGTCTCAAGATCCATCAGCTTTATGGCAGCTTCTCCAATATTATGAATGGCTTCTAAGAGCTCCTGTTTGTGCTGTGCAGGATCTGGGGAGACGTAGACAAATCAACGGACCATTTTGAGACTGTATGAAAAACTATAAATACCATACAACGACATCACATTTATCCTATAAATTCCATCCTCACAAAATATACAGAGTCTCATCTTGCATGACAAATTAATCGGTGAACCTCATTATTGACCAAGAACTGGTCTATACAAAATTTTAGATCACAGTACAATTTTTTTCCCTTGTTTTAAAAAGCACCATAATGCCAGAATCACACACATAGTTTTCATGCAGTTTTTGGATCAGTTCTTTCAGCCAAACACAGATGGGGACACAAAAGAAAGGAAATGCACCAGTCTTTTCTTTATGCCTTTCCTTTTGGATGCTTTTCCAGTTTTAAGTGGCAAAAAAATCCTGCAGCCAGATGTTAGCTTGAAATTAACAGGGGGAATATAAAATCCTACGAACATGGCACTTTTTTTTATTTTAACTTTGGGGCAGTGGCATTTTTTCCAAAATCCCAGCAAGCCTGGCTTGGTTTGCATTATTTAGTGCCGTTTTTTTTGTCCACAGACCTCCCTAGACTTATTTCCCCTCTTTAAAAATACACAATACGTGTTGTGATTTTGGCAGCATTTTTTTCCCCAGAAAATAACATGTGTTGCTAAGAAGAATCTGCATAACATGATTTACAATGTGAAAGACCCCGCAGGAGAAAAAAAAAAAAAAAAGTCTGTGTGAAGGAAGTCTAACAGACTAATTGACAAATTCCAATCTTTTTTCTATGGTAGTCAAATTGATGGTAAACGCATGAATCCGGTCAAGAGTTTAATGACTCAAGGGATTTTAATGGGATTTAAAAAGAAAATCACCAGATAGCAGCTGACATTTTCTCTGTAGCAGATACAAGATAAATGTAAGCGTCATTGTCGGCTATGCGAGACGTTTACTTTGTAACGCCAGGGTAAGGTTTGCCGGTGATTTCCAGATATATGCCAATAGACTATTGGGCTGGGTTCACACACACTATTTACAGACGTAAATGGGCTTTACGATATTCTGTGCTGACGGTCATTTTTTTTTTTTTTTACACGCCGCTGTCAAAAGACGGCGCGTACAAAAAGACGACCGCGTCAAAGTGCCTGTCACTTCTTGAGACGTAATTGGAGCAGTTTTCCCCTGACACCATGGAAAAACAGCTCCAATTACATCCGTAATGGACGAAGCGAAAAGCGCCTGCACTTGCCATTACGTCTGAAAACAGCTCCGTAATTTCAGCCGTATCGGACGCTGCCGTGTGAACATACCCTTACAAGTAAAACAGTCAGGATTGAGAGAGATGCCCCCAGCCTGCAGATAACCCTCCCTCCTGCGTTGTACAGTACATTATTATTAGGTTAAATGCACACGTTGCGTAATTTGATGCGGAAAATCCGCAGGTACACGCACGTAATTCCGCAGCTAAAACCGCACTTAATGGTGCGTCTTTTGGGTGTGGTTTTTACATTTTGGTGTGGTTTTCTGCTGCGGATTTAGGGGAGTTTCTCTTTAAAACTAGTCAGATACAATTCGCAAGCAGAAACGCAGGATAAATGGACACGCTGCAGATTTGAAAATAACCACCACAGGTCAATTTACGTGCAGAAAAAAATCTGTACCGTGTAGATGAGATTTGAGATCTCATTTACTTTGCTGATACTGTATTACGATGCAGATTTGCTGCATGAAAATATGCGCGCCAAATCTGCACGTATGCATTTAGCCTTATTATTACTCACCATTGAGCACAACTGATGTAACAGCCAGGCTCTCAACTATTATCCCCAGCCAAAACATTCCATCCCCAGCATTACCTCTCCTGGCTAGTGAAGGGGTATTTATGGTCTTCTGATTATCAGCTGATCTGATTCAGATGTTGTTTACAGGTGAACATTTAACTCTTTACTGGAACATAAGGGTCTATTTGCATGAGTCATTTTTCGCTGCAGTTTTTCTAAGGGCACGTTCAGACGTGGCGGAGATTTTCCGCTGCAAATGTTGGTGCAGATTTGGGGCAATTATGCAACGAATCTGCACCAACATTTGCATATTTGATAGGTAATTCAGACGTTGCAGAAAACACAGTGGACTTGCCACAGATTTCAGTCTTTGCATTGCAAAGGCTGAAATACGCAGTGAAATTCCGCTTCTTCTCCGCAACAGACAGGGCATGCGGCGGACTGAAAATTCCTCACCGCAGCCTATGGTCCGCAGCGGAGTTTTCCGCAACGTCTGAACTAACTTGCATCAAAATGTGTAGAAACAAATGTAAAAAACGGCCGCTGGAGAATTCCACTGCGGACTGTCCACAGCGGAATTCAACAGCAATTCCGCCACGTCTGAATCTGCCCTTAGGATCCATTCCCACGTTGCGGTTCGGCTGCGCTTTGAACTGCATTGAAAAACCACATCTGAAAAGTTTTTGCCACAATTTGGTGCAATTTTTCATACGGTTGCTTTTTTTACTGCAACTGCATCAAAAAAGCACCTAATTGCTGTAAAACGCATTCGATATTCGGATGTATTTTTCAATGTGGTTCTAACTGCACCTGAACCGCAACATGGGAATGGACCCTAACCATTGGAAAAACCGCTATGTTTTTGTGAAACCACCGTGATATAGCCGGAATTACAAAAATGTAGCTATATCTTAATTTTGGCATGGACTTCGACAACGGGTGGTGAGGTCCAGGTATCATAAGGTTGGAGAAGCCCTGGTCCTGTATACATCCCAGTGATCATTTCACAGGGGAAAAAGTGGTGACAAGTCCTCTATAAACAGATCAGCCTAAGGAACATTAAGTAATATTAAAAATGCCTCTACATAAGTAAGGCAGCATCTATGTGTCACCAGTAACTAATAGAAAATAATTACACATGGAAACTATGAGATGACTGATTCTTATTTTACACGAAATTGGAATTCCGAAAATCATGTGATTGAAAAGTCCTTTGTGAATGACATATATATGTATATTCTACCCTTCATTCTTAGTCATTTTCTAACATGCTTTTGTATTTATTGACCTGAGTGAAAGAGGCTTGAAATATAATCTATGTGCTGTAATTCATTCTATGCCCTCTTTTGTCTTCTTTGTATCTACTTTTTTATGTCGGCAGAGACAAGGTTTTCTTCTAAATGCAATCCTGCCTCTACTCAAGAACACATAACTCAAAGTTGTCCTACTACTCTTGATTATAGAGGTGTTTTAGCCTGAGGATATAAACGCAGAAGACTCATCAGTTTACCCTCTCACAATAATACAGAAGTCGTCTTCTCTACGTATTCAATCCCAAAGGACATGACAGTCATTTAAGTGTCAAATCCTCAAAAACTCAGTCATTTATTTCCCATCTTCCTTGTCGTTGACTGACCTGTTGTTATGGATAAATCTATAATGTTTGTTGTCCTAGTTCTGGGGGGGATCATTGCCTTGGCCATCTCCCAAGAGATGGAAGACCCAAATGGGGGTAAGTATTGCTTAAAAATTATACAAAATTTCTCTATGTGATTGCATTGTAAGTAATAATCTATGCGATTAAAGACTATATTTTTAAATGCATATGACCAAAGTGAAGTGTCACATTAAAGCCACTTTTCTAAAGATATAATGAAATTTTCCACTGTCATGTCTGTAAATAAAAGTTATATATACATCATGTTCTGATATATCAACCTAACAATTATACTGAGATGAATTGTACTATCTGGGTAATTTCACATGTAGCATAAATACTGTGGAATTTCTGTCCAGAAATTCTGCAGAGTTTTCACAACAAAAATAGAAATGTTGCGGATTGAAAATCCATATAGCAAGTTAATTTCCACACGTCTTATGTGGTGTTTTTTTCTGCAGGGTGTGGATGAGATTTGTTGGATGGATAATCCTTAGTGCTTACGCTTCGTGTGAATTTACCCTATAAGTACTGCTCATCTCTTGTGAGTCACAGATAGCTTGTACAAAGTTCTTTCTCCTGTGTCAATCACGGAGAGGAGTATATAGGTTCTCCAGCACCCGGGGCAAAGATTCAGTTTGGCGCCCCCCCCAACCTCTTTCCCGACATCTCCTTTCCCTTCGCCGTGTTTGTTTTCTCTACCAATCAATGACGTGTCATTTCTTTTCCACATTTCTTTTTATGTAACTCGAGCATAAAAACATTTGTACATTTTACAAGCAATATAGTTCCATACACAACTCCAGAACCAAGCTCAATACATATATACAATTCAATTTAGTGAAACCCCTGCTGTACAGGTTTGTACGGCGTAAAACTACAGCTCCCAGCATGGCCCGAACAATGGTAAGGATATGCTGGGAGATGCTGTTTCACAAAAATATAAATCATATTGAATCATACCACCCATCATCTCACTGCAGATCATACAGTGACTACAGTGCTGATTAGAGGCAGAATAAACATTTACATTAAGTGACTCACAGGTGACGTGTCAGATTCTAGTTCTTTTTCTCCAACCAGTCCAGACCTCTATGATGACTCCCGGTCACAGCCCATTTCTGCAGTTTGCCGCTCAGATGTCTTCAGCTTCTCACTTTTCCAACATTTCTACACCTATAAATAAAGATAAAGTTCTCATTATACCACACGCTACGCCACCTAAATATAATAGCGCCATACACTGCACCTCTAATTATGATAGCACCATACACCGTGTCCCACACACACACACACACACACACACACACACACACACACACACACACACACACACACATAGAGCCCACCCCTGTATATAGTGTCCCACAAATAGCTCCCCCTTTAGTGCTCTACAGATGGCCACCCCTGTATATAGCCCCCTGTAGATATAGACCAGACCTGTATATAGTGCTCCACGTATAGCCCAACCCTGTATATAGCCCCCTTTAGATATAGCCCACCCCTGTATATAGTGCTCCACAGATAGCCCACCCCTGTATATAGCCCCCCTGTAGATATAGCCCACCCCTGTATATAGTACTCAACAGATAGCCCACCCCTGTATATAGCCCCCCTGTAGATATAGCCCACCCCTGTATATAGTGCTCAACAGATAGCCCACCCCAGTATATAGCCCCCCTGTAGATATAGCCCACCCCAGTATATAGTGCTCCACAGATAGCCCACCCCTGTATATAGCGCCCCTGTAGATATAGCCCACCCCTGTATATAGTGCTAGACAGATAGCCCACCCCTGTATATAGCCCCCTGTAGATATAGCCCTCCCCTGTATATAGTGCTCCACATATAGTCCACCCCTGTATATAGTGCTCCACATATAGTCCACCCCTGTATATAGCCCCCCTGTAGATATAACCCACTCCTGTATATAGTGCTCCATAGATAGCCCACCCCTGTATATAGCCCCCCTGTAGATATAGCCCACCCCTGTATATAGCTCCCTGTAGATATAGCCCACCCCTGTATATAGTATCCCACAAATAGCTCCCCCTATATTGCTCCACAGAAAACCCACCCATGTATATAGCCCCCTGTAGATATAGCCCACCCCTGTATATAGTGCTCCACATATAGTCCACCCATGTATATAGTGCTCCACAGATAGCCCACCCCTGTATATAGCCCCCCTGTAGATATAGCCCACCCATGTATATGGTGCTTCATAGATCGCCCCTGTATATAGCCCCCTGTAGATATAGCCCACTCCTGTATATGGTGCTCCATAGATAGCCCACCCCAGTATATAACTCACCCCAGTATATAGCCCCCCCTGTAGATAGACACCCCCGTAGATAAAGCCCCCCCGTGTAGATAAAGCCCCCCGTAGATAAAGTCCCCCCGTAGATAAAGTCTCCCCCGTAGATAAAGTGCCCCCCGTGTAGATAAAGTCCCCCCTGTAGACACAGCCACACACTTTTTTATTACAATAAAAAAAAAAAACTATTCAAACTCACCTTAATCCCGTTCCCAGGCCGGCCGGCAGCAATGGAGACCTGCTCTCTTCTGCGCAGGTCTCCTGGGGGTTGAACAAAACATCTATGAAAGGAGCTTATTGGCTGGGCAGAATAACTTTGCCTGTCATTCAGCGCCTTTCAGCGACGGAAGTGCGACTCGTACAAAAGAGCTGAATGGACGGGCACGGAACGTACCCGGCCATTCATTGCTTCTAATTATACCTGTGTCCTATAGACACAGGTACAATTATAGCCCAGGAGGAGGTGGTGCTGGTGCCCTCCTCTAAGTTGCGCCCGCCTGCCCCCCTAGCTACGCCCCTGCAATTAGGAATTGACTAGCATGAATTGCTTCCTCAATCTCTGGTTCCGCTGCCGTGGGTATTACACAGTTCTGTGTCTTGACTGCTGAAAAACTTAGGGTCCATTCACACGTTGCGGTTGAGGTGTGGTTAGAATTGCATTAAAAACGTATCCAAAGACCACATACGCGGTGTCAGAACATCTGGACCAATTAACAGCTGTCACTGTGCAGCAGCTAATTTCACCTTATTTAGGTGGAAAATACTACCGCCAAGTAGCCATTATGAGAGTAAAAAATTATGTTTGTATTTCCACGAGTCTCCCCCCTGAGGGTCTATGCTCCTTCATTATGCTTAGCATTTGTGTCCACACATGTATGCCATCATAATCTTTTTCCATTCTCAAATTTTATGTAGGAAATCAAGACATCAAGTACCAAAAATGGATACTGAAAGAAGAAAATACGATTACAATGGATTATTTTATATACTGTATATTAAATACTAGATATAGTTATTTTTTACTGTTAGCCATTTTGGTTGAAAAGCCACAAAACTGTGTGTTGCTTTGTCGTGTCCCGTATGTACAGAGCTACAATATTAACCTCTGTAGATATGGCATAATGGGGCATGTGCAAATCTGACAGAAAACCCCTCGGCACGCCTCCGTATAAAAATCAGAGGAATACTGAGTTACAGTAAAGCACAATTTTGGCTCCCATAGAAGTGCAAAACGGATATGTAATATGGCCTTGTGCGTGAGGCCCTATAAAGATTTTTTTGATGTATCACTTGATCAATTCAGCCATGTAATTCAGGTATTAACCCCTCGTTTAATAACTCATCTTTAAACCTTTCTGTCAAGGTGTCGAAAATGTAAGAAAACCAGGCGGATGTCCTGAAATAGAGAAAGAAGATCCTGTCTCACCTATGTGCGCTGATCTGTGTGAAGGCAAAGACAATTGTACAATACAAGCATGTGTCGCTGACTTACACTGTGAAGGAAGCCTAAAATGTTGTAAAACAAGATGTGGAACAGAATGTCTCCCACCAGTCTTTAGTGAGTATCTGAGAATAAGACAAATGTTCCTTGGTTTTGTGATAATTAAAAGATAAGTATTGACCAAAGACAAAACACAGACACACTTTTTGACTTTTCCCATGGTACTTCCCAATCTATCGACTTATCTGGGAAGAATGAGAATGACCTGAGTCCTTGGACTGGACTGGTGATGCCTTCATGTTTGGTGCAGGGACATTTCTTAAGTGGTTTTTCTATCTTGAACATTTATGGCATATTCACAGGATATGTGATAAATGTCCGATAGATGCGGGTCCCGCACCTACTTCTAGAATGGGGCCCACTAAACCTTGTTCTAGCTTACTCGACTCCGCTGCCTCCCGGCTACTTCCTGGTTACGTGGTCGGGAGTTACAGAAACATCTGAGAGCTCCAAAACTCGGTAGCTACGGAAACAGCGTAGCTCGCCGTGCTACGCTGTTTCCGTAAGTCCCATTTACTTCTATGGCAGTTACGGAAACAGCGTAGCTCAGTGAGCTCGGCTGTTTCCATAACTCTCAACCACCTAAACAGGATGTGGCTGGGAGGCAACAGGAAGCCAAGTAATCTAGAACAGGGTTTAGCGGGCCCTGTTCTAGAGATAGATGCCGATCATAGAGCTGGGACCTGCATCTATCTGACTTTTATGGCATATCCTGTGGATATGGCACAAATATAAGAAATAGGAAAAACCCCTTTAATGTTTAGACCAGTTGAAAGTCCAGAAAAGTATTTGGTCTAATTACAGCTTTAGACAGGGAGTCTGTTAATGGCCCCATCATATGTGTAGAGCAGAATTTTCCTTTAAAATCATGTGAACTGTAGATTCAAGCCTATTGGAGATTTTATCAGTTACATTTCTAGTATTAATATATTTGATTATGGATAGTGCTTTAAAATAGACATTTGTACCTTCAGATAGATCTTGTTTGATTCCACTGTATATTCATATTTGCATTGCCCTTTAAATGTAGTCAGTCTATGTTTGTACAAACATTGTGTAAAACTACTGACAAAATGACAACATTTCACAAATTGGTTTATATGTAATTTCTAAAGTTTTTTTTCTCCACAGGAAGCCCATGTCAAACTAACTTTGACTGCCCTTGGACATTAAAGTGCTGTAGTGGTGTCTGTGACAATGACTGTCTGTATCAGCCCAGAAAACCAAACTCTATTACTAAAGAGATTTCTATTCCTGTAAGTGTTTGGGAAGTTATTGTATTTAGGAAATCATAAGTAAAACTATACCACGTAGGGCATTCTTCTTTTCTAGAGGACCAGGCATAAGGACTGTTACTCAATAAGGCCACACATTAAGTCCCATTATGGCTCCATACATGCTGTGAATTGCATAGAGCTGTAATACGCTAACCACAGACGTTTACGTGGTCATATAGTACCTCTGTAGGCATTTCATTTCACACGTAACATATGCCATGTTCCATGGGATGCTGTATTACAAAATATTCTCTCCTAGAAGCAATGAAATTAGGGGAGAATATCTCCATAATATGGTGGCATAACGAGGCATGGTTTTCGATATCCTAACTTCCCTTCCCCAAGTGTGACAAGGTATCATCATGCTTGTGTTATGGTATCATAGGATGTCAGGATAGACAGACAGACAGACAGACAGATAGACAGACATTTACTTATATGTATAAATTACATAAGATGATGTAAATGTAACTAAAAACTATTAAAAGTAACATGAAAGAATAAGCAGAAAATCATGGAAGGAACCAATTTTATTTTTATATGGTCAACTAGTTTGAATCTCCCTGGCCAGATAATATGTATGTGTACGAACATGCAATGATTTAATTTATATGAAATCCATGAGAAAAACCCCTCTATATTGAGGTACAGTATGGGTCCATAGCAGCCTATGGGATGTTGCATTCAAGACGGACCCATAATACTGTTGTGTTCATAAGGCCTTACAAGTAGGCTTCACCTCATGAGCTTGTCATTGATGTGTAAAGTTTTTATTACTACTTCGTTTGCTTTGTGTGCTGCGTGCATGGGTCAGTAATCTGAAAAAAACAAAAACAAATTTTACGCAACTGGTGGTTAATGGAAGACTCAAACGAAGGGAATGGGCAGTATCCGTATAATAGGCTTTTTAATTGACGCATATTTTTTTATTTGCATTTTACAGAAAAACGTATAAAACTTCTATATGCAAAGATCTAAATACATACTCTTTCCACAGATAGAACAAGTATGTAGAAGGTTATCAGAAAAGATTGAGTACATTTTTGCAATGTAAAAAAAAATATTAACAGTATAAACATCAATATAATACAATTAATGCACTGGCAATACAATTGCTCAGGCAACTAAATATGGACCTAGGTTTATGATGAGTTGTGTTCAACAGCAAATATAGGACATGCCAATATTATTGTCAATCAATTCGGCACTTGAGGCAAATAACATTTCCTCAGTTATTTTTCTTTCTCCATTCCATGGTATGATTGCTATTCAGCTTGTAAATAACCACACAAGTATTTAATAAAATATTTTCAAGTACTTAGCAACTTACTACTTTACTAGTACACGTGTGAATATTTTTCTTTCCTAATAAAAGCAATTTAGCTATATGTTTACATGCGGCAGATTTGTTGCAGATATTTAATCTGAATGGGGTTTGCAGGAATTCAAGCACATGCTGCAGAAACACCATTCACAAGTACCAAATGGATTTTCAAGTGCAGAAGGTTCTGCAATAAATCCTCTGCATGTGAAATTCTGCACTTCTTTTTTTTTTTTTTTTTCCTTCATTTAGCAGTAGTTCTTTTATAATCTATTCATTATTGTTTAGAAATGTTTGTATTATTATTCCATTTTTATTGTATTTTTACTTCTAGAAAAACAAGGCAGAATGATTCTACATCACTCCTGGCCTTCACTTCTACTACAGAAGACTCTCCATAGACTAAATATATGCATTGCAATAAAAATATTTCATTCATATTTGTTGCTTATTGAATTTTATACATTCATGTTAATCCCCAGTTACATTTGAAACACAGACAATGAGAGAACAATGATGTTTTGTCATATTTGTACATATGAAAGTCTATAATAGCTTAACCACTGGGAATTACATAATGGGAATTTTAGAGCTTGTAATGGCAGATGTCCCCATATAAATCAGTGCTGCACAAAATTGTTTATATTTTTTGAAACATATTTTTAAAGATTTTCAAAAGAATTGTTTCAAATAACATAAAATACGTCATACAAATACAGGAATACATTCATATGTGTCAGAAGTTACAGAATTTAAATCCTTACAATGACATTGAGATCAGAATTGTAATATCAGTATGAAACAGATATTGATAACCATCGCAGAATTTCCCATGACACTATGTAAACAGCGCTGTTAATGAGTATCCCTGTGAAACAATGTACCATAACTTTCTAATTATAACCTGGAGCCCCATGAAGCTACATTCCTGACCGAGTCGGCTAATATATGACATCAAAACTATAGATATTATGTTCGAGATACTTTTAACGCGCCCAAAGTACCCTTAAGGTCTTCTATCAAGTACCAAGGCGATCCTGTAAATGGATCGATTATTTTGTGTATTTCCTCGCCAGAGAAATGCTTTGTAAGGAACAGTTTCCATTTCCCAAATAATTTTTTCCCTTGTGCATCCTTATGTTGTAAGATGCTGATTCTATCCAAGTAGAACAAATTTCTCATCCCCTGAATAACCACACTTATGCGTGGGATATCCGCCACCAACCAATTTTGAAGTATACAACGTTTTGCCACCATCAGTGCGGCATGCGCTATGGGAGGAAGATGGGTCACCTCCGCATACTCCAACTCTCCATCATGCTGGACATGAAAAAATACCTCCATTGGCCCCAAAATCCCCTTAAATGTACTCACTTGCTGCAATAGAGACGCTATCTCTCTCCAAAATGGCTGTATGTTTGATCATGCCCAGAAGCCATGATACATGTCTGTGCGTGGTGAACTGCACCTCGGGCAAGAAGTCTTCCTATCGGGTTTGGTTATAGAAGGAGGCAAAGTAAAAGCATATATTGCATGATGGAGGATTTTTAGATCAGTTTCCCTCCATTTCTCATTCGTAACATGGGCCCTAAAATCTACCAACCCCATTTCAACATGTTTTGCAATACCCGGCAAGCTAAACAGTTTTTCCCATCTCACAAATGCTTGATCAGGTGATATCTTCAATAGCAACGGTCTCAAAGTGTTATACAGTTGTGATATGGACCTGCTGTGCGTGCCCAAGAACCATGAGTCGAACAAGTTATGGGGAACTTCACATGTGATATCAGCCAGTTTAGTTTTACAAGAGGATAATATTTGATAATACTGTAAATGTTGGGGATGTTCGAAGTTGTATTTTGTCTGAATTTCTTGTAAGGTCAACCACCTCCCCTCCTGGTCATGGAACAAATCTCCCATTGTCAATATCCCTCTCTCTCTCCATTTCAACAGTAACTGACTGTATCTTCCCACTGCAAAATCTGGGTGCTTCCATAAGGGCATGTGTTTTGAGATACGGTATGGAAGACCATAGTGTTTGCGTAATACCTTCCAAGTAATCATGGTGTCTCGTAATAAGGATGATCTCTTAATGGGTGTAGGGAGGGATGCAAAGGCTGTGTGAGCCAGGGCCATAAGATCCCATGGCTCCGCTAGCTGCCGTTCCAGGCTGATGTTGGAATGACACCCCGTACCATGTTTCCAATCCAGTAAATGTCTACTCAAACATGCCAGGTTGTACCCCCGGATGTTAGGAAAATTTATGCCACCCTCTTCTTTCCGTAGCATAAGTTTTGCTAGCGCTATTCTCGGTTTTCTCCCTCCCCAAATGAATTTAGTGAAGGATGAATTGAGCGTGTTCATATCCACATGCTTAATCAGTAAAGGAATGGTCTGTAAAGGGTACAGTAATTTTGCAAACCCCAACATTTTGACCAAGCAGCACCTTCCCAGAAGTTAAAGAGGCAGACCATGCCATCTCAGAAGATCAGCCTGAATGTCCCGGATCAGTGGAGGATAGTTCAGCTCGTAAAGGGATCTAGGCACCCGACCTATCTTGATACCCAGGTACGTGATTTGTGTCCGCTTAATCTCAATGTCCAGTGCGTCCAACAGGCGCCTATGACTAGATTCCTGCGTTCTCAAGTCCAACAGCTGGCCTTTTGAATAGTTAACTTTATACCCAGAATATGTCCCAAATTCACATAAGGCCTGGAAGATATGCGGAACATCTTGCAAGGGATGTGCTAGAAATAAGAGTATGTCGTCCGCAAACAATGTTTCCTTAACCTCCATCTTCCCTACTAAAATGCCCCTAAACACATCCGATGACGCCAGATACCGTCCCTATGGCTCCAATGCCAGGTTAAATAGCAAAGGAGACAATGGACAGCCCTGCCTGGTATCCTTATACAAGCAAAATGGTTGGGATAAGAATCCTGTAGTATATATCCTAGCTTTAGGGGACTTGTAGATGTGGCGCAGTAAGTTTCGAAAAGCCCCGGTAATCCCTATCTTGTCCAGAACAGTATCCAACCATTTCCATCTGACATTGTCAAAAGCTTTCTCTGCGTCTAACAAGAGTAGTGCAGGGTGTTCATTTGAAATTGGGCTATGCTGCACCCTATCTAATACCGCCAGGACCGTCCTAATATTGGTGACCGCTGATCTCCCCTTAATGAAACCCATCTGTTCGGGGGCTATGAGATGTGGCATTATACTCGCCAGCCTATTTGCAATGATTTTATAAAGAAGCTTAGCATCTACATTAATCAGAGATATGGGTCGGTAAGACCCTGGCATTAGGGGATCCTTCCCAGGTTTTAATAAAAGTTTGATATAAGATGTGTCTGCAGATGGCGGCAATCCCTCACTACCCAGAGCATTGTTAAAGAGCGAAACCAAAGTCTCAGTCACCTGCTCCCTCATGGCCATATAGATTCTTCTGACAGTCCATCTAGGCCGGGTGCTTTTTAATTTTTCAGGTTTCTAATAGCCCCATCCACCTCCTCTCTAGTAACCTGTGCATTCAGGAGTTGCAGCTGACCCTCTGAGATGGCAGGAAGGGTGGTTTTGTCCAAGAGCGTATCATCCAATGATGGGGAAGATTCGTCGGAGTACAGCTCCTCATAAAATCTAGCCAGTATAGCATTAATACGAGGAGGATCACTAGTGTTTTGTCCCGTAGAGTCCCGCAGTTTAGCTATGTGTTGTCTAGTTTCCTCCGTTAATTGAGCTAGGTAAGTTGTGTAAGCTGTCCTCAAGTTGAGACTAGATGAGTTAAATTTTTGTGCTATTTCCCATTTTTTACTCACAGGCAAGTATCCTACCTCTCAACACGGCCTTAGCCGTGTCCCAGAAAAGGGAAGGATTGTCCCTATGCCCTTCATTCGCGGAAGCGTATTCCAACCACCACCCCTGCAACAAACGTTTGAATGTGTCATCTAATGCTAAGTGGGCCGGGAAGCGCCATATAAAATCAGAACCTCTCAGGTAGATCTCCTGAAGGGATAGCAATATTGGGGCATGATCTGAAATCACTAGATCTCCTATAGTAGAAGATCCTAGCCGTTGTTGCAAGGGTGAAGACACGAAAAAATAATCTATCCTTGACCACGACTGTTGAATGCGAATAGTGCGTGAATTCCCTTGCATCGGGATTACCCACCCGCCAAGCGTCTATTATGTGCGTGCTCTCCAGCAGAGGGCCCAAGGCCCTATCATGTTTTCTAGGAGCCCCTGTAGGAATGGAACCCAGGTCCTGAGTTTTGCGTGAACTCCTATCCTCTCTATGATCTAAAACAGAGTTGAAATCGCCCCCCACCAGTTTATGTGGGACATCATCAGTTAACAAGGAGCTTTCTAAACCATTATAGAAGGAAACATTATCATCATTGGGTCCATATATATTGTAAATGCTTAAAACCCCGCAAGGAGTGTCAAGGACAACATGGAGAAAACATCCTTCCTTGTCAGAATATATGTGCAGTACCTCATGTACTAGATTTCTATTGATCAAAATGAGTACACCTGCTTTACGGCCTCAAGCTGAAGAGCCGTATACTGTACCCACCCACAATTTTTTCATGCGGTGGAAATCACTCTCCTCCAAGTGAGTCTCCTGTAGGAGAGCGATGTCTGTATGCAATTTTTTTAGGTGACAAAGAACCATCATCCTTCGCCAATCTCCGGTAGTTTAGTGGCAGTTCAGCCGCCTCAAGCAGCTGTAGTCCCTCTGTATGGGGCACTGGACTCTGTGACCTGCTCTGAGACGGCGATGCCTGTTGCGTTGCCGTCATCTTGGATGCCTCCTCTCCCTGCATCGTGCGTCCGGACGGGCGGGAGATCTCGTGGCTGCCACTCCTGAGGAAATACCGCTCCATACACGGTCTGTGCCCACTCGCCGAGCCTCCCGCCAACGGCCAGGGTAAGTTTTGCTTGCGGCTGTGTGGCGGCGGAGGGTCAGGGTATCAGGGTCTCAGGAGCTCACCTCACGCCGTCCTCACATCCCAGCGCCGGAACTGGAAGCCTGCACAACATTTATTAGCTACGTTCCCCTTCATTATTGTTCTGGCACTAAAAATAACTGTTGGTCCCCAAGTATAGTAAATTAAATACAAAACACTAAAATACCCCGCTTGGTATCCATATATCAGTTTTAACCCATATAATCTAGACAACAGCTAAATGGATTCTCCGCATCTTTTGCTTACACAGTTTTTCTTGAGTCAAGTCTATTTGTATCATATACAATTACTAATATGATTATGCTACTTAAAAGCCTCTTCCCCCTCATGGCTGTTTCAGACACCACAAATCCTGTCTAGGTCTTCTGTGGACGCAACAGGTGACAACACAGCCAGTATATAACAGTATGCAAACCCTCATTTCCCTGCTGTCCAGAGGAGATGGACACAGGATTAGGAAGTGTACAATACTGTTGCAATGAATTGTAAAGTGTTGCGGAATATGTGGCACTATATAAATAAAGATTATTATTTTTGTTGTATTGACTACCTGAAGCAAATATAGAAGGCTTGGACAATATTTACAGGAGTGCAAAGAGCGCAGTTAAAGCTGCAACCATATAGTATATGTATATTATATGTAATAAAACTAGTGTAATTCAGTCAAATGGAACTGTCAAAAATATTTTTAATTATCTTTATATGTGTGAACATATATTGCTTTTGTGAAAGTGATTAGAATAGGTTTCAAAGATAACATTTTGCATGGACTCCATCTTGTATGGTAGGCATCCATTTTGGATCATTGGAATCTATCTTTTGGCCTGAAGGAGCCATCTTGAGGTTAATAAGTAAAAAGTAAATATCAGCAGCGTCCTGAAGCAATTCTATGTTAAGTGTTCTTGAATTTAATGTTTTATTACTCTTTTAAGGAGCAGATCAAATGGCTGTTTACCATAAGTCAGCCTTGGATTCAGGCCTCTGTTTAATTAATTTAAACTTCTCTGCAGTCTCCATTCTCTAGTGAGATAAGAAGTAGAGACAAATTAACTTGTGTATCTGAGATGTGTGTCTTCCCATGGGACAAGGTTCAGGCCACCTGGGGCTTGGAGGGTGAAGTATTATTATAATGCATTGATATAATTCTTATTGGCTGAATCAGAGTCATTATCATATTGTAGATGATTGGCTGAAACCAAAGCCTACACCTTTCCTGTCATTATACCATATGTGGAGTTTTGGGATATTACCATATATAGAATGTTTATGTTTGCAAGTATAAAGTTACCACCTACTCTCATTTTCTTATAAATAAAGATGGATCCGCCCCCTGTGGGCAGAGATTGTTTGAACACTGAAGCTGCGTGTCATGGTCTCTCTCCCCCCGGCCTCTTTCAGATCCACCATTGAGAGGGCATTCACTAATTTGGAGCTCATAGACAAATGCAGATAATGTCCAACGTTAACGGACATACTAAATTCTGCAGCGACATTACTTGGGGGCTCTTGTCCGGGATTCTCAACACAGATCGAAGGCGACAATCGAAGGTGGATGACGGCTAAGATAACGGAGAACTGCACACAAAACCGGTGAGTAAGAAATGTTATTCTTACTGCGCACTTCTTTCTTGTTTTAGCTGCCGTCCAGGTATTGTCTCTTTTGACTATTTGGGAACTATGAACACCATTTGTCTATGAGTTGTATGTATGAATTATAGGAATAGGTGTGTGAGTAGAAATGAATCTGTGAGTGTATCTGTGAGAGGCTGAGATAAGGGAGCGTTTGTTTTCTGATCCCAAATCATACAAAAACAACCAAATACCGAGATAACACTAAACGGCCTGTCCGAAGTGTTCCCTCCGGCCCCTGGGTTTTGTATGTATTAAGATCAGGTTGCAAATTGATCCTTGCAGAAGTGACGGGTAACCATCCCCGCCCAAGTGATTGTTAGGACTTTCGCGTATCCAGACTGTGACCCATAGGAGGCGCACCTGGCCGGAAGTAAGAGTATGTATGTGGGCTAATCCTCAGACGCCCGATCTGAATGAGTTGCTGATTATTAAGTAACATCTCTGTAACTAGAAAGTTTATAGAATATTCATGGGCGCCTGAGACAGTGAGATAGTTATAAATCACACCCATCCCTTTTAAATACAACATAAAGTAGGTTAACGTACACTGCACCAAGGGACTTGCAATAATTGTGATCTTGTTGACAATAGTTATTTGGCTGCTGTTTAGGAGACAGGATCAGAGACGTGGTTGCCCAATGACAGTCTAAAATATTTAGCAGAGCGCGTGAGGGGTAAACCCCATGACAGTCTAAAATATTTAGCAGAGCGCGTTGGGGGAAACCACCATGACAGACTAGAAATAGGCCCAGGATTTAGCAGAGTGCTTTGAGGAGCCCTACGGACAGACTAAACATAGGAGTTAGCAGAGTGCCTAGGGAATCCTCATTGACAGACTAAGAAAGCCGAAAGTCTAGCAGAGGGCATGGGGACTTCTGATTCAAAGTATGCCCAAGGTAAAGTGCTGGCCAGCCGGGAATGGGGGCATAACACCCAAGGTATAGGGTGTGGAAAAACAGCAGCAGATATTGTTGAAAACCGATGCGGGGACGGTGCAGTAAAGAACCTGGAGAAAATAACAAAAAAGGCGGGAATGTCCGAGTAGTGGAATCCTCAGTTATACCAGATGGGATGATTTCTTGAGAGATGATGGGCCCTGGATTAGTAGACAGAGTTGCAGAGCACAGATAGAAGTGATTGAATGTACCAGAAAAAAAAAAAAAAAAAAAGACTAGGAAACACAGTTGTCAGTAAGAATTAACCAGCGTCTAATTCTATAGATAGAGACATTCTAGTAGAAAATAATGTGCCAACATATAATTCTTCTATGTACAGCTTTATAAACCAAAGGTTTCCAGAAACAAGAGGTTTCCAGAGGTGACAGGCGATCAGTTATCAGCCATACATAGCGAGAAAGGCGTCATCAGAATTCATAAAGGAATCAATTAACTCTTCACTTCCTAAAAAGGGAACATTGGGTGAAATGTTCAGGGATTATTGATAGAGAGATAGATAGACGTGGATTAGGTATTGGCTAGAAATAGAGTTAAAGCCAATAGGATAATTTTAAGTGTAATGACCCCGGATTGTAGAAGTGAGATTGATAAAGTGAAGATTCTTATGTATTTCTATCCAGATCTGCTTGTTGGAATATACTGTATATCATCTGTCCTAAATTGTCACTAATGAAATTTCCTCTCGTTATAGGAGTTTTCCAAGACGTTTTAAACTTTACTGTAAATCTTTTTCCTTTTTGGTTTATTTAACAGTCATTTTAATAATTGCATCTAATGTCTAACAAGATTTATTGTTAATCTATAGTAACCGTGTTAGACTAATATAACTAATGATAAGAGAATAGCGTGTGTTAACGTGAAGATGTTTGGTCATTGATTGACAGGAGCACATGGTGACATTGTGACCTTGTAGCTCATAAATTTTGGCTAGTAAGGGGTTAATGCTGCATTCTCTGTTATCTGTGGTATAGCTGTGTCTGCAGAAAGTGCACATATAGTGCAAAATAAGAACTGTAACTTAAAGATTAATAGGAAAAAAGCCTAATAAGAACACAGGATTGAGTATTATATGTTTTATGTTTATATGTTATATGTTACGTTATGTGTTTTATGTGTCGACCACAATGAAAAACGTCATTCATATTTAAATGTAATATGATGCACATTACTAAATGAAGATTATAGTTCATTGGATGAATAATCCAAGATTAGGAGTTTATACACAGTCATTCTAGTTATATACTTGTTTTACCAAAGGTACACACAAAAGGTATACATGTGTGAGATTGTATTCTCAGTACTGAGTGTCTGGGAACAGCCGGTGTTATGAGTGACTGGTGTGTGTGCTGAACTATTTTTAAAGGGAAATGGTTTATTTGAAATCACCACATGATAAGTGATTCAACGACAAGAAATATTTTTTTATGTCATTGTTACATTTTAGGTTATTATTATTTGATATTAAAAGTTTCTATTGGCATATGATGACACATATAGTGCACGATATGTTTCATGATTTGTCTTAATAGATTGGTTTATTTAATAATTGACAAACTAATTAAGGAAAGAAATATTTTGCAAACCTCTTAATGATTTATAAGAGTATCCTTTCTGTTTAATGCTGGTATATATACACACACACACACACACACACACACACACACACACACACACACACGCACAAAAATATTGGGAATATATTTTATGAAATGAAAATGCAAATAAGATGACAGCATTCACAGGAGCTGTTGTCACGTGTATGGTGTCAGATTCCTGTCCAGTCAATCTTATAGTTTCTGACATCCTTGCAGCAATGTAGGTTGCCATTGGATATAAGTCTGATGGACAGATTGAAGTTACTGATGATATGCTAAATTTTATGTGTGCTGCACTCTATGGGGATTGCACTAGGGGGAAGACCTCACATCTCAGGAATATTGAGGGCGGTCCTGTCCTCCTTCTGGGCACAGGGTAAACAGATGTAGGACGCATCTCTGTGGCCCCTGTGATTGTTAAAATTGTTTGCAAACAGCCCCAAACCCCAGTTGAAGCCGTGCCCTCCAAGCCTCCCACAGTTGAAAAGTATTGATAACCGAACCATACATTGATGTACAGTGTTACAGTGTTAAACCCTACTACATTGCTTCCGCAGGGTTCAACAGAGGAGGAAGAAATGGATAGGTTATATGGTCAATGGGAGACTTGAGGGAATGGGATAAGTCACAGGAAACAGTAGACAGTTAATTTCCAGCCTGGTGGGAAGTTGGTTTCCCAGCACATTTGATTCCCCAGTACACAGGTCACCAACATAATTGTATTGAATTAATGAAAATAGAGATGAAAACATTAGAAAATGTAACAGGGGATCCAATATCTAATCCAGCTTTTGAGTTTTTCTTTTGTAGATGGTTCCAGGTACCACCATGAAGGAGGCTACAAGACTGGGTATATACTGTCACCACCGAAACAGAGGTAATAAAGTAACAACCACTCCCATCCTCCGTGTCAGCACAGTAGGTGGAGGCGAAGGTACTCGCTGAGGTGTGTAGACTGGCTGAAGGTAAATTTATATATACTGACTCTAGATATGCTTTTGGTATTGCACATGATTATGGCCTAATCTGGAGGAGCAGAGATTTTGCTGGATCCACGGGTAAACCCATAATGGTGAGAGAGTGAGAGAACTGTTTGAGGCTCTGACACTGCCAAAGCATGTAGGTATACTCAAAGTGCAAGCTACCCCTGAAGCGAGGGGAAATAGACTAGTAGACAAGGCTGCGAAATCTGCGGCTCTCATGTCCCTCATAGAGGAGGACGTAGTATTCTTGACCAGCATAGTATCTGGTCCCATAGACCTGATAATATTAAGTAGATTACAAAGTCTAGCCACAAAAGAGGAAAAAGGACATTGGCAGACAAAAGGTGCCAGTGAAGGGGAGGATGGAATATGGAAGGTGGGTAACAGGATGTGCCTACCCAGAGTCCTCTTCCCCATGATAACCCAACTAATGCACGGACCAACGCAGGTGTCGAGAGAAGGAATGAGTGCAATGGTGACCAAATGGTGGGTACCCCCGGGGTTTCAGCAAGTGCTGCTGCCAGAATTGTCCAGAGGTGCATGATATGTGTCTGCCATAACATAGGCAAAACTGTGCAGGTTGCAAAAAGGCATTTGGTAAAGGCAGACTACCCATATCAGCGACTGCAGATTGACTCACTTACCAAAGGTGGGACAGTATGAACATGTACCGGTCTGTGTAGATCTGTTCTCGAGGTGGCCTGAGGTGTGGCCAGTAACGTGGGCCACAGCAAAAGTAAAAGATGGCTCTCAGAAGTGGTATGTAGATATGGGGTCTCTGAGACAATAGAAAGTGATAGAGGAACTCACTTTACTGGAAGATACTCCAAGAAATCTTGCAGGTCCTGGGTATAGAGCAGCTTTTCACACCCCGTATCCCAAGAGCAGTGGGAAGGTAGAAAGGTTGAATGGGACATTGAAGTTAAAGATCCAGAAGGTCATGTCTGAAACCCATAAACAATGGACTGAGAGCCTGCCTATTGCCCTCTGACCTGGCCAGTTAGGTGGGAGCTCTGAAGAAACAGCTCACGCAGATGTATTAATATGTTTATGATTCCATTCCAGATCCTAAGTGATAGGAGGACATTGTTTACAGCCGGGGACTTGGACATGTTTAAAGAGACACCGTAAAGCACCACAGCCGCACTGTGACGCTCCATACCAAGTCCAGCTCACAACTTCCACATCCGTTAAATTGGAAGGAAAGAACTTGGACACGCCGGTCACTGCTGACAGGTCCTCAATCACGAGGCTGAACTGTGGGTCTCGTCAAGCTCCAGCTGACCACCATCTTCTCTGTCATCTCTACATTACCTATTGTCTAAATGATGAGCTAGAAGAAGAGTTTAATGACAAGTTTATCAAACATCAAGTGATATCAGTATTGACTAAATTACTGGACTATTGTATATGTCTCCATTCAAAGACGATGCCATATGTGAAGATATATGAAGTTATTGCCTTGGCCTTGCAGTCCCATCTCTTTTCTCTAGCGCTTAACCCTCACTCTCCTGGAGTTGTCGCTCTTGTAATAGCAGCGGGGGCATTGGTTCCCTGGCTGTTTTACCGTGTAAGATATTCAAAGAGGGAAGCGCTGCGGAAAACAGATCTCAGGCCAGGAATACGGCCGTCCATGATTGGATGTTACCCCAATGACAGTGTGTGATGTGTAAACATGGGTCAGGTTAATAAAAATGACCTGTTGTTTGATGCTGTAAACCTCACCGGCTGTGAGGGAAGAGACACAAAATATGTATCTTGTGTGGGGGTAAAAGCAACTGTCGGCTCCCAGTGCTCTGAGACAGCTAGAAAATGGATGACGCAGGGTCTAGAGGGTGTAACACGAGGTGATCTAACTAATAAAGAGGGTGGCATCGATGAATACCACCGGACAGGACATGATCTTGTTCTCCTGGATTGCAGGAGTGTTAAATCACTCCAGGGATGTGCTTCAACCAAACATGTATGTCATATATGTGGGTACGAGGCATATAAGTGGTTGCCACCCAGGAGACCAGGAGTATGTACCCGAGCCAGACCACAATCAGCTACTTAGATAGAGATATTTTATGTTTAAACTTGTAACATGTTTTATTGCAAAAGTATCAGCAGTTAAGAAAACAGCACAGGATATAAAAGTGCATGAGGTCCAGACCACCCACCACCCTAAGAACCGAGGAGGGAGGAAACATTCAGAGCCACCTGTTTATGTGACAGTAAATGCTTCCATACCTGATAAAGTGATCTGTCAAGCCGTAGAAAACCACCAAGATAGATGGTATTGCCAGAATTGTGAAACCTGTAATTCCCTAAATCTTCAGGTGTGTACAGTATGTAACGCTGTGCACTCACCTATTGCTAGACACGTATCCTGAGTATTCGTTTCGCGGTGAATGGCATTAAAAATGCCCTGGTCTAGGGGATCTAGCCAGAACGTAATCTCGGGTGAATATTCGAATACATGGCTAAGCAAATTTATGTTCAAAAGAAGGGAATTGTCAAAAATATTTTTAATTATCTTTATATGTGTGAACATATATTGCTTTTGTGAAAGTGATTAGAATAGGTTTCAAAGATAACATTTTGCATGGACTCCATCTTGTATGGTAGGCATCCATTTTGGATCATTGGAATCTATCTTTTGGCCTGAAGGAGCCATCTTGAGGTTAATAAGTAAAAAGTAAATATCAGCAGCGTCCTGAAGCAATTCTATGTTAAGTGTTCTTGAATTTAATGTTTTATTACTCTTTTAAGGAGCAGATCAAATAGCCTTGGCCGAATGGACAATGGCTGTTTACCATAAGTCAGCCTTGGATTCAGGCCTCTGTTTAATTAATTTAAACTTCTCTGCAGTCTCCATTCTCTAGTGAGATAAGAAGTAGAGACAAATTAACTTGTGTATCTGAGATGTGTGTCTTCCCATGGGACAAGGTTCAGGCCACCTGGGGCTTGGAGGGTGAAGTATTATTATAATGCATTGATATAATTCTTATTGGCTGAATCAGAGTCATTATCATATTGTAGATGATTGGCTGAAACCAAAGCCTACACCTTTCCTGTCATTATACCATATGTGGAGTTTTGGGATATTACCATATATAGAATGTTTATGTTTGCAAGTATAAAGTTACCACCTACTCTCATTTTCTTATAAATAAAGATGGATCCGCCCCCTGTGGGCAGAGATCGTTTGAACACTGAAGCTGCGTGTCATGGTCTCTCTCCCCCCGGCCTCTCTCAGATCCACCATTGAGAGGGCATTCACTAATTTGGAGCTCATAGACAAATGCAGATAATGTCCAACGTTAACGGACATACTAAATTCTGCAGCGACAGAACTGACTGGGGAATTTCTCAAGATACGTATGGGACCATCTCAGCTGGGCAAAGGCATGTCATTAAAGGGGTTGTCAGACAACAGAAAATGTTTCTAATTGGTAAGGAAATGTAAAATGGAGACACTAATATACTTTCCCTTTTGAAACTGCAAGGATGTCCAGATTTTCCTGTCCTGTGATGTGGTCCCGGAAGTGGAGCATCTCAAGTTAGCTGTGACGTACCGACACAGCCTCAGTATGCAGTAACCCCCCTATGTGTGTCAGTGATGTGAAAAAGGGTCTGGTTGCCTGGCTCAGTTCATTAGATAAGCCAGCCCCTTCTCTGTCCAGTCTGCAATTGTTCCTCGTCCTCCTGCTCTCCTTATTATCCGTTCCCCTCCTTGACTGTCAGAACGGGGCTATCTGTATTCAGCGTGAGCCATCTTTAGCATTATTGCGTTGTACGGCTCACATTGAAAACAGATAACTCCATGCTGACAGTCAAGAGGGGGGGGGGGGAGGGTGCTAACAGATAATAAGGAGAGCAGGAGGAAAAGGCACAATTGCAAACTGGAATAAAGCTACTGTTAGCTGTGACATTCATCACGTCACTGACACACAGAGACGAGGTGGGGGTTCACTGCATCCTGAAACTGTGCTGACACATCACAGTTAAAGGGGAAAAGCTTCACTTTCGATAACACATCACAGGGCAGGAAAATCCGGATATCCTTGCAGTTTCGGAAGTGAAAGTATATTCGTAAGTGTCTCCATTTTACATTTCCCAACCAATTAGGAAAATTTTTGGTCATGGAACAACCAATGCTGATTTGAGAAA
This sequence comes from Rhinoderma darwinii, assembly GCF_050947455.1. NCBI lineage: Eukaryota > Metazoa > Chordata > Amphibia > Anura > Rhinodermatidae > Rhinoderma > Rhinoderma darwinii. The sequence continues at coordinate 38,877,995 of NC_134697.1, read as the reverse complement.
AACAATGAATTTACAATTCCACAGGACAGCAAAAGCTATGCACAACTACTGCAATCTCCAATTCAGGGAGGCTATTCAACAGACACTCTGCTTGCCTGCTGGCTTGACCCTTTATTATTTATAAATTACACTTACTTACCAAAATTTAAGTTTTTTTGTGAATGGAGATATTGGGAGGGAAAACCGGACATGAAAAGCAAAAAATGGAAACTTCTAATCTGCAAATAACTGAATTAGTTTAAAATATATATCTATGCAACATAAATGAGTTGTGAAGATTAGTAAAATAAAAATTTATATCATGATTACATCAAGCACCGTCATTTCTACTAGAATACAGCCAGTGTCTAAAAGGCTGTCCAAAAAGGGATGAGCCGTTCTTTGTTAGCTGCAATTTTATCTGACTAATAGAGAGGGGTCATGAGCAGAGGCCTTTATGAAGTTCATGTGCCCTAACAGATCATGTGGAAAAGTTTATTGTCATGGGCGTAACTATCAGGTAGCAGGCATAGCAGCTGCTATGGGGCCTGTCGTGGAAATCCATCGCTCAAAATATATTAGACTGAAATTTATACGAGTACAAACAGACTCTCAAGGCCAGACTCCATTAGTCAGTATCCTAATTAGGATATTTCACCGATATATATCGAGAGAGGAGAAGAAAACACACAGACACGCTGAAATGTTCAAAATGCTCCTCTGAAGGATTTATTACCAAACTCAAACTGTTAAACTGAAATTCAGAAGGGGTGTCGGCTTGAGGTAAACCAATCAGAGACAATGTAACAATATTTGTTATTCAGTAAAAAGCATACAATAAAATACATCCCAGATACATCATTATAATTCTTCACACATTACGTTTTTGCAGGTGTCTTATCTTTTTTGGACACAATATTCTCGTGGAGATGGGGGAGACCTTCCTTCACGCATACTTGCCACCCTCCCATCTCCCTCCCTGTCCATCTTCGCATGGGAACCAAGGTCAAAGATAAAACATACGAAATCAACATTACTTGTATTAAAGGAACAATGACTTTCCTATTCACTACAATAAAACCAAAATGGAAACTCCAAACAAGATGGCTGCTGCACGAAACTAAATCATTTAAACATTATCATCACTTTCACATAATACATATCTTAGTAATTTGGCCTCCTGCTTGATAATTCACAATGTAATTTCATACAGAGAATATAAGCAAATAAATCATCCTTCACAAACCTCCCTTTTTCTCATATTAAATTACAGAAATTATATATTATGATTATGAAACTCAAACAATATATCAATAGGGCCACAACTAATATGATGCCATCACCAATGTCCGGTTAGGGTATGGGGTCCCACCAGTGTATTGACAAGTCATGTACATCATCGTCCTCTTCTTCTCCTGTCTTCTGATTAGAACACTTGATACTGCTGACGGATTCACTCAGGTCTTTGGTCCTTACTTTGAACTTTGCTGATGTCATCAGGACTTGGTTTGGTCCTTCTCATCTTTCAGACCCCGTCTCTTTTAGTTTACGTCACCGGGCTGTACACAGCACCTCATGCTGTGAGCCTGGTGTGAGATCCCACGTAGGCGGATTAGTGGAGTGTTATTGTGACGCCACAAACCCTCCGCTCAGCTGTCCTCTTCCTCCGGTAAGTTACTTGTCTGGGCGGCTGCTTGGAATTGTGACACTGCCGTCAGTTCATGACAAACGCGTTGTACTGGCTCCGGCTGCGCCTGCCGCACCTCAGTGATGGAGTTCATTGTATTAAAAATCTTTTAGTTCATGTTTACTGGCACTTGCTGGGGAACCCCAACCCTTGTCAATTGTTAAAATAACTACTAATCTGGTGATAACATCTACGTACTATAAAAGTTGTTCTAAGTACATACAATAACAATCTCAGGCCCTTAAACTAAATCAAACAAACACCTTTTATATAAGAAAAACTTCTCTGTTACAATGGACAGGGCACCTAGAAGATGTGTAATTATTGTGTACATTTCATTTTCACTTGGTGTCACGCTTTCCAGCCGGATTTGTACCTTGATCTGAGCTGATTGCCTGGAACATTTCCAGCTCACCAAAATATACACAGATTCCACATGTTTATCTGACAAATGTCGCAAACCAATTTTTCTTACTCTAATTTGTATTGCATGGGAAGGCCTCTCAAGGTCTGTTCTCTTCGTGGGAGGCGGGTATGATAAGCTTGGCACCGGTCTGCCAGGACTGTTCTGTAGGCAAATCAAACAGCTCTAACAGAATTTAGCAGCAACAGCTGTAAAGCCTGGGACATACCAATTAGATCTTACCAAATCGATCCTTGCAGTCTTGGGGCATATGTGAGGTCATACACCGTCAATGCAAAAGCCATCAAGAGTGCCTTGGGTGTTACCGGTTCACCTTCCCTTATCCGTCCACATTCTGTTAGAATCTGGTTCTCACGCCTTCCGCTCCCAGTTGGACTCTTCCTGTGGAGAACAAGCTTTTTCATTGTATAAACATTAATTGATCTTAACCCCTTAATGACCGGGCCATTTTGCACGTTAATGACCAAGGATTATTTTTTGTTTTTTCACGGTCGCATTCCAAGTGTCGTAACTTTTTTTTTATTCCGTCGACATAGCCGTATAAGGGCTTGTTTTTTGCGGGACGAGTTGTATTTTGTAATTGTACCATTTTTAGATGCTTATAACATATTGATTAACTTTTATTAACTTTATTTTAGGAGAGAATTGAAAATAAGCAGCTATTCCAGCATTGATTTTCACGTTATAAATTTACGCCGTTTACTATGCAGCATAAATAACATGTTAACTTTATTCTATGGGTCGGCACGATTACGGGGATACCAAATATGTATAGGTTTTATATGTTTTTCCTACGTTTGCACAATAAAAACCCTTTTAGAAAAAAATTACTTGTTTTTGCATCGCCGCATTCCAAGAGCCGTAACGTTTTTATTTTTCCGTCTATGTGACCGTATGTGGGCTTGATTTTTGCGGGCCAATGTGTAGTTTTCATTAGTACTATTTTGGGGTACATAGGACTTATAGATTAACTTTTATTTTATTTTTTATGGGGGGAATGGGAGAAAAGAGAGAATTTTGCCGTTGTTTTTTGCGTTTTCTTTGGCCGCCGTTCATCCGGCGGTTTAATTAATGTGTTCATTTTATTGGTCAAGATGTTACGATCGCGGGGATACCATATATGTGTATGTGTGATTTGTTTTGACAGTTTTACTAAATAAAACCACTTTTTGGGCCAAAAAAGTAGTTTTATTTGACTTTGACTGTAATTTTTATTTTTATTTTTTTCACAAACTTTATTTAACTGATTGTCATTTTTTTTTTAAGTCCCATCAGGACACTTCACTATGCGATGTGCCGATCGCATATATAATGCTTTGGTATACTTAGTATACCGAAGCATTATTGCCTGTCAGTGTAAAACTGACAGGCAACCTATTAGGTCATGCCTCCGGCATCGCCTAACAGGCAGATGCTGAAGGCAGACCTGGGGGTCTTTGTTAGACCCCCGGCTGTCATGGAAACCCGACGGCGACCCGCGATTTGTTTGCGGGGGCGCCGATCGGGTGACAGAGGGAGCTCCCTCCCTCTGTCAAACACATTAAATGCCGCTGTCACTATTGACAGCGGCATTTAATGGGTTAAACTGCCGGAATCGGCACGCGCTTCGATTCCGGCAGTTGCAGCAGGAGCCAGGCTGTGTATAACAGCCGTGCTCCTGCCGCTGATCGCATGGGTACGCTGTCAGTACCCGCGCGATCACAGGACGGATATATCCGTCCTCCTGCGCGAACTAGCAGCTGCTGAGGACGGATATATCCGTCCTTCGGCGTTAAGGAGTTAATCAAATAATTAATTTGAAGAAAAACATTAACAAATAACATCTTTACATCAAACGTTGACATTGAGCAATAACTAGAAATGATACATGCAAACTCATTTTACCTTCTTTATATACATATACACACACAAACACTGCACAGAATTTTCCTTTCACAATAACAACGACAAAAACAAATAACTTAAAATGTTTTCAAATGGGAATATTCCGCTTCTGTACCTTTTATCTGATGCATGACTCTAATAGTCCAATACTAAGGCTGGTCCAGAATGTTACATAAAACTTAACTTCAGTATTTAATATTCCCACAACACTTCTTAAATACAATTATTAAACAAACTAACTTTGGAATAACATCTGAAGAACTGCTGATATCTTATTGTACAAACATCAGGTCAATACTTGGGATAACACTGTTCCCCTGTCACTTACACACAACGTCTGCAGTGGGGAAAATACAGACCGGGCTTCAGGCCCTCCTGAGAACAGATCTACACACACGAGCACATTGTCATACACTTCTACCTCGGGTAGTTGTATGTTCTGCAGTCGCTGGGACTGTTAATCTGGCCAGGCTGCACTTTTCACAGGTACCTTTGCTGTTTTACCTATGTCATGCCGTGCGCACATCATGCCGGCTGCTACAAACCTAGTGGTGGCATTATTGTATCCAGGGACAAGCCAATTTACTGACACCTGGCTGCATATACCCTTGTTGTCAGTTCTGTTTTCTCCTGCTCTCTCAATTGGCTTACCCAATGATCCAATAAAGTTCCTATTACCAATGGGCCCATAATTGTGGGCGATGCCAAAAGCGTACCTAGAGTCAGTGTAAATGTCGGCCGTCTTACCTTCTGCCAGGTTACAAGCCTCAGCGAGCACCTCCAGCTCCGCTCCTTGAGATGAACAAGAAGGTGAGAGTGGTTTCTGGGTAATTTACCTTGTGCCTCGTATCCTGTTCTACACATACTGTATATGAAGTATGTCTACATTACAAATTTACATTTGAAACCCATGTCACATATAGATAGAACATTTCAAAAGGGTGGAGTTTTATTGTTCCACATTCATCTGATGATCCAGAACACTTGTAAATAGAACCCACCAGGTCCTGTAAATACCTGATTAATACAAAAACAAACAAAATATGTTACTGAAATCTGGCATAAAATAAACAATATTCAAACAATTTTTTGTTTTGCCTTCTCCCCATCTAAATCTGTAAAGACTCATCTGTGAGTGACGTCACCTCTGCCTCCTGTGTAAATTTGCTGGAGGGGGATGGTCTCTTACACAATACCTCATATTGGGTGGAGACTACAGCACAGCTTACCCAGTGCCATATTCACCGTTCTGGAAGGATCTGGAACCATCTACACAGAAAAACCTCAAAATGTAGGTTACTGTCATACACATTTAATCTGGGTTACTCATCGAAGCTCATACACATTTAATCTGGGTTACTCCTTGAAGCTCATACACATTTTATAGATCTCCTAGAACCAAATTCATTAATTCAAAACAAAATAAAACACAAAACAAAACTACCATGATCAGTCCCTTCACCATTCCCTCCTATTTGGACTCTGCGAAAGTAATGTAGCAGGGTTCAAAACTACATATCAACATAATAAAATTAGGCACTCTATCGGGTGGGGGGGGGGGGGGGGGCACTAGTTTAACCCCCTGTAATACACAACAGCCTGGAACAAAAAAAAGATTACTTTCTCCTGACAAAAATACATTTTATCTTTAAAATGACCTGCAACCATTTACCTGTAAAACATCTCACATTTTCAAAAATAACATTTAGGCAGCACCATAGCACGTGCCTCATGTGTGAAAACAAAAAAAAAACCAAGACAAATGTAATTAGTTATTCAATAACACAGAAAACAATATATCTGGTAATATTAATTACTGCAAACCAATAAGCTGTACATAAGAATAGGGAACAGAGGGGGCACATACATTTTCAAAACCCTGTGTCTCACAATATCTGTAGTTTAATACATTTGAATTAACATCAAAACATTCCAACATTAAATCTTATCACATTATAACACATTAATCTGCAGTATAGCTTTTATCTTTTTACAAACAGATCCAGCCGGCTGTAATATTTTTCTCGCTTGGTGTAGTTACAGACGACTGCGCGTGCGCGAAGATAAGACACGTTGCATAAAAAAAAAAATGAAAAAAAGTGGAACTGATTTTAACCCCATACACAAAACACTAACATTTTTAGACATTACTGCTGTTAAAAATAGGAAACATACAATATACTTCTGCTTTTATTGTGGCCATTAGTTTCAAACTTCAGACATGTTACATTGCACACATCACACATGTTACATTACACACATCACACAGATGTCACATCACATCACACATGTTACATTACACACATCACACAGATGTCACATCACACCTGTATCACACATCACACAGATGTCACATCACATCACACATGTTACATTACACACATCACACAGCTGTCTCATCACATCACACATGTTACATTACACACATCACACAGATGTCACATCACATCACACCACACATGTTACATTGCACACATCACACAGATGTCACATCACACCTGTATCACACATCACACAGATGTCACATCACATCTGTTCACATTACACTCCCCCCGTTCTGACCCACGTTAGTCACTGCAATGTACCTGGCTGCTCCGTTTTCTTCACTCTTCCAATGAAAATTTACACCTGTATTTAAATTGTTCTTTCTCACATCATCTTACTTGTAACCACCTGTAATCACCTGCTTTGTCCTTTTAACTTATGCCTTGTCCTGGCCACTCCACTCCCTTTCTCAACTTTCCACAAACCATTGTCTTTATCACATGCAAACATCCTTCTTACCGCTGCCAGCGTCTTCAACAATTTTTTTCAGTGTGTTATTTTGCCTTCACATACTTTACAATTAAAGCCCCAGCTCCTTTTGCTCATTCTAATGTTGGTGCCCCAAAGCATCTTTGTCCAACTTCCTCCTGACCCCATGGTCGGAGAGCAGTAGGGTGATTTCCGGTAAATCCCCCACCTCCAGGCAAACAGGCCACGCCACATTTGCCGACAGATATCTCAGACCAGTCTATCTCCTAGACTGTCTTACCAATACAATATCAAAAGTCGTTCCTCCAGACATTCTAGCAGTAGGATCCTCTGATCCCTCACTGGATTGAACATCATGAACAGACAAAATGCTGCCAATGAACAATTACAAGAGCAAATTCTTCAACACAATCGACATTCATGAACCTCCATTGATTCAAGCAGGAGTTGGTCACTTCACTTATGCAGAACACTTGCTGCCGGGGTGTGTCTTTCAGTTCATACAGCCCATGATGTAGCATATATCCCAAACTCTTTCCTCTAGCACTTTGCAATGGTTTCACATGCAAATTATATTTAGTAACATATATATATTATCCTCCCCGCTCAGCCGTTCACTCTGTGGGTTGTAGTTTAGGGGGCTGTTATGTATGTTGGTGATAATTTCTTTACGGGCTATGGGTCTGATCCAATACCAATATTCTTCACTGTAATTACTACTGCGACACAGGTGGCACCTGGGGTAAGTGTCAGGGTCATTCATTGAATACAGGATGTTATATTACAACGGTATTCAATCCAGCGCTCTGATGTTATACTACTACAGACTTAATTACTTGGATGTTACTTTACATCAAAGTGTATATGTCGGATTATCATGTGCTAGAAATCAGTCTGTACTGATTCCCACCTTATGCCAGTCTGACAATGCATACAACTGGTTTATGGACCCTTACACACAATATCACTGGCTGGCAATGCGTTAGGAAAATTTAAATGATTTTCTAATACAGTATTCAAAGTTTTCCCTGTTGCACTGGGTAATGGTATTGAGTGCAAATTCAATATAGACACAATTGCTTCTCCTTGCACTGGATTCTACATTATCAGGACTTAACCATTGAAGCCCCTGTGGTACTACAGGATATTACTCACAACTATCCAACTTTCCTCTCACCTACAAACAGTCAGTACCTCCCAACTATAATCCCAGACAAACGGGTAACAGAACAACTATTAATCCTCAACAATTTTACGCAACTAAATAACAAATGACGCTACAACAAAGCAGCAAGCACAAGTTTTGTTTTTTCCTCACAGTCCAGACTACAATATTTTCATTTCAAATACTTCACATGTGAGTTAGGGGACCCATATCCACACAGGGGTAAAGTGCATTTAGTGACTATGGATGATGATTAATGAGGGGTGAAGGACTCAATTGGGTCTCATACAAAGTTTTGTTATGAGGCTGGATGGTTACTTGTTGCATCCCTATTATTTGCATTATACCCCTGCGGCATCACTAATTGCTTTATTGCTGTGCTATGACATCACTGCTTTATCCGTCTCCTGTACATCCCTGTGTGCATTACACTTACAGAGTAACATCAATATGTGTTTTTTGTTTTTTTTCTTATGCTTAGGGAGATTTTTGTGTGCGTTATTTCTGTGCTATGATATCATATCTGGTATCCCTGTTTTTATCATTTCTGTGCCAAAACTTCATTTAGTAGCTAATTCTTGCACTGTCACATTACTGTGGTCATTACTCTTGTACTGTGACATCACTGTGCGCATGATTCCTGTGCTGTAACTTCATTGAGTTGATTACCCTCTACTGTGTCATTATAATGTTTTATCTCTATGCTTGGACATCACGGTGTGCAGTTACCCTGTACAGTAACATTACTGTGTGCATTATGCCTGTACTGTGATAGCACTATGCACTATTATCCCACTACTGTTTGCATGATTCATGTGTAATAATCTTAATTATCCTTTTCCTGTGTCAATACCATGTGTATTATCTTGATGCAGTGGGACATTACGCTCTACTGTGTCACTAAGATCTTCTATGCTTGGACATCAGTGTGTGTAGTAATCCTGTTCATCGGCATTACTCTGCGCATGATTCCTGTACTATGACAGCAGTGAATTAATCATCTCAATGTTGTCATATCACTGCGTGCAGTATGCCTATTCTGTGACATCACTGTGCACATTTGGTGGCATCAATGTGCACATTATCCAACAACTGTTTGCATGCTTCCTGCGTTATGCCCACATATTATTATCATTTTACTGGGACATTACCATGTGTATTATCTCTTTGCTGTGACAATTTGCACACTCAATTGTCGCTGTGTATTTGGAAGAGACACAGAGTGAACACCAAAATAATCATAAACTTTTCTGGACTTTCTGCTTAAACTAACCATGTGGAGAGGGTCCCATAGGGCACCCTGGTTAGTACCATATTATTATGGCCAATCCCCGCTGCTCCAACTCCATCATAACCACCGCTCCCCGTCATCCTGCTTGTTTTCTGTGTTGATGTTCTCCTTTCCTCCCGGGCCGCTCTGCTCGGGGCCTCCCACTATGCCCGCATTCTCCTCCTGGCTCTCCTTCTGCTTTGAAGTAATGTATGTGAGTAACGGGGAACTTGGTTTAGAAACATTGAGAACAACAGATTAGACATTGAGAAACTAGCAGACTGGGCATGTCCATGCGTTACAACTTCAACCTACTTATTCCAATGGGGATTGTGCAATGCTTTATTTCTCCTAGGGTGGGGCTGCAGGGAATTTGAACTCTTGCTCCTGAGTTCCCCCTAGGTATTAAATCCTATCTCTTGGGTTCTTACAGTGGACACCCTGTGATCACTTTATTGTTGTGAAACTCATAAATAGGGCTGCGTGATTAACCTCTTCCCGCGCTGCTCCGCAATAGTATGTCCTGCAAAGGGGTTAGTTCCCGCATCCAGACGTACTATTGCAGAGTAGTTCCCGGCGCACACTGTCCTAACGGACAGTGTCCGGGAACTGGGAGGTCAGCTGTCCCCGACAGCTGACACTCCAGCCGTGCCGGTCAGCGGACCATCGCCGCTGATTTTGGCAATTAACCCCATAAATGCGGCGACGGATTGCCATCTCCGCATTTAAGTGGTTTGAAGCACATCGGCAGCCCCCACGAAGTGATTGTGGGGGCTACCGATGCTTGTCACGGCAATCGGAGGTCAGATAATGACCTCCGGGTTTCCATGTACGGAAGCCTCGGAGGAGCAGCCTCCTGCCGGTCCTCCGAGGCTTCCTGTCAGTGTGACTGTCATGTCACAATGACAGTTGGAGTGCATTACACTACGTGTGTAGTGTAATGTACTCTAGCAGCGATCAAAGCTGCAAGTCTAAGTGTCCCCTAGTGGGACAAGTGAAAAAAGTAAAAAAAAGTAATAAAAATGTTTTAAAAAAAGAGTAAAAATAAAAGTTATATGTTATATAAACAAACACTGGATTTTTTTTCTATAATAAGTCTTTCATTATAGGAAAAAAATGAACACGTTAAAAAAAGTAGACATATCTGGTATCACCGCTTCGTAGCGACCCCAACTATAAAACTATAATGTTATTTTTCCCGCACGATGACCACCCCAAAAAAAAACAATAAAAAACTGCACCAGAATCGCTATTTGTTGGTCACCACCCCTCCCAAAATAGAGAATAAAAAGTGATCAAAAAGTCGCATGTACCCGAAAATAATACCGATAAAAACTACAACCCGTCCCGCAAAAAAAAAGCTCTTACACAGCTATTTTGACTGAAAAATAAAAAAAGTTACGGCTCTCAGAATATGGTGACAGAAAATAAATTATTTTCTAAATAAGTTATTTTATTGCGCAAACGCTACAAACATAAAAAAAACCTATATACATATGGTATCGCCGTAATCGTACCGACCCGCAGAATAAAATATAATGGTCATTTATAGTGCACGGTGAATGCTGCAAAAAATAAACTAAAAAATATTGTCAGAATTGCTTGTTTTTGGTCACCGGGCTTGCAAAAAAATGTAATAAAAAGTGATCAAAAAAATCACATGTATCCCAAAATGATACCAATGAAAAGTACAGATTGTCCCGCAACAAATAAGCCCTCACGCAGCTCCGGTGGTGAAAAAATAAAGACGTTCTGGCTCTCAGGAATATGGCGATGCAAAATGTGCAGTGTTTTCTAAAAGCGGGTAACATCAGACACCATTTATCAGTGCGACACCGGCCACACATCTATGAATTATTATTTATTTACCGCATTATTATACCCTCTTCTTATGCCCTGATGTTCTCCGCACAGATTACATATGCCCCCACATTATAAACTGAAATACCAGCGAAACCTAAAACAGAAAAACTACCAAGCAAAATCTGCGCTCCAAAAGCAAAATGGCGTCCCTCCGTTCTGAGCCCTGCAGCGTGCCCAAACAGCAGTTTGTGCCCACATATATGACATCGCCATACCCGGGAGAACCTGCTTAACGCTTTATGAGGTATTTGTCTTCAGGGGCACAAACTGGGCGCGACATAATATGCACTAAAATGGCATATCAGTGGAAAATTGCAATATTCACACCACCCGCTGTGCATTAACCCCTTTGAGCACTATGACTTAATAGCACGTCATGGTGCGGGGGTGATGTATGGAGCGGGCTCACGTGCTGAGCCCACTCCATACGCTGCGGGTATCAGCTGTGTATTACAGCTGACACCCGGGACTAACGGACAGGAACAACGATCGCGCTGTTACAGGAGTCTGTAAAAATAACAATATACTGCAATACATTAGTATTGCAGCATATTGTACCCGCGATCCAATGATCGCTGGTACAAGCCCCCTAAGGGGACTAATAAAATGTGTAGAAGAATTAAAGTTATTAGTAGTGAGAAAGAAAAAAGTTTAAAGTTAAAAAAAAACACCTTTTCCCATTTTTTTTCAAAAGTAATGTAAAAAAATAAACAGAATTGATATCGCTACGTCCGTAAAAGGCCGATCTATTACAATATACCATTATTTAACTCGCACGGTGAACACTGTAAAAAACTTAAATAATTTAAACCGCCAAAATCTCTGTCGTTTTCGTTTTTACCGCACGGCGAAAGCTGTAAAAACGAAAACCCCAAAAAATGGAATCAGATTTTTTTCCTATATTCCTATATTTTGCTATTTTTTTTCAGTTTCCCAGTACTTTTTATGGCACTTTAAATGGTGTCAATAGAAACTAGAATTCCTCCCGCAAGAAATAAGCCGTCACATCACTCTACTGACGGAAAAACAAAAAAGTTATGGCTCTTGGAAGGCGGGGAGTGAAAAACGAAAATAGAAAAGCAAAAAATGGATCAGTCCTGAAAGGGTTAATTTATTTCTAATGGAAAAAACGTATGACCACATGTGGGGTATTTCCGTACCCGGGAGAAATAGCTTTACAAAAATTGGTTGTTTGTTTCTCCTTCATCCCTTGTGAAAATGAGAAAATTCAAAATTTTAGTGGAAAAAAATTGTGATATTCATTTTCTCCGCCTAATTCTAATAAATTCTGCAAAAGACCCGTGGAGTCTAAATGCTCACTATACCCCTAGAAAAATTCCTTGAGGAGTGTTTCCAAAATGGGGTAACTTGGGGGGCTTCCACTGTTTTGGTCCCTCCAGGGCGTTGCAAACACGGCACCGAAAAACAATCCAGCAAAATCCAAATGGCGCTACTTCCCTTCTGAGCGCTGCCATGGGTCCAATCAGCAGTTTATTACCACATATGGGGTATTGCCGTAATCAGGAGAAAATGATTTACAAATGTTGTGGTTCTTTTTTCCTTTATTCCTTGTAAAAATGTAACATTTCTATGCTTTTTCAGAAAAAAAGTTGATTTTCATCTTCACTGCCTAATTCCACTAAATTCTGCAAAAAACCTGTGTGGTCAAAATGCTAACTATACCCCTAGATAAATTCCTTGAGAGGTGTAGTTTCCAAAATGGGGTCACTTTTGGGGGGTTTCCCCTGTTTTGGTCTCTCCAGGGCGTTGCAAACGCAACATGGCACCGAAAACTAAACCAGCAAAATCCGTGCTCCAAAATCCAAATGGCGCTCCTTCCCTTCTGAGCCTTGCTGTGGGTCCAATCAGCAGTTTATTACCACATATGGGACATTGCCGTAATCAGAAGACATTGGTTTACAAATGTTGGGGTGATTTTCTTCATTATTCCTTGTAAATATTACAAATTTCTATGTTTTTTCAGTAAAAAGTAGATTTTAATTTTTACAGACTAATTCTGATAAATTTAGCGAAAAACCTGTGTGGTCAAAATGCTAACTATACACCTAGATAAATTTCTTCAGGGGTGTAGTTTCCAAAATGGGGTAACTTTCGGGGTGTTTCCACTGTTTTGGCACCACAAGACCTCTTCAAACCTGACAAGGTGCCTAAAATATATTCTAAAAAAAAGGAGGCCCAAAATCCACTGGGTGCTCCTTTGCTTCTGAGGCCAGTGCTTCAGTCCATTATCACACTAGGGCCACATGTGGGATATTTCTAAAAACTGCAGAATCTGGGCAATAAATATTGAGTTGCATTTCTCTTCTGTGTTACAAAAAAAAATGTATTAGAAATGAATTTCGGCAAAAAAAAATTAATTTGTAAATTTCACCTCTACTTTGCTTTAATTCCTGTGAAACGCCTAAAGGGTTAAAACACTTTGTGAATGCTGATTCGAATACCTTGAGGGGTGCAGTTTTCAAAATGGGGTGACTTCTGGGTATTTTCTAATATATAAGGCCCTCAAAGCCACCTCAGATCTGAACTAGTCCCTGAAAAAATAGCCTTTTGAAATTTTCTTTAAAATATGAGAAATTGCTGCTAAAGTTCTAATCCTTGTAACGTCCTAGAAAAATAAAAGGACGTTCAAAAAACGATGCAAACATAAAGTAGACATATGGGAAATGTTAACTAGTAAATATTTTGTGTGGTATTACTGTCTGTTTTACAAGCAGATACGTTTAAATTTAAAAAAATGCTAATTTTTGCACATTTTTTCTAAATTGTGGTGTTTTTCAGAAATAGATACCAAAATGATCGACAAAATTTTTTCACTAATATAAAGTACAACATGTCACGAGAAAACAATCTCAGAATCGCTTGGATAGGTAAAAGCATTCCAACGTTATTACCACATAAATTAACACATGTCAGATTTGAAAAAATTGGCTGAGTCCTGAAGGCCAAAACAGGCTGGGTCCTGAAGGGGTTAATCAAATTAATTCCATTAATTCACCTTTGAGGACTCCGACGATTCTGTGTTTAGACAGAATCGTTGAATCGATTTATTAGTGGCGCCGTCGGGCCGAGCTACAAGACTAAGCACCGCCTTGCCACCTCGTCACTGTCCTGTCACCTCGTCGCTCTCTTCCGACCTTTACTTGTGAGTGAGGCGAGAGGAGACAGTGTACAGCATGTAACAATGCTGTTTCCTCCCACCTCCTGTGGCTTCCCGACCATAATGCTCTGTAGTATTGGCACGGCATGTCAGTACTGCAGCTATTGCTCATCTAATGTCTGGCAGCTGATGAAGTCAAAGGCTGCCAGCAGTGGCGTAACTACCGCCGTAGCAGCAGCATGAGGGGGCCCGTGTCGCCCGCCGGCACGGGCCCCCACCATGGCCGGAGGCTCCGCTAGCAGCCGCTATGGCTGATACAGCGGGACGCCACTGAACAGTACGGCAGAGCAGGGAGGTATCTCCCCGCTCTGCCATTAAACAAAAGACATGTATCCCCTATCCACAGGATAGGGGATACATGTGTGATCGCTGGCAGCGATAAGGAGAACGGGGGACTGAAAGTCCCCCAAGTTCTCCATCACAAACCTCGGACTTCCGGGGTCTGTGTCGGCAGCTCCGTAGAAATGAATGGAGCGCCGGTCGCGCTTGTAGATAGCGCCATACAGTCCCCCTGTAGATAACGCCATACAGCCCCCCCTGTAGATAGTGCCATACAGTCCCCCCTGTAGGGAACGCCATACAGTCCCCCCGTAGATAACGCCATACAGCCCCCCCGTAGATAACGCCATACAGCCCCCTCTGTAGATATCTACAAAGGGGGCTGTATGGCGTTATCTACAGGGGGGCTGTATGGCGTTATCAAAAGGGGGGGTTTGTAAAAAAGGCACTATCTACAAGGGGGGGCTGTGTGACACCCGGGGGAGGGGGGGCCCCAGTCAAAAGTTTGCTATGGGGCCCAGTCTTTCCTAGTTACGCCCCTGGCTGCCAGCCAAGGGCATGGGGGGGGGGGGGGGGATGTGAACTGAGATTGGTGGGCAGGCTGGCTTGTATATAAAAAAAAAGGGAGGCAGGGCTAATTCTTTCAGTCTTTTTACAGGCTTTATGAGTGACTATATGAGTTCTTTAGAGACCCAGGTGAGCTAAAATGGCGACCTTTTTTTAGCATGTGTTTGTGCACCAACACACGCATAAATCAGTACCCTCACTGCATCCCTGTTACACCTCACCTCCTAATACTTTGCTTTTCCTGCTACCAGCCGCAGGTTAGCTTGAAAGCTATGTGCACCTATGAAAGGCATTTTTTTTTAAAAAAGAAAAAGTTCAGTCAGTGTGATTGGTGCAACTTTCTAATAACTTTTTTTGAAAGAATATTTTAACTTTTTGAGATACAGCTGAATTGTATCCTGTATAAAGAACAGCTGTGTTTTTCGCTAAGACCTGAATCCGTCAGTCTCTGACACACAGGATCCACGTGTAATAATCACATCTAAATTCATAATTTAGATGTCATAGATTACAGGGGGATCCTGCGTGTCAACCCGCTTTCACTGAATCTGTCAGTAACGCGAACCTGACAGGATTTAGCGCTATATATAGCTGCTCTGTATAGAGGATACAGAACAGCTGTATCTCAAAAAGTAAAACAATTTTTTTTTATAAAAACTAATTATAAAGTTGCACTAATCAAACTGACAGGCCTTTTTTGTAAAAAAAGAAAAATGCCTTTCAAAGGTTTACATAGCATTTAAATGGCTGTCTGTCTCCATATTTTTTTCATTCTTCAACTCCAGGTGCCTCTGCTGCTGTCTCATCATCCCTATAGTCACCTAGCTGCCCCTGATGTAGCTCACCCACCCTCCAGGTGCCTTTCCACCCGGGTGCCTCACTGTACCTGATGGTGCCCCTCTAGCCAACATGATCTTCACACCTCCCCACCACCAAGACGTGTGACTTTTTATTTTTTTTTATTTTAGTTTATTAAACAAAAATAACAAAATCAAGATTGAAATCGAAAATCGGCCATAGGGTTAAAAAAAACTAGATTTAATTTTTGGGCAAAATCGCCCAGCCCTACTCATAGAACTAAAAAGTATTATCTAAGGCCAACAATGCCTTTAAATTAATGAAAAAAAACCTATAAATAGCATCTTGACCGCAGAACAAGATACTCAATAACCATCAAAAAAATTAAAACCAGAACCATACTAACATATATACAGCGTAATTGATGCTCACTAAATCTCACTATGTATTTTATTGTTTGTTCTATACAAAACCATGAATTGCTATATATATGTATAATGTTACATGAGAAAATAACGCATGTTTAACAAAACCTTGTGGATAAATGTCTTTGTTCTAAATAGCAAAAAGTAACTCGTTTCCTTTGAGCAATATCTGTAACAAGTGGTTTCGGGTCGTATTCTCTGTAACAAAGGCTTATAATGGACATAATGGAGAAGCAAGGTATCAGTAGACCACATGTGATTGGATTACATTTCAACATTTAGTACAAGCCGTGTCAAATGATCTTACAATATTGTGCACCACAAAAAGAAAATCATCCTTCACTCTATTTTTTTTTTTTTTTTAGCTAGCATGAATAGCAACAATAAAAAGAAGAAGAATTGTATTTTGGGTTGTCCTTTATGTTTTTATGCAATGGCTTCTTTTGTTTGTGTGCTGGAAACAGTCTATAAATTCACGTGGCCTCTAAGTCATAGATCATCTTCTCCATTTGCAGCTGTTTGCTCTCTGCTCTGGTTAAAAATTCTTCATCTACCTCCATTATGCTCAGAGTTCTGATGATCTGTAGCCTGTTGGCTGTGGCACTATGCCATGACAATAGTGGAGAAAGTCATGGTAAGACAGACATCGTTTTTTGTTCTTGTTTTATTATCTGTATTATATGCTATTTTAAAAAGTATATTGTTAGCTCAGTATCTGTAATACACTGTAATAATTGTTATTCTTCATTGTCAGAGTATGAAAAGGAAAAACGTGGCCATTGCCCAAATGTCTCCAGTAACTCCTCTGTCTCAGCCTGTGCCACACCATGCCCACCAGATGCAAACTGCACATTTGTAAACTGTTCATCGGACACCAATTGTACAGGAGCTCAGATGTGCTGTCAGACTGACTGTGGACTCAAGTGTGTGGATCCTGAATTTAGTGAGTATTTCTACATTATAAAGACATTATTACATTGCACATGTATCATACATTCTCTTTATAAATCTCTCTGTTAATTTAGAATGTATAGCCACATTAAAGGGGATGGGTGGTTTAGAAAACTCCTATTTCAGTTAAAAGAAGGGAATCCCTCATTTGGGATTTTCTCAATAAGCTGGGGTAGCAAGCACCTACAAAGTGTGTTTTTCTCTTCGCATGACACGGGCAGCTTATTTATTTTAATGGGCACCATGTAATGCTACAGTTACCCTATGGTGGCGCCCCAGGAGCACTTACTAAAAGGTTCTGCCACTGATTAAAGCTGATTGCTAGGGGTCCTAGAAGCAAGACCCGTGCACATCAGTTTCCCCCGCTGAAGGGGACACCAGAGAAGACCTGCCACCTGAGGCTTGTGACTCCATGGATCTTAATCTAATAGCAGTTTTATTCAGACACTGTATAACACTATTATTAGATGATTTTATGTAGAGAGCTTTTATTTGGGCACTGTATGTTGGTATTCTTTACTTTGTGTGGTGCTGCTACTGTAGAATATACTATTTTTCCAGTATACGGTGGTCAGCACTGTATAGCATTGTTATTGTTATTTAGGCAACTTTATAAAAGTATTATTTGACCACCCTATGGCACTGTTATTTGGGCACCATGCTATATGAAATTAATTACACTGTACGGTTATTTGGACAGTTTATGACCATACATAATATGGAGGGAACACCAACAGAAGGTACCGCCCAGGGTATCATACCATGTAAGGCCAGCCCTGTCTGTGATCGCCTTATGTTCTATAATTCTAATGAAAAGTGATTGCCCAAGGTGGCGAATAAAGTGTACCATAGGTCCTGGTCTGTTCACAAAACTTGTTAGTTCCAACCCCCCCTCCCCCCCACCCATAATTTCTAAAAAAAAAAAAAAAAAAGCAGGTTTCCTCCTCCGTCCGTGGCTGAGTAATGCTGTCATGGTGCACGGCACTGCTAAGTGCTGTTGCCATGACAGAGCTGACGTTCTGCTTGTGTCCCCGCTGCGCTCCCTCGCTGTGTACACTGCTGCGGCACTGACAAACAAACAGGAAGAAGGACATCTTCTGCTAGATGAGAAAACAGGCAGTGGAACTCATGATTGTCAGCATGTGAAGTGGCCACACAGGTGCACAGATCGCTAGAAGACACAACTCTGATACACATTCTGTAACTGTAACGAGCCGTGCACCTGTGTGTCCATCATATGATTGTTCTAGAGCTGAGGCCCACCGAAGGGTCCTCTGTTACTCTGGTGGGCCAGTTCGATCAACACCTTTATTATATTTGTATACACCCTAAAATAAATAATGACAGCATTATAACTCTGTTTATGGTCAGATACAGTTTGTGACGAGGATGATGACTGCCCAGCAACACTAATCTGCTGCAAAAAGAGCTGTGTAACAGTATGTGTGAAGCAGTTACCACCCAAGAAAAATGGATGGATCTTGTAAGTCAAGTCATTTTACTGTGTAAATAGAACTCAATTTATTTTCTTCATGTTCACATTGTAAAAATATGTCCCTTTTTTTTTACCAGCAAGAAAGAGAAGAACTAAAAAATCTGAATAATTTCAGCTTCAAAGGGGAAGAGACTATTCTTCTACATAACAAATTCATGTGCAAATTAATAAAGTTAAATTAAAAAAATCTGTTTGCTGTATTTTATATTTTCTGCATCTGTGAAGAATTCGCCAATTTTCTTAATTGTAAGTCTTAATGCTGAAATACTTATAACCAAGTTCTACTCAATAATAAATATACCTTAGATACATTGCACTGTACTACATAAAAGTTATATCCACACAATATATTGTGGTTTTATGTTTATAAAAAGATCAGAACTGATGAAAAACCTGAATATAGTGAAAAAATGTACGATGTCATTCTTGTCATCTCTTTTTTGAACACCGGAATTTACTTTGAAGTCAAAAGGGGGAAGAAAATATGTGACAGATAACATTACTTGTCATCCTTCAGCATTGTCCATTGTCTTCAATGAAAAAAGTTTCAAAAGTGACATAGCAAATGATAACATATCCGATGACCTGTACATTTTGAGACAATTTTGTGCAAATCAAAATTCGATGGGATCTGTTTTGATATCTGTCTCCAAATATCTTTGGCTCAAAAAACAGAAACAGACACCAACAACATTTTGCAAACTGTCATACAGAGTATAGGAGAACAAACATGGCATGCTGCTGTTGACTGATTGGGACTGACAATGGCCTATCTCCTGTGGCATCAAGGGATCAGGCATTAATAAATCTAACATGCCTGAACCTTTTTCCCCTCAACATCTGCCGTTTGGGTGACAGTTGTGACGCCTCCATACATACTAGAACTTCAACCCGACGGGTTTGGGCCAAATTTGATCTAATCTATATTTAAAGCACAATCGGTAATTTGGCCAGATGGATGTATCTGTAGAGCATCTTTGGAAATCCTGCTATTTAATCTCTAATAAATGTGATTGAGGTATTCTTGAATCTTGTATAAAGTTTGTCTTTGAAGCTTACTATAGTTGTAGTAGGCATCATTGATACTCGTTACATTGGTTTCCTGTCTTATAGATTGCAGCTAAGTGGTCGACCCATGTTTATGGCCACGTTTATACCTAGGGTCTATGTGACCATAATCTAATGGTTACTTCTAGAGTCTGCAAACACAGTCAGGTAAACCATGACTAAAGATCAAAATTGTGTCTTCCGATTAGTGATGGAACAAGCACACTTGCTTAGCTGTGTCCGTAACTCCCATAGAAGTAAATGGAGAGCTGCACTGCCACAGTTCCATTCATACTCTTCCAGTCTCCTAATAGGTGCGAGTCCCAGAGGTGGGGCTAGAAAACTATAGAAGATCCCCTTAGGTATCCATCTTTTCAAGCTGTTCACAGGTAGATTGTGTGTAGGTGGCATAGGGATGACTCATGACCCAATTACTTCTGTATATAGAGCTGTAAATATCTGTCTGGTCAGTGCAGTTAGTGTTTATTGCCTTTATTAATACCCAACAAATAAAATAACCTAATTACCGATGAAACATAATTTACTATAGAGCTTTAAAAAAATGTGACAAATATATGTATATACAGTATTATAGCAGGTAAAAAATATTGAGGCAGCGCTCCTTTTTGCCTTTTTTGTTTTCTTACTTTTTTCTACCTGATGTACACATTAAGGCTCCTAGCCTGAGCCTGGGAGGAATTGCACCCACCACTGGAGCTGTACTGCTTTCTTTGTTTCTATATACAGTATTATAGAATATATAATAGCTTGAGAAAGGTTCCTGTTGAACCGAAACGTTGCTGTGTTTTGAGGTGAATAAATCCACCCTGTTTTTCATCTGTCTTGGAGTCCTGGTGCCGTTACTACGTCCTATGCTGTTTTCTATCTAAAAAGAAGGGGAATTGATTCATCCCCTGGTGACGAGCACATGGCCTGATGGAGTGCTGTGTTTACTTGCTTCTGTTTCGTATATATATACATATATATATATATATACAAACAAACACACAGGGTGATTTAAAAAGGATGGTGCAAAATTATAGCCTTGGTATTTATAACCAAGAGAACATAACACAAATTTATTAACATGAAATGACACACTGTGTATGCAAGTTTTATCTATACACTACAAATGTTCAAAGTGATTTCCATTGATTTCCATTGGTGACACGGCAGATGTCTAGGCGGTAGCCCAGTTCTGTCCAGACGCGTGACAGCATACCCTCGGATATGGACTCCACTGTTTCAGTGATGCGTTGTCTCAGGTATATGTATATATATATATATATATATATATATATATATATATATATATACAGTGAAGGAAATAAGTATTTGATCCCTTGCTGATTTTGTAAGTTTGCCCACTGTCAAAGACATGAACAGCCTAGAAATTTTAGGCTAGGGTAATTTTACCAGTGAGAGATAGATTATATTAAAAAAAATAAAAAAAATCACATTGTCAAAATGATATATATTTATTTGCATTGTGCACAGAGAAATAAGTATTTGATCCCTTTGGCAAACAAGACTTAATACTTGGTGGCAAAACCCTTGTTGGCAAGCACAGCAGTCAGACATTTTTAGTAGTTGATGATGAGGTTTGCACACATGTTAGATGGAATTTTGGCCCACTCCTCTTTGCAGATCATCTGTAAATCATTAAGATTTCGAGGCAACTCGGATCTTCAGCTCCCTCCATAAGTTTTCGATGGGATTAAGGTCTGGAGACTGGCTAGGCCACTCCATGACCTTAATGTGCTTCTTTTTGATCCACTCCTTTGTTGCCTTGGATGTATGTTTCTGGTCATTGTCGTGCTGGAAGACCCAGCCACGAGCCATTTTTAATGTCCTGGTGGAGGGAAGGAGGTTGTCACTCAGGATTTGACGGTACATGGCTCCATCCATTCTCCCATTGATGCGGTGAAGTAGTCCTGTGCCCTTAGCAGAGAAACACCCCCAAAACATAATGTTTCCACCTCCATGCTTGACAGTGGGGACGGTGTTCTTTGGGTCATAGGCAGCATTTCTCTTCCTCCAAAGACGACGAGTAGAGTTAATGCCAAAGAGCTCAATTTTAGTCTCATCTGACCACAGAACCTTCTCCCAATCACTCTCAGAATCATCCAGATGTTCATTTGCAAACTTCAGACGGGCCTGTACATGTGCCTTCTTGACCACGGGGACCTTGTGGGCACTGCAGGATTTTAATCCATTACGGCGTAATGTGTTACCAATGGTTTTCTTGGTGACTGTGGTCCCAGCTGCCTTGAGATCATTAACAAGTTCCCCCCGTGTAGTTTTCGGCTGAGCTCGCACCTTGCTCAGGATCAAGGATACCCCACGAGGTGAGATTTTGCATGTAGCCCCAGATCGATGTCGATTGACAGTCATTTTGTATGTCTTCCATTTTCTTACTATTGCACCAACAGTTGTCTCCTTCTCACCCAGCACCTTACTTATGGTTTTGTAGCCCATTCCAGCCTTGTGCAGGTCTATGATCTTGTCCCTGACATCCTTAGAAAGCTCTTTGGTCTTGCCCATGTTGTAGAGGTTAGAGTCAGACTGATTAATTGAGTCTGTGGACAGGAGTCTTTTATACAGGTGACCATGTAAGACAGCTGTCTTTAATGCAGGCACCAAGTTGATTTGGAGCGTGTAACTGGTCTGGAGGAGGCTGAACTCTTAATGTTTGGTAGGGGATCAAATACTTATTTCTCTGTGCACAATGCAAATAAATATATATAATTTTGACAATGTGATTTTCTTTTTTTTTTTTAATATAATCTATCTCTCACTGGTAAAATTAACCTAGTATAAAAATTCTAGACTGTTCATGACTTTGACAGTGGGCAAACTTACAAAATCAGCAAGGGATCAAATACTTATTTCCTCCACTGTATACACTACCGTTCAAAAGTTTGGGGTCGCCCAGACAATTTTGTGTTTCCATGAAAACTCACACTTATATTTATCAAATGAGTTGCATAATGAATAGAAAATATAGTCAAGAGATTGACAAGGTTAGAAACAATGATTTTTATTTGAAATAATAATTTTCTCCTTCAAACTTTGCTTTTGTCAAAGAATGCTCCATTTGCAGCAATTCCAGCATTGCAAACCTTTGGCATTCTAGCTGTTAATTTGCTGAGGTAATCGGGAGAAATTTCACCCCATGCTTCCAGAAGCCCCTCCCACCAGTTGGATTGGCTTGATGGGCCCTTCTTGCGTACCGTACGGTCAAGCTGCTCCCACAACAGCTCTATGGGGTTGAGATCTGGCGACTGCGCTGGCCACTCCATTACAGCTAGAATACCAGCTGTCTGCTTCTTCCCTAAATAGTTCTTGCATAATTTGGAGGTGTGCTTTGGGTCATTGTCCTGTTGTAGGATGAAATTGGCTCCAATCAAGCGCTGTCCACAGGGTATGGCATGGCGTTGCAAAATGGAGTGATAGCCTTCCTTATTTAAAATCCCTTTTACCTTGTACAAATCTCCCACTTCACCAGCACCAAAGCAACCCCAGACCATCACATTACCTCCACCATGCTTGACAGATGGCGTCAGGCACTCTTCCAGTATCTTTTCAGTTGTTCTGCGACTCACAAATGTTCTTCTGTGTGATCCAAACACCTCAAACTTCGATTCGTCTGTCCATAACACTTTTGTACCAATCTTCCTCTGTACAATGTCTGTGTGCTTTTGCCCATATTAATCTTTTCCTTTTATTAGCCAGTCTCAGATATGGCTTTTTCTTTGCCACTCTGCCCTGAAGGCCAGCATCCCGGAGTCGCCTCTTCACTGTAGACAGTGACACTGGCGTTTTGCGTGCCAGTTGAGGACCTGTGAGGCGTCTATTTCTCAAACTGGAGACTCTAATGTACTTGTCTTGTTGCTCAGTTGTGCATCGGGGCCTCCCACTTCTCTTTCTACTCTGGTTAGTGCCTGTTTGTGCTGTCCTCTGAAGGGAGTAGTACACACCGTTGTAGGAAATCTTCAGTTTCTTGGTAATTTCTCGCATGGAATAGCCTTCATTTCTAAGAACAAGAATAGACTGTCGCGTTTCACATGAAAGCTCTCTTTTTATAGCCATTTGGAGAGTTTAATCGAACCCACAAATGATATGCTCCAGATTCTCAACTAGCTCAAAGGAAGGTCAGTTTTATAGCTCCTCTACACAGCAAAACTGTTTACAGCGGTGCTAACATAATTGCACAAGGGTTTTCAAGTGTTTTCTAATCATCCATTAGCCTTCTAACACAGTTAGCAAACACAATGTACCATTAGAACACTGGAGTGATGGTTGCTGGAAATGGGCCTCTATACACCTATGTAGATATTGCATTAAAAAACAGACGTTTGCAGCTAGAATAGTCATTTAGCACATTAACAATGTATAGAGTGTATTTCTGATTAATTTAATGTTCTCTTCATTGAAAAAAACTGTGCTTTTCTTTCAAAAATAAGGAAATTTCTAAGTGACCCTAAACTTTTGAACGGTAGTGTGTATATATATATATATATATATATATATATGTATGTGTATATATATATATATATATATATATATATATATTATAAGCTAGAAATTACAGACAGTATTGTTGATCATGTGTCAGCCCTTCCTGGTTTGTATTCAAGTGGCTTAGTGTGATCATAAGGACATTGAGGGGCATTTATTTAGTATTAAGGGATGTATACAGATTTTGTTGCAGAAATCCATACACAGCAGAAACAACCCCATTCAGGGAATGGAATAGATTTTTAGTGGGAGAAATATCTGCAGCATGTGCAGTGGTCTTAATGTAGGCAAGAAAAAGTGTCTAAAATGCAGAATAAATTTGGTGCATTTTGCTTAGTAAAACTCTCCAATTGTGTGAAGCCAAATTCTCATTGATGTGTATGTATATACAGGAGTGTAGCTAGGGGAGGTGTAATGTTGGGGTAGGGAGACAGACAGGTGAGCCCTAATCTACCCGCCACTCAGTCCCCGCCTACTTGCACGGCCCGTCCTAGGCGACGGCGTACAACTGGGCGACGATCCCTACGCTCAATAAGTGCACGACAGACAAACAGACAAGGGTACACAGAAGCTAAGGGAAATGGGGCAGTTGCCCACGGCAACACCGTGAGCAACAAGAGTAGTGAACGAGCCGAGTCAAACCAGGAGTGTACGAGGTACCAAACGCAGAGCAGGAGCGTAGTCAGTAAAGCCAGGGTCAATTTTGAAGGAGAGGTCAATAGTACTAGCAGGAACAGCAGAGCCAGGAAACCAGACAGAATCGCAGGCAAAGGAAGAGCAGGAAATGAAGGTATAAATAGACCGAGGGTGGGAGCTAGCTCCGTCTGGCCAGGCTGTGATAGGTTCTCCCACTCCTCAGCCTACCAGCCTGAGTGGTAGCAGATCGAGTCACTCTATCAGACCTAGGAGCAGATGCAGACTGATTAACCACGGGCGTCGACACAGAAGCTGTGTCTGGCAGATCCTTTTCAGGCCACTGGACCCTTCCTAGGTGGACCTGGCTTATTGGGGAACCGAAGATGGAACCTCCTGAGCAATACCCCAGCGTGAACACCCCGGGCGGGTACCCAAGTCCTCTCCTCAGGCCCGTATCCTCTGCAATGGACCAGGTACTGGAGGGAGCCTTGGACCATCCTGCTGTCCACAATCTTGGCCACCTCGAATTCTACCCCTTCAGGAGTGAGAACAGGGACCGGAGGTTTCCTCAAGGCAGCCAAGGACGGGGAGCAGCGTTTCAGGAGGGAGGCATGAAACACGTCGTGTATTTGAAAAGACGGGGGTAACTCCAGCCGGAAGGAGACAGGGTTAAGGACCTCAATGACCTTGTACGGCCCTATATACCGGGGAGCAAATTTTTGGGACGGAACTGTAAGACGCTAATTTTTTGGACAGCCACACCAGATCCCCGACCACAAACAAGGGGGTAGCAGAACGTCTTCTATCTGCCTGTCTTTTGTATGCTTTGGGATGCCTCTAGGTTCTTCTGAACCTGGGCCCAGACTGTGCACAGTTCCCGATGAACTACATCTACCTCGGGATTGTTGGAACCACCAGGTGAAACGGAGGAGAACCGTGGATTAAACCCAAAATTACAGAAAAAGGGGGAGACCCCTGACGAGTTACTGACCCGGTTATTAAGGGAAAATTCGGCTAGGGGAATGAAGGAGACCCAATCAAATTGACAGTCAGAGATAAAACACCTTAAATATTGTTCTAGAGACTGATTAGTCCTCTCAGTTTGGCCATTAGTTTCAGGATGGAAGGCCGAGGAGAAGGACAGATCAATCTCCAACTTTTTACAGAAAGCTCTCCAAAACAATGAAACAAATTGTACCCCTCTGTCAGAAACAATATTGACAGGAACCCCATGGAGACGCAGGATGTGTTTGACAAACAAGGTAGCTAACGTCTTGGCATTGGGTAGTTTCTTGAGGGGCTCAAATAGTACTAGCAGGAACAGCAGAGCCTTGAAACCAGACAGAATCACAGGCAAAGGAAGAGCAGGAAATGAAGGTATAAATAGACCGAGGGCGGGAGCTAGCTCCGTCTGGCCAAGCTGTGATAGGTTCTCCCACGCCTCAGCCTACCAGCCTGAGTAGTAGCAGATCGAGTCACTCTATCAGACCTAGGAGCAGATGCAGACTGATTAACCACGGGCGTCGACACAGAACCTGTGTCTGGCAGATCCTTTACAGGAGGGCTGGAAAAGCATGGGCCCTGGGTGCTGGGTGCCAGTAGTGCCACCAACAAGCCATTCTGCTTCGGCCAAAGTATTTAGATATAGGGTTGGGGCAACAAACTGAAACTTTGCATTGGGTGAAGGGAAACCTAGCTACAGTATGCCTCTGTGTAAATACACATAAAACGGACACTATTCAACTTAATTCGAATATAAACATTGATGTGTATGCTTATTAGAACACATGCAATATGCTTATAATAATACAGAACCGTCAGAAAACCCAACAGCTCTCTCATGAGCACATACAGTAAGCGCAGAGATGATGCAAACTTTGGAACTGTAAACTTAATAAACTATTGAAAACTATTTACACTTATAAAAATAAATAAATATTAATAATTTTTTTTTCAAGTAATATGTATATATATATATATATATATATATATATATATATATATATATATATATATATATATCCCAATGGTGGGACAGGCTCTGTTGGCGTCCAAGGTGATTTCAAAACGTGTCCCCTTCTTTGGACCCTAAAGTTCACCATAATAGTTGTCAGATGGACAACTGTCACCTGCTGCACCCTTCCCCATTAATCTCTAGTGTTTTTATTTATACAGCATATCACGAATTGGTAAAAAATATAAAGACAGAACATTGCATTTTTTTATTTTTTGGAATCCATAAATTGCATCCCAGGTGGCGCTATAGGCGACAGCCTACTTTGCCTCTGCCTTGTACACCGCTGGCAAAAGTCCCATATTTAACAACATTTGCATTTAGAATGCATTTAGTTCCATAAAATAATATACATAACACCAGGAGAGATGTCACGGTTTTAGCTGCTTTGAATAATTTATCAAGCTGAGGATTTCCAAATATATCAGATTTTTTTCATGTATCCAAAGATTTAAAAGGATAATGAAAGTTGAAAGAAAGAAAAACATAAATGCTATAGAGGAAATAAAAAGGTTTAACCATATAATACATAAACTGTCGCTAGTAACATCAATAGATGCATTCATGCTATCAGTTTTATCATGTACAGAAATGTTCCTTTTCACATAGTGAAAATATTTTAGTCCAGGCATGGTGTTTATAAAACTCACGAACCCTGATCCAAGGACCAGTCAAGATACTCTTTTGAGAACCTGCTGTTGCAGCCATTTAATAATTGCCTGTTAGCTTTTAGTGAGTTTCATGCTACAGTAGACAGAAATTCATGTAGAAACCCATAAAGTGGATGAGACCAAAAAGAAAACCTGATATAAAGAAGAATTTGACAACATATTCCTAAAGGTAAATCTGCGGTACAAGGTAGGACATCAAGTCATTGGAAAACATCAGCAGCTGTAGACAAAGGTTAAGGGTATGTTCACACGCAAACGTAATATACGTCTGAAATTACGGAGCTGTTTTCAGGCGAAAACAGCTCCTGAATTTCAGACGTAATTGCTCGTACTCGCGTTTTTCGCGGCGTCCAATTATGTCCCAAGAAGTGACATGCACTTCTTTGAGGCGGCCGTCTTTTTACACCTGTCTGCACAGAACACAGTAAGACCCATTGAATTCAATGGGCAGATGTTTGCCGACAGTTTGGAGCCGTTTTTGCGGCCGTAATTTGAGGCGAAAAACGCCTGAATTACGCCCGTAAATAGGGCGTGTGAACATACCCTAATAATGCTAAGACTGGGCACAAGCTTTTCTCTAGTAAAGATGTCTCCATGATTGACCAAGTCCTTAAGACTCATGGTGATAATGTAACTGTTGGTAATGAGTCCAGTCATTGAAAAAACTGTCTGTAAAATGGGCACCCTCCTTAATTCAGATGTTGACATGTTTATTGTTAAGAAGTAGGTCTAGAGGTATTGTCTATTCTTTGGGACACGTGTTCCCGTTCTAATGGCTCCTCTATCATTCTTATATTTCCATGTAACCTTCATAATGTTCTGGTCTGGAAATTAGAGACACTCATTCTTTGACTATATACTATGATATCTGACACTAGGCAAATAATGGCTATTTCCATTCAATGCAAAGTTAATGTAAAGAAGTAAATTGACGCAGTGCAGAGTTCTTTATGTGTCCTGTCACTTGTCCTCCTATTTCTGGTTGATCAGTGTTAAAGCCCATTTATGGACACTTGTTCCGATTATTGGCCCATGTAAACAGGGCAGCGATCAGCCTACAAACGAGAAAATACTCATTCGTCAGCTGATCACATTGTTTATGCAGCCTATATAATCATCGTTGTCGGCAGCACATCTCCCCGTGCAAACAGGGAAAGTGCTGACGAAAATTATACAAAGTGATGTGGACCGAACAATCAAATTATCGTTCCAATACTGTAAAGCATCGGCCCGTGTGAAAGGGCATGTTATGGAGCTGGCATACACGGGCAGATTTCTGCCCATAACGAGCACTAATTGATTATATAGTAAGTCGATCGGCTCTCGTTATGAGAAATCTTCCCATGTCAACCAGTCTTTTGTCTGGGATACAATAGATGGTGCCAGTCCTGCCAAATTATATTTCAGATTTTATAGTAATGTCCTTGATGAGAAACAATATTAGCCCCCACTCATGCAAGCTCTATATGTGTCTTCTTAGCAATACAAATATAAGCAAAATTTCAGAATCTTTTGGTGTATTTTGTAGGTTCAGTGGGTTGATTGTATACAACATGTATTACATTTTTCTAGGTCCTTTGTGTGTATAATAGGTTGCTTTTCTCTCAATTAAAGTTAACAACTCTTTTATGACCTTTTATTCTTATAATAGTTAGATTAACCCACCACTTAGTAGTGACATTTAAGACAATGCATTTTGTTTAGCAATAACAATAATCCTTTCATTGTGGATAAGGGGGTCAGTCTCTATGATCCGCTGTATTGAATAGAAACAGTATAAATAGTTAAAGACAAAATCATTGATATGAGACCTTCACTTCGGCTGTCACCATATTGACCAACCATGTTACGCTGTGCTGCTTTACTCGCTCTTCTGGTTCTAACATGGACTCAACAAGGTATGAGAACATAGTATTTATTCCAATCAATATCACTCTTACAGTATATATTATTAGAGTTATTATTATATTTATAAGAGGTTGAAAGAAGAATGACTTGTGAGCAAGCGAGAGAGAAAGACTGTTCAGGAGATGCCATCAATTCATTAAATGTATAGATTCCTAGTTGTTATGATTTAACTCAATCGTTATATAAAGAGAAAAAGTGAATTTAGAGCTCTTTATTAGAAAAACAGCTCTGACCCCCTATGCAATGTATATCACTATTACCTCCTTCACTGCAGACCAACAGGCGGGGGTTGGGTGTTGAGGCATTTTGCAATCTGACGCATATTCGGCAAATGCATGTCACGGAATATATCTGGTCCAAAGAATCTAGTGTTTGCATCAAATATTGAGTGAAAAGTTCATTGGTGGCACCATCAGAACCATTGACAGTTCATAACTCATCTAGGCCAAATTGCTTTTCTCATAATGGGAATGTAATAACAGTATATTAGAGAACTGCAGCAAATACAACTCCTTAATACACAAGGGGTTGGGGTATTCTCAGTTTTTCTTTAACATTATTCAACAGTTGTGATCCACTATTTCTTACAGCTTGTTCTGCTACATGTGGCAAAAAATGCCAGTCCAAAGAGCATCGTGAAGTATATTCTCTCCTGGAGAAGACTGAAGCTGCTGTAAATAATATCCTCCATTCAGAAGAACAGAAGAAAACTTTTCATGACCTTAGCAAAAAAATGAAGTCCAAGATATGTGATAGTGACCTTGATGCTAAAGCAATGTCTGAGCTAGCAACGATAGCTGAAAACATCCTTAAAGAAATTCAAGATGGGTCATTTAATGTGAAATCCATTATAGCCTTTATGAATAATGACCCAATCAAACACCTGGATACATTTATAGCGAATTTGCAAAAGAAAAAGAGTAATTGATACTTGGTGATAACATGGTGAAGGTAAGATAACAAAAGTGCAGAAAATAAAAACACAATGTTGTTAACCGGCACCAGGAGGAAGCGTTTTTTTCTTTTAGTATGGGGTCAGCTTTGTATAGTCTCCTGATGTTATCACATATTTAAATTGCATTTAATATTAATATTGTGTTAAAATGACTTTTCTGGTTGCGTAAACCCCTATTCAAATACCCTTTTGTGGCATTGTGGATCAATAGAGGAGGGTACCTCATTTGGGACTGCTATCAATAAGCCGTAGCAGATGTGACTCGGCATCTCTATCCATTATATGTTAGATCCATTTTCAATGGGCAGCATGTAATGCTTTATTTTTCCTGTGGTGGTACTGCAGGGGAATTGGGCACTTGCTACCAGGTTCTCCTGCTGCTTAAAACTGATCACAAGGGTCACAGCAGTGGGACAACCTGTTATCTGCTTATTGGCAGGGCACCCTTATAACAAAAAGGGGTTGTAAAAAGTGGACAAAACATTTAAAGTTCTTATAAGCGCTAATGCTACCCAAGAGAAAAGATTTGAACTAACAACTATCTTCTATTTTCAGTGCTGGGCATCCTAGAAGACCACAGATCTCTAAGAAATCTAAGAAATGGCATGTTCCAAAGTATATATGTTGGTACATTGATAATAAAGAGCATCAACTAATTTAATTTGTCTAAAACTTTATTTTCAAAAATGTTTAATTGTGGTTCTCTCTCTTAGGCTGGGTTCACACGACCTATTTTCAGACGTAAACGAGGCGTATTATGCCTCGATTTACGTCTGAAAATAGGGCTACAATACGTTGGCAAACATCTGCCCATTCATTTGAATGGGTTTGCCGACGTACTGTGCAGACAACCTGTCATTTACGCGTCGTCGTTTGACAGCTGTCAAACGACGACGCGTAAAAATACAGCCTCGTCAAAAGAAGTGCAGGACACTTCTTTCAGACGTAATTTGAGCCGTTCTTCATTGAACTCAATGAAGAGCAGCTCAAAATTTACGGCTGTCAGAGAAGCCTCGCAAAATGCGAGGAGGAGCATTTACGTCTGAAACGAGGCAGCTGTTTTCTCCTGAAAACAGTCTGTCATTTCAGACGTAAATGCCTGCTATCGTGTGCACATACCCTTACACAAACAATGTTCTGGATTAGACAATTGTACCTATCTTTTCAGCTTCAGTTTCAGCTCCAGGTTCTTATAACAGCTTTTCATTATCCCAATGTAACATCAGAAGTCTGAATGAAATAAATACAGGAAACTGTATGTGCCTTTGGGGGATCTCAACAATAAGTCAGCCCATATTTAATGTCTTTGTTACGTCAATGATCAATTAATTATAAATTACATATTAGAATAATTCATTTATACACTTACAGGCACAGATATGCAAAGGGCTGGATTATAGGGAGGGCAAACAGGGTCAATGCCCAAGGAAACTTCACCATCAAGGGGCCACCACCTTGATTTATCTTAAGCACTTCCTAGACACTTCCAGCAGCAACAGCAAGACATAAGATTCCTGAAAAATGCTATACTATTGACGACTTCTCCCAGCCACAGACCATTTATGCAGTTTGCCGCTCAGATGTCTTCAGTTTCTCACTTTGCAAACATTTCGGCACCTATAAACGAAGATAAAGTTCTCATGGTGTCAGACACTGTGCCCCTAAATATAATAGCGCTATACACTGTGTCACACACACACACACACACACACACACACACACACACACACACACACACACACACACACACCATGTCCCCTGTAGATAGTGCCCTACAAGATCCCCCTGTAGATAGTGACCCCCATAGAGCCCCTGTAGATAGTGCCCCACATATAGCCCCCTGTATATAGTGCCGAACATATAGCCACTTCTGAAAATAGTGACCCACATATAGCCCCCTGTAGATAGTGCCCCACATGTAGCCACCCCTGTAGATAGTGCCCCACATATAGCCCACCCCTGTAGATAGTGCCCCACATATAGCCCCCCTTTATATAGTGCCCAAAATATAGCTCCCCCTGTATATAGTGCTCCACATATAGCCCACCCCTGTAGATAGTGCCTCACATATAGCTCCCCCTGTAGATAATGCTTCACATATAGCCCACCCCTGTATATAGCGTCCAACATATAGCCCACCCCTGCAGATAGTGCCCTACATATATCTCCCCTATAAATAGTGCTCCACATATAGCCCGCCCCTGTATATAGCTCCCCCTGTAGATAGAGCCGACCCCTGTAGATAATGCCACTCACATTTTTGTTAGGATAAAGAAAAAATAAATAACATACTCACCTTAATCCCGTTCCCGCACCATCCGGTGGCAATGCAGACCTGCTCTCTTCTGGGCAGAACTGCTGGGGTTGAATGACACAAGCGGCGCTGTCATTGCGCCGCTTGCGTAGTTGAAAAGTGCTGATTGACAGGGCAGAATGACTTGCCCTGTCAATCAGCGCCTTTCAGCGACGCCAGCGGTGCAAAGAAGTAATCGCACCGCTTGCGTAGTTGAAAGACGCAGGTACAATTAAAGTGCAGGAGGGGGTGGCGGCGGCTGGCTTCAGTGGTGCTGCCACCCCTCAGAGAGGCAGCAGGCTGACGTCATGGACAGTGCGGCCCTGGCACCCACCCCCCACCTTCTCTCTTAGTTGCACTCGGGGCACATGCCCCGCTGGCCCCTCTAGCTACGCCCCTGCTATAAGCAAACAGAGGTACATTGCTACAAATATCTTAATATCACTTTTTCTTTATTATATTTCAACCCTAAATAATCTTAAGTATTGTTTCCAAGCCAACACTCCGCAACCCCCCCCTTTACACCCCTCTCTCCCTAAGATCATCTATCATTGTATTTAATGAAGGATATAATATCAGGATATAACTAATTCCTTTTTATATATATTTGAAAGCAAAAGAGGTCCTCCGCTCATACTAACACACCGCAAAACGATCCACCTAAGGGACTGTCCCCCCTTTAACTCCAGCTTGTAATAAAAGTGTAAGTGATCTTACTCTGGCAGTGCAGAAAAAACATGTTTTTAAAGCCAAAATTCCTTCCAGTGTTTGCTCCGTTCAGATAAGAAACAACCGAGGCTCCGCGAATGCTTCTGCTCCACACTATAGCCTCTCACTGCAATAAAATTTAAAATGGCCCAAGCATAGTGCAACTCCGCAACTTCAGATGAACAGTTAAAACAAGGAGGGTTTAATTATACTCACAAACATGAATAAAAACAGCGCTTTTTCAAAACAATGCAAGCAGCACGTCTCACGTGGACCCGACCATGGGTTTCACCTTAACAGCTTCTCCTGGGGCATTTTACATACATTAGTGGCGTTTTGAATTGCTAGGATATCATAGCTCCACCGGCGGATACCACAGCAGCGTCTGTGGTTGCTATTACAGTAGTACTGCATGCGCAGACACTTACACACTTTGAGATTGGCGTGCAGTCTGCGCTACTAGGCGCATGCGCCGATATATCCGTTCAGCTCAACAGGTGTAGAGTAGGTGATTCTTTTCCCTGTGAATGTATTGGCATCCTTAGGAGACTATGCAAACTAGCGATCATACCAGCGGAAGGAGGAGGGGTTCTATAATGACCACGCAAGCAAATTGAAATATGGCAGAGCATTACATTGTCTCCGTATATCATCAGCATTATAACCTGACCTCTGCCACGGTAAAAGGCTTCTACTTTTATCTGCACGGTTTGCTCTTCTGGACATGGACGGCTTATCAGACGTTTGTCCTTTTTTTGGCATCATGGGAAGAGTCGTGAGTGACAATATTTGGCTACCTGCACGTACCCCTTTGCCACCATTATTTTCTCATCGATTCTCGCTGATTCGTCAACATATGACTTCTCTGAAAAAACTATATATTTGGCACCAAAAATTAGATTGAAGGCTGGGAATCCCCCTCTCCCAATAAAAAAAGTTCCACATTAAGGCTGTCTTCACACTTGAAGGGAAGGTGTCATGAATTGTTTTTTTTTATAATATTGCTTTTAGTATGATATTAAAATAAATTTTATTTATTTGTGTACTTGTGTTCTACTTTTTACTTTTTTCTTACTTTTACTTCTCTATGGTGGCTGCCATTTTTGTTTTCATCTCGGTATGTGTCGATTAACGACACATACAGAGATGGAATACGGCACATACAACCCCATAGAGAATGCGAACGGGGGCCGTTCCATTCACTGCAGCGTAAGCTGTCTGTGTGGGAACGGCGCATGCGCCGCTCCCACACAGACCAAAAGGAAGGTCTTTGGCAGAGCAAAATCCGGCGCCATTTTCATGTGGACCGGAATCTGCGGCAGGACAGTAAGATGACGACTTCCGGCCGCGGCTTCCGGCTATATGTTCAAGGAAGCGAAGGCGCAAGGCAGAGGAGCGGAGGCGGCAGTGGCGCCAGGAGCAGGTAAGTTATGTTCGTGTATGTGATGTGTGTTTTACATTCGTGTATGTTTGTGTTATACTGTCTGCTGAGCACTGTATCTAATCCTCCTACACTGTGCAGTCGCTCAGAAAATGGCGGCACACAGTGTAGGAGGTTTGACGATTCAAACCCACTCCTTCTCCTGGCACTAGCCAGAATAAGGGAGGGGGGATTGTGTGAGGACACTAGAGAGTGTGTCTACCCCAAATTTGCAGCATAAAGCAATGAGGATGCTTTACCACATTGACCATGCTGTAATTTTGGGAAGTACTCCCTCTAGTGCCCAGCACATGGAAATGTTATAAATTAGAATCTAATTGATAATATTTAAAGAATTAAAACAATGTCTAATCACTTAAATACTAATTGTTTAACAAAAAAAAAAAAAAAACTTCTAGCGACACATTCCCTTTAAGGCTTTTGATGCAGGTTTTTTTTTTTTTTTTTTTTAATTTAAGCTAAAGCCATTGGTGCATTCAAACGGAAGGAAAAGTATAAGGTATATACTCATCCTCCCTGTATACTTCTGTTTTTCACTCAAAAACTGCACCACAATCCTGCAGCTGGTGCTTACCATCAACGAAGTGTCCATGCATGCACATACAGATGTAGCCAAATGTATCTTGACTCTGATAACTTGCTGCAGCATGATATCACACAACAAAAGTCATTGAAAAAGTAATTGAAAAAGTCAAGTTAAAGTTTCTTGCTACTGTGTATTTAAGTCAAGATAAAGATGGCTACAGCTGTACACTATATGGCCAAAAGTATTTGAACACCCCATTGTAATTATTGAGTTCAAGTGTGTCAGGCACATCCACTGCAAAAATGTACATTAAATCAAGCACACAGCCATGCTATCTCCATAGACAAACATTGGTAAGTAGTGTGGGTCAAACTGAAGAGCTCAGTGACTTCAAACATGGCACTTTCATAGGATGCCACCTTTGCCACAAGTCATTTAGTGAAATTTCTGATATGCTAGATCTTCCCTGGCCACCTATAAAAGCTATTATTGTTAAGTGGAAGCATCAAGGAGTAACAACAGCTCAGCCACGAAGTGTTAGATCACACAAACTCACAGAGCATGACCAGTAAGTCCTGAAGTGGTCACCTATCCTCTGTTACATCACTCACTACAGAGCTCCAAACTGCCTCTGGAAGTGACATCAGCACAAGAACTGTGCGTGAGGGTTCTCCATTGTTGAGCAGTTGCCCACAAGCCTGAGATCATCATACACATTGCCAAGCGTCGTCTGGAGTAGTATAAAGCACGTCGCCACGGTACTATAGGGCAGTGGAAACATGTTCTATGTAGACATGCAGTGATGAATCACGTCACTATCTGACAGTTTGATGGAGGAATCTGGGTTTGGCAGATGCCAGGAGAACGCTACTTAATGCCTACTGTAAAATTTGGTGAAGGAAAAATAATGGTCTGGGATTGTTTTTTAGGGTTTAGGTTAGGCTCTTTATTTTCAGTTAAGGGTAATGTTAATGCTATAGAATGCACACAATTTAGACAATTTTATGCTTCCATCTTTGTGGTAACAGTTTGGGAAAGGCCATTTCCTGTTCCAATATGACTGTAGGTATTGCCATCTTTTGCCATTTTTCTCCCTCTATTCTAGTATAGTGTTGTCTATCACCCCAAAACCGATGTTCGTTTTCTACCTTGTAAATTGTGTATTCATATGTATATCACACTGATCACTTACTGTATCATGGTATGGTAACACAGTGCTTCTTGATGTCCTTGTTTTTTCCTGCAGCTTGAATAAAGAACTACATAAAATCTGAAACGTTGCTACCCTACTTTGGATTTTTGTGAAATCTAAATAAAGATTGAAGTTTAATTTGTATACAAGAAGTCTGGAG
Organism: Rhinoderma darwinii; assembly: GCF_050947455.1. Lineage (NCBI taxonomy): Eukaryota > Metazoa > Chordata > Amphibia > Anura > Rhinodermatidae > Rhinoderma > Rhinoderma darwinii. The sequence goes on along the minus strand of NC_134697.1, from coordinate 38,841,204 downwards.
TGCTGTGCAATTTTGGCTATGTGTGATACTACTACTCCCCATGCAGTGGGGGCACGCACACAGCACACTAACCACTAACATATAGGGTGAGTACCTCCATCGGCTGTAATAGCTGCAAAAGGGGGCCCAACTCGATATTAACGTCCATATGTCCAATGAGCTCATATACTGTAAGTGTGATAATCGGGTATCCAAATACTTTTGGCCAAATAGAGTATCATAAGAGCTATTTAAAGAGATAATTCTTAACATAAATGTTCTTAATATTCCATAGAAAAAAATAAAAAAATAGTACACATTTTTAAAGCATACCTAGAAAAAGTTGATGTCATCTGTGCTGGTGTTTGAAATAAAGGTTAAACAGATAATATCCACGTCAGCATTAGGAGGGCCTCTATCTTCTATTACAAGTCACATGTTTATCAAATACGTATTTACAGATCAGGTGATAAGAAATGTCACATAATTATCATCTCCACAATGTAAAATGTCATTTAATATGGCACACAAACTTTAGGTTGCGTAAAAGTTAATTATAGTTTATCTTGGGAGTCAATGAACCTTTACTAACTCACAAGGCTGTATTATAAATGGTGACATTTAAGACATTTCTGTTCCATTGAAGTTATTAATAGTATAATAATGGAAAAGTATTCACATCCCTTTTACTCCATGACCTAATGTCCAAGACAGAAACCTGATATATTATCCCTATAGAAAGGGAAATGGCTACAGCATTAGTAATTTACTCACTGTCATGAATATTTGGTGACAAATTAATATTAGTAACAAAAAGTAACAAAAGCAAAGCAAGGACCAATAAAAACGTAACACCTCGGTGGAAAGTTCATAACACTACAGCTACATGTTAAACTTAGGACTCATGAACACGGTCCTATTATGGCTCCGGGTTGTTTAAAGCCATAATAGGGCACCCATAGAGGTGTATGGGGCGTTTCTATTCCTCTGCATGTTTACAATTTCACACGGAGGCATACAGAGATTTATTTTTTATCGGATTCTGCACTAATCCATCAAAAATATTTTTTGTAGCGTGCTCCAAGCCATATACGGGAGAATGGCACCTGACGCAGTATTATATGGCCCACCAAAGGCAATTATTATGAGGGCCCACCCTACATCTATAAACTGTGCATGTCCACTTTCAAATGAATGGTAAACTTTGCTTATATCATTGCACACACGGGTGATATCATCAGTAAGGTCTAGTATAATATTTGTTAATCAACCCAAAATAAATTGACTCTAGCGTCAAGTGACAGTCTCTAAAGTCAGGTTTGCAGTTGTCTTCTGCAGGACCTTTGGGGCTCTTTATTTTGTCAGAGTCTGGGCCCACCGGAGGGTACTCCATAGGGGAATCCATGTGCTGCCGTACAGCCTCCACACTGCTCCAAACACAATGTTTCTAAGTGATATTTTGTATCTTTTATTTAGCAACTTCATTTGCAACTCATACCTGGAAATCTTTTATTAAAAAAATAAAAAGAAATAAATAATAATAATGATGATAATAATATTTCATTGACTCCTGCATGCAGTAAGTGTTCCACTTATAGACACATAAGGAGGAACACTTTATACTGTGTATGCAGGTGGTAATTCCTGTTCTCGTAGGGTTTTGAAAAGTGGCATTTAAGCAAATCTAATTCTTCTTACAGCAAATATCGTAATTGTGTGTAGGTAGCAATTCCATAACCTTTATGACTTGTGCCATTATGTTGCAAATTAATAAAGAGACATGGCAGACTGCTAGTGACAAATGCTTTGGGTTTAGTGTCCTAGATGAGGACTGCCAGGTTACGCAGTGCTGTTTTCTTCTTGCTTCTGGCAGTTATATGTACACAGGAAGGTAAGAATAAGGCTGGATTCACACGAGCATGTTCGGTCCGTAATGGACGGAACGTATTTCGGCTGCAAGTCCCGGACCGAATACACTGCAGGGAGCCGAGCTCCTAGCATTATAGTTATGTACGACGCTAGGAGTCCCTGCCTCGCTGAGGTACAAATGTCCCGTACTGTAATCATGTTTTCAGTACGGGACAGTAGTTCCATGGAGAGGCAGGGACTCCTAGCGCCGTACATAACTATGCACTGTGTTCCTTATTCTCATGACCCAGGTTGCCTTCTGTAGCTGTGTGCAGTTGCTTGGACTCCAGGGACGCATCCTGGCGTCGCCTGTGTTCCCTAGCAACCAGCGGCTTACTATTGGTCAATTTGTTACTTTAAGAAATTTCCTTTATTTATTGTTGATGCAGTCGCTACCTTTCTTTGCATTATTGTGAGTAATTGGCCTCAACTTAGTATATTTTCTCTAGTACTATAATAACGTATTTTCTCGCCTGTATTGTTGTTCGTTTGTGAGATGATAAAATCCCGTCCCCCCGCGCCTCTCTCTCTTTTTCCTTTTAGTTTTTAACTAAACTTTTTATTTATAATGTTTTGCATATTTTAAATGTATTACCTAGTGAGATATTGCTATTTTATATATATATATATATATATATATATATATATATATATATATATATATATATATATATATATATTTATTTTATTTGTCACTGTCTGTTACAGGATGCTTCTTGTTCATGATGAACAATTGTTTCTCCCCTTTTGTTAATGACGCCATAGCCGCACTTTGACCTCTTTGACTCGTTTCTTTGGCGGCTTTTTTCAAATGTATTGAAGTATTTAAGAGGGTGCACAATGTGTGTTTATTATGTCCTGAGGAAGACGCTAGTCCAGCGTTGAAACGCGTTGCCACTGTTATAATTTTCTCCTTTACGTGACTATCATTATTCCATGTCCCTTTATTCACTTACAATGTAGCAGCGCCCTTTAAAGATCCGTTCTTTTTCCTCCTTGCCCTCATTATTACTAGCGGTGACCGTACGGTTTACCAGTCTTGGGTCTTGGCAGCAGCACACATTGGATTACCACTCTTGGGCTCTGGCTCATCGTACCCAGGTGAGCATACCAGTGTATGTCTTAATTTTTCACCTGCCCAAATTATCTGCACTATGTGGCGCCGTGCTTTTTGTTTTTGTCTCTATTTCCTGTGCTGTGTTTGAGGCCTTTTTATATATTTACACACAGGGATTTTTAAACAATTGCTGAGTTTGTGTTAATAGACAAAATTTGGGCTTTAAAAAGTTTCTTCCTAAATATTATATTGTCAAATATTTTGCCTATACAAGCATAGATGAAACAGCTGTAGCGCTTCATTTTAAACATGAGATTTGTCTGATAATGGGTCTCATAGATATTTAAAAAAAACAAAAACACTGATTTCTGTTTCTCTATATAGTTCTAATTCTATTTATTATAAAAATGTTACAGTCTGCCATACATTATAATTTTTATCCATTGAATAACTTCTTAAATTTATTACTTTGATACTATCTTCTCCCAAAAAGAGCCCCTTATCCCCGGCCGTACGCTCAAACGGCTATATTTCAAAATCCCAGTGCCCCACGGCCAATACTAGATTGAACTTGCAAATATAGTATAAATGTATTTTTTTTAATACAATTTTGACAAATATCTACTACACTGTCTGGACCATAATCAATTGCTTTGCTTGTTGATGCTGTCTTTTATTGCAATGCTGTATGCCCTATCAATGATTGATTTTTGACAGGTGGAACATATAATACTTATATAAAGATGGTGCATGCATATCATGCCATTTTTACAGACCAAAAATGTGGCAATATCTAAAATGTAGCAGCACCATGTGAGGATCACCCCACAATATTAGGGAAAGTTTCAGAGCTGAGGAATATATATACTTGAATATATAGATAAAATAAGGTAGTGCTGATACTCACTAAGCTAATGATGGCGTAAAGATACTTTGTTTGACGGAACAATTTGTAGCATTCCACCAAACGTGTGCCCCGACATATGCAACTGTATGCCTATATATTTGCATATGCTGACATTTGGATCTGAATGAGAAAAAAACAACCCATACTGCACGGTATACCTTTTTTTTTTATACACAGTTGTATAGGAAAGTGTAGTCGACTACCAATGCATACTAACCAACCATAACCAAAAATATTCAAACAGACACTCAGGAGAATTATGGAATACACCACCAATAGAAGTGTTTCATACAGGGGCATATGACGTTTTTTCTATTCGATTCTATATGAATCCTTCAGAAAAAAAAAATTGTGCCACGTTAAATTGGATGGCATATTATGAAACCATTCTCTGTTAGAAGCATTGCTTCCATATAGAGGCACATGATGTGCCTACAAGTCCATAGTACAGAACCACAGCTCCATGCATATGTCTTTACCCTAGTGTGATGTAAATATAAAAAAATAATGATTTTCTACCCAGGAAGCTTGTTTCAGATCACCTCTACTGTTAGGATCTGATGGAGGTGGTGGCCTTTAAGTGAATAAGGCTGGGCTGCAAAACTAGACACAGCCTATGCACAAGAGTAATGCTGTCTCAGGAATGAAGAGCAGATCCTTTATTCTAAACTCATACAACCTCTTTGACCACTGAGCATAGATTATTCTTTCCTTTCTGACATTATTCGCTGACTTTGTTTACTTGAGCACTAGAAAATATTATGACAGAAATATGGTATATATTGGCATATATTAATAGGGGCTTATTAGTATTGATTACTAATTGAACCAATTTTTGTTTTTCATTCCACTCCTCTTCCAGTTGTAACAAGGTTTTTCTGTCTAGCAAGTAACTTAACCTGTTTGCTGTAATTGACCATATGGTAGCCACTGTGGGTCACATCCTGCATTCACAAAAAGATAAAGATTTACTACACAATTTTAAAGACATGGTAAAATCCAAGGTTTGTGAAACCAAACTTGCTTCAGAGGTCATATTGATAGAGAAACGATTTATAGAGAAAGTCATAAAGAATGTGGTTGATGGAATACTAGATGAAAGAAAAATGGGCGTAACGACCCCGGTAAAGAAATAGTACTATATATTGATAAATACATCAAGCACAAGATGAAAACAAGATATGCATCAGGTAAGAGTTCTACATATGAGAAAATTTACATTGGTTAGCATTAGGGATAAATCTGCATATTGCATCTGAAAGTGATGGAGTCTGTTCAGTAAATAACTTGGCTTGTACATAGGCGTATGGAAACCAGTTATGGAAATGTTTATACTAAACATACAGGACTGATTCCTCTATCGATTATCCACTCTGCCAGACCCATCGCTCAGTGAATACTGGCAATCCACAACTTGTCCCCTCGTCTATTATCCCAGTTGAGCTCTTCCGAACCTTTTGCGCAAGCAATCGGTGGTCTCAGAACCCAGACCCTTACGATCAAAACTTCTGACATGTCACTAAGGCACGTCAGAGGTTTTGTAAAACAATTGCGACCCTTTGGATATCCTATATCTACAATGTCAACTAAAATCTATTTGTTATTTTGCTTTTCAAAAATAGTGTAAATATTTGACATTGTAATAATACAAAATTTTAAGAGATAGTAATGTAGAAATGTTTTTCTTTTTCAGTGGAAGACATGAATGAAGAGCACAATAAGTGACACTAGAATAACTTTATTCTTGTAAAGTACACTTTTATAATGTAACCATTATATAAAAATTGGTTTCATGTGTCTTAGTGCTTTTATTATGAGATAAATATTGGAAATACATACTTACTCCACATGGAACTTGATTTTTGTCTCCCCGAAATGTTAGTTTTTATTGTTATTTATGTAAGATATTTTCATAAAAAATATGAACATTCATTAGTACGTGCTAGTTTTTATATATAATGGATGAACATTCACAGTCCAAGTTTGCCTCTATAGAATATTGCATTTTTGTTGCTACAACTAATGAGAATTTACACCATTTCACATCTCTCCCTACATCAGAAATATCCTTATGGTTTCTTCTAATAAAAATTATTCATTGTATAATGAAAACAGTTTTCGAATATACCTTCTGTCTCAATTCCTCAAGTTTTTGAAGATCTCTGAATGCAGTCATTGAGTAAATACCCTTATAGCTTACTTCCTAAATATCTGTCCTGGTCATGTGACGATCACACAGGTGGATTGCTTGTTACAGAACAGTTATCGGAGCTCTGCTGTTACAAACTGGTTACATGTGTGATCATCGCATGACTCGAATTTTCCTGCTTTGAAAGTAAACAATGAGAGTTCTTATTGAATTGATACAGAAAGTATATTAGAAATACGGTTTTATTTTACAAAGTATCATGATTTACATTTTGTAAGAAGTACAAAAGAAAAACAAAAGAAAAAGAAAAAGAAAGAACAATTACACTGCCGTGTTAATAAACATAGGTTCAATTGTAAGAACAAGTTTATGCTACATAGTATCTCTAGACACTGTATGTTAGCACATAGTGACAATTTTGATTGTTTCACAATTACTCCCATTGAACAAATTTCAGCGTCCAACACCAACAGATTTGCGACTTTATGCAATAGAGAGAACTTCTGGATCTATAAATTAAAAACATTAGTTCCAGAAGGATTGAACGACAGTCATATAATTATAACAAAACTTTTATTTAATTATATTTATTTATAATAAAACCTTTAATAAGATGATTTTTTTGTAGCTATATGACTATTCATTTCATAATTATACAATAGCGCATTAATGGCAAGTGGTTTCTTCTATACATCGAACGAATATTCATAATAAATACAAAATAGCGTATTACTGTCAACGAATTATGATAATAAAAATTATGTACTATGATATGATCAAATAAAAAATGATGATATCTTTTCACTATACAGTTGTTTAATCGCATTAAAAATGAATTATTTCATCTTTTTCATATTATAATGTGATGCTTCGTTATTTTAATTTTTTAATTAATATTGTTATTAAATTTCTACCATTTTACATTATTTTAGCTGTTAATGTAATTTTAAAATATATTTAATGTATCTTTTTTTAAATAACAGGTGGTACTGTCTCCTTTTAATCATTGATATCGTTTCTTATTATAGTATATTAATATATTTGAACCTTTGGACAAATACAAGACCAAAGCAAAATAAAACAAAATAATTCTATGTAACATATAAGGTATAAACAAATTATTTTTAAATTGATTTGGTATTTTAATAGAAAAACGAATTATTTATACATACCTTTCTTTTGAACTGCTGTTTGACCTGCCAATTTGACCCGGTAGTTGTTTCCTTGTTAATTACTCATCTGTGTTATAAAACAGAGACTGATATCCACTGTTAAGCACTCGTACACTACCTGAGGAAGAGATCAGTACGATCTCTAAACTTTTTTTGTCGTAATTGTACCTGAATAAAGATCGTTTTAGCCTGAATTTTGAATGCAAATAATTATTTCCAACTGAGGATGCGCCAGAGGGAAATTCCTTTTTTTCTACCTATTCCCTATTGCTAATGATTTACATCTTAACACAGTACAAATAGGGTCCAGTATTATAAACACCTCCATGTGGTTTACTTCTACTTTCTACATCTAGATGAAAGTAACTCCTAAATTTTAGGCAGCCCCAGACAAAAGGATACATTTTTGACAACTATTTGTAGATATCCCTCATATTCATCAATTCATTCCTAAATACCTTTTATTTACTGGCTGTGTAAATCATTTGTAACATTTTATATTATATATAATCACTTTATAGAACAAACATTACTTTGAATCAATGTAAACTTAATAAAATAATTAGTCAGCAAGAAGGTTTTACATTCCCAGTCCATGATGAATCCATTGTAAAGTTGCTTTAAATTCCATCTTCAGTTTAAAGTTGCCATTGATTATAATATATGGACAGATAGCTAATAAAATTGATAGAGCGACTGATCTCAACATAGCTACTGAAGACACATCATTCTGAAGGTAACCAACAACTTGTGATAGAAATAAGAAAAAGTTAAATATGAGGAGGCTGGCCACTGTCTTGGCCGCTGTGTAGTGGGCCTCTAGGCTAGAACTTCTGAATCCACTAGATTTGCAACTCATATGTTGCACATGTCTATGCAGAGAGAAAATAATCACTGTTACTGATCTGAACGTTATGAGAATTGACAATGACACGAATGCACAATATACCTGAACCTGCAGTGAATGCACATTGGATGGCATTTGTTGGATACTGTTCGCAGTTGAATAATTACATAACAAACCTTTCGTGTCATCCAAAACTATACAGAAGCCAACTGCGATTGAGAGTAGTCCTGAAAAAACCATGAGCCATGGTAGGACATCATTGAACCTAAGCTTCAGCCAAGCATATAGTTTTGACAAGTTTGGTACAATATTGACTTGGTAGTATAAGGAAAGCCAAGTGGACAACCATAAACTGTAGCACAGAAATGACATTGATACTCTGTCCAATAATGTTGTCAAGTACCAAGGATATGTTTCTCCCAAAACACCTGAGAGCTCATTTGTAATATTTAAGCATATCAAGATAAGATTGCTCATGCACAATGAGAAAGCTAGTATAAAAAATGACGTGAGACTTTGACTGGTTCCTTGTAAGACACAGTGGACTAAAACGATTATGCTTCCTATACCTCCAACCGCCATGGCAATGGTGGCAAATACCATCATTGTTATTGTAGCTGTTTCCATCCTATTCTGTTGCTTTCAGTTCAGAGTCCATATATGTGAATTTCTTCTATCTGTTGTCTTCTATATTAGGTCTTTAAATTTGACTTGTGAACTCAGGATGTGTGCTCGATATTTATAAGGTTAAATTCCTCCCACGTTATTCTACCCACCAGGTGATTTCACTGTAATACAATGTGATGGACTTATAAATGCAAATTGTATTGTTTAACATTATCCAGGTGTTTGGGTAGGGACATCCATTACAACGGTTATGTTTTTACAGTAGGTGTTACAAGTAGACGATTTCTCAATTATCTGGACAGTTTATAAATATTATTTGTATGTATCTATATCATCCCTTTACTGCCTCCAGGCAAAACATATATATTTATTAATTAAATTTTTTTTTATACGAACACCTATAGCAGTTATTTGACATGTAGCTGGGAAACAGCACACACAACTCAATGTTTATGCTCCAGTCTTATCAGGTAATCTTACAAGGATAAAATATACAATCAGTAGAGTAGAAAGGGAAAAAAAGCAGAGGAAATACCAGTGCTGTCAACATATACATAAATCAACGAAGATGCAAAGTAGGTAAAGGAGATATATCATTAGCCTCTTAAAACAATGGTAACGCGTTTCAACGCCGGTCCGGCATCTTCATCAGGCTAGTATTCAGTTCTAAAGACATAGCAGCTTTAAATATAGCACCAAACAATTAAGAACAGGTTGAAAAAAACACCAGAAATCACTTAAAGATGATGTGATAGGGATCAGATGTTCACACAGCTTATTTTCAGCCGTTTTTCAGGTCGTAAAAGCCCCGAAAAACGGCAAAAAATACGGAGGCTAAACGCCTCCAAACATCTGCTCATTGATTTCAATGGGAAAAATGGCGTTTCGTTCACGTCGTTTTTAAAAATGGCCCGTAGAAAAACACCCCGTAAAAAATACGTGTATGTTACTTCTTGAGCCGTTTTTGAAGCTGTTTTTCATTGCCTCGATAGAAAAACAGCTACAAAAACGGCCGTAAAAAACGAACCAAAAAAACGCTTGATGCATAAAAAATGGCTGAAAATTAGGAGCTGTTTTCGCTTGAAAACAGCTCAAAATTTTACGGCCGTTTTTGGTTTGCCGTGTGAACATAGCCTAAGGGTATGTTCACACAATCTGTTTTCAGACGTTTTTCGGGCCGTAAACTCCCCGAAAAACGGCTAAAAATGCGGGGGGCTGAACGCCTCCAAACATCTGCCCATTGATTTCAATGGGAAAAACAGTGTTCCGTTCTCACGGAACGTTTTTTACGGGGCCGTTTTTAAAAATGGCCGCGTGAAAAAACACCTCGTAAAAAGAAGTGCATGTGACTTCTTGAGCCGTTTTTGGAGCCGTTCATTGACTCCAAAAACGGCCGTAAAAAACACTGCAAAAAATGCAAGTTGCTTAAAAAACGGCTGAAAATCAGAGACTTTTTCCCATGAAAGCAGCTCCGTATTTTCAGCCGTTGTTTGTTAAGCGTGTGAACATAGCTTGAAAAACAGCTGAAAATCAGATATTGTTTCCCCTTGAAAACAGCTCTGTATTTTACAGCCGTTTTCTGTTAAGCGTGTGAACATAGTCTAAGTCTGACTGAAAGTACTTGTAACCAATGCAGTATGAGTCTCTGGGAGTCTCTGGCAGTAGCTAGACATTGGTACAAAGTAGAAAAACATAGAGAATAAGGAGTCATGCACTATTAGAATATAATTTGCCAAAGGCATAGAAAAATAAATTTTATTAGACAATACAGGTTACATATAGATTAAAAAGTAGACTACAAATCAGACAACTGTATACCTCCAAATAACGTAGGAGAACAAGGAGGAACCACTTCTATATAGCACAATAAAAGGAAGAAAAACAAGTGAGGAAAAACTTAGAAAGCTACTGAATTGCAGGAACCACATGGGTTAGTAATTTTACTTGCCGTGCCCTACATTAATCTACTTAGTTCCCATATTTACATCTATACTCTGGGAAGATCTGTGTGTGCCTTATCTAGGCTTAGTGACTTTTTGAACTTGCTACTCAGTGCTTTGTATACATGCAAGCATGACAGTTGTTATTGCTAATGTCTAGTTCATATTTTGCTTTTTACCAACGGTACTATAAGCCTGGCTGTACCGGTTATACGATCTACTTAGATACCGTATTCTGGCCTCCTGCTTCTATTCTATTCATTGACACTTAACTTCTGCCTTAGCAACAGTTCACACTATATCTTCTGTTGGAAGTTTTTCTTCCTTTTATTGTGCTATATAGAAGTGGTTCCTCCTTGTTCTCCTACGTTATTTGGAGGTATACAGTTGTCTGATTTGTAGTCTACTTTTTAATCTATATGTAACCTGTATTGTCTAATAAAATTTATTTTTCTATGCCTTTGGCAAATTATATTCTAATAGTGCATGACTCCTTATTCTCTATGTTTTTCTAATGTATTTTGGAGTTTCTATTCTGACATTAGGGAGGTTTAAATCCGCACTTGCTGGTGACCTAGCCCATTTAACAATTTTCCCTGTTGAGACATATGTTTATATTATTGGTACAAAGTAGCATTTGTACCAATGTCTAGCCACTGCCCGAGGCTCATACTGCATTGGCTACAAGTAATGTCAGTCAGACTTACTCTGACCCCTATGACATCATTGATAAGTGATTTATGGTGTTTTTTTCAACGTGTTATTAATTGTTTGGTTCTATACTTAAAGCTGCTATGTTTTTAGAACTGTATACTAGCCTGATGAAGACGCCGGACCGGCCATTGTTTTAAGAGGCTAATAAAATATCTCATTTACCTACTTTGCATCATCGTTGATTTACCCTGCTTTTCTTTTTCCTTTCTACTCATTGACTGCATTGGATCATCACCCCCACCGGATTGGGGATAGCTGCAGCCGAGATTACGATTTACCCCTGCCTACAACAGTGCTGTACCTGTATTTGTAGAACTCTACAAGGTGAGTGGCATTAATTCCGTTATTCACTCATCCATCTTTCATTTGTTTTTAATCTGCACGATGTGGCGCCTTGTGTAATTTTTTTTCATTTAGATTAAAATATACAATCAGACACTAGATCAGGAATATTATAATACATACATTTTAATAGGCTATTTAAAAACCTCTAGTGAAAGTAATAGCTTGCATGTCATTTAACACAAAGCCTAAGTAAATAAAAGTGTGCCGACAAAACTCTATAAACCACTAACACCTACTGATGAGAAGAATGGCTTCCTTCAGCATTAAAAAGTGCCGACCATTTTCTACACAGTAGTAAAACATATGTAAATACAAGGGAGGACATACCGATGTAGCACAATTTATCTTAACTCTGATAACTTGCTACAGCGTTATATTACACAGCAAAAACCATTGAAAAAGTCAAGTTAAAGTTTCTTGCCACTGTGTATTTAATGCGTTAAGGGTCAAGATAAAGAGTGCTACATTTGTATAGCTTATGCAGCCTGTTCAGCTAGACCTTTGAAGATTGAGAGGGTCCAGTCTGACCACAGCGGATTTTAACACACAGGATATATTATCAGTGGCGGATCCACATATGGGCGGTTCAGGCGGCCGCCCGGGCCCAAGACTCCCAGGGGGCCCATGGCTGCCTGAACCGCACATAACCTCAATAAACTATGCAGGGCTGCTGCCAGCCACATTTTAGTGGTCATCGGTCTCACCTGGTGATGAAGAGGTGGGGGGGTGTGTGCAGGGGGAGTCATTTGCAGGGACGAACTAGGCCAGGGAACAGGGGGCGGGTGGCACAGCACATCAGCTGTAGAGAGCAGACTGTCAGAGATAGTGATGGGAAAGTGCTGGAGTCTCTTTTCTTGACAGTCTTCTTCTCTGTGTTGCTGTGCACTGTCCTGCCTGTCTACACCTCCAGCATCTGATTGATAATGGTAAGACTGCAACAAGGAGGTGTAGGACCTGTAGTGACATCACAGTCACATGATCAAGGTCCTGTAGGCTGTACTCAAGCACAAGCACTGCAGAGGAAGAGGCTCTGGTAAGTGGTGTGTGTGTGTGTGTGTGTGTGTGTGTGTGTGTGTATATAGTGTATATAGTGTGTGTATAGTGTATATAGTGTGTGTATAGTGTATATAGTGTGTGTATAGTTCACATAGTGTGTGTGTGTATAATGCATATAGTGTGGGTGTATATAGTGTGTGTATAGTGTATATAGTGTGTGTATAATGCATATAGTGTGTGTATAGTGTATATAGTGTGTATAGCATATATAGTGTGTGTATAGTGTATATATAGTGTGTGTATCGTGTATGTAGTGTATATATAGTGTGTGTGTATAGTGCATATAGTGTTTGTATAGTGCATATAGTGTGTGTATAGTGAATATAGTGTGTGTGTATAGTGTATATAGTGTGTGTGTGTGTGTATAGTGCATATAGTGTGTGTATATAGTGTGTGTATAGTGTATAGTACATATAGTGTGTGTGTATAGTGCATATAGTGTATACAATGTGTGTATAGTGCATATAGTGTGTTTGTATAGTGCATAGTGTGTATAGTGTATATAGTGCATATAGTGTGTGTGTATATAGTGCATATAGTGTATGTATAGTGTATATGGTGTGTATATAGTGTGTAGTGCATATAGTGTGTGTATAATGCATATAGTTTGTGCGTATAGTGTATATAGTGTGTTTGTATAGTGTATATAGTGTGTGTGTATAGTGTATATAGAGTGTGTATATAGTGTGTGTATAGTGTATATAGTGTGTGTTTATAGTGCATATAGTGTGTGTGTGTGTGTGTGTGTATATATATCGTGTGTATAGTGCATATAGTGTGTGTGTGTGTGTGTAGTGTATATAGTATGTTTATAGTGTGTGTATAGTGTGTGTATAGTGTATATAATGTGTGTATATAGTGTAAGTCTATATACTGTGTGTATAGTGTATATACAGTGTAAGTCGATATAGTGTGTGGTGTGGATATAGTGTGTGTATATATAGTGTGTGGTGTATATAGTGTATATAGTGTAAGTCTATATAGTGTGTATAGTGTATATAGTAATTCTATACAGTGTGTGTATAGTGTGTATATAGTGTGTATATATAGTGCAAATCTATATAGTGTGCGTATAGTGTATATATAGTGTAAGTCTATATAGTGTGTGATGTGTATATGGTGTGTGTCTCTATAGTGTGTGGTGTGTGCATAGTGTATATAGTGTAAGTCTATATAGTGTGTGCATAGTGTATAAAGTGTATATAGTGTAAGTCTAAATCGTGTGTGGTGTGTTTATAGTGTGTATAATGTAGGTCTATATAGTGTATGCTGTGTGTATAGAGTTTATAGTGTGTTAAATGTAAGTCTATATAGTGTATTTAGTGTATGTGTGTGTATAATGCATATAGTATGTGTGTATAGTGTATATAATGTATAGTGTGTGTATATAGTGTGTGTGTATAATGTAAGTCTATATAGTGTATATAGTGTAAGTGTGTGTATAGTGTGTGCGAGTAGTGTGTGTATATAGTGTGTGTGGTTTGAATATATAGTGTGTGGTGTTAGTGTGAATTGTACATAGGGTGTTTAGTTTCTGAATTTTTGCGTGTGAAATTATTTCCCACCCATAGAGCCCTCTGCAGTCAGATGCTCAGAACCACCCTTGCAGTATAATCCCCCCATAGAGGCCTCAGTAGTTATTATACTGCAAGGGGGGTCAGAGTGTCTGACTGACTGCTGAGGGCTCTATGGGGGTATAACTCCTTCCCCCCAGAGCCATAAGAGTCAGACGCTCAGACCCTCCCATAGAGCACTCAGCAGTCAGTCAGAGGCACTGACCCCCCCCCCCCCTTGGAGTATAATCTCCCCATATAGCCCTCAGGAGTTATTTTACTGCAGGGGGAGGTGTGTCAGACTGCTTAAAGGGTAACTAAACTTTTAAAAAACAATTGACATAGGGCGTGGTTTCGACGTTGGAGAGAGCGGACGTGCCGTGCAGGAGCTCTGGAAAGCTTGATATCATCAACCGCCATCCGCTCTCCCAACACACCTGACGGCGATAGTTCTTGTCTAGTCGAGCTCCCTGCATCGAGAGGAACAGACTGACACCTCGGGTGGACGACTTTGGACAGTGGGAGCAAGACGGCCTAGCCGGAGACGCCATCCCCGCCCTTGAGTTTGGAACGGCGAATCGCCGTTCACAGCTGCAGCGCAGGAACACCCGGTGAGTGGCAGACCCGGGCCCCACTCCCCATCACCTCTCCCCCGGCGGCTACAATCATCCGGGAATCCGTGGGAAGGTCGGAGCAGTGCGCACTGGACAAAGGCCTCTACCCTCGGCCTAGATTTTGGAGCGGCAGGCCCCGGCGACACACGTGAAGACGCGCCCAACCTCTGCCAGAAACCAGGTAGGAGGAAAGGCCCCTTCACGGAACCCAGCTTCCACACCAGCCGTTGTACCCCTGAGCCCATTTGTGCTGCACAAGACCGGCGGCCTTGTTAGAGCACCAGATCCCCGGACTAGATTTCGGCGGCCCCACTACACTGGCCGACTGCTCTGGTCCCCTGAATTGGACGAGAGGCCCCTCCGGTCTCTGAGGCCCAAGCTGCTGAGACACCACCTTGGCCTACTCAGCCCTACAGTCCCGGCCCGACGCACCAGGGGTCCCAAGCAACTACCCCCTATAATACACCAGGGGCGAATTCCGGCCATTTCCTATCTCCGCCCGTCAGCGCGCCAGCTTGCACCCTCTCACGGTCCCACATACGCTGCTGGACTGCATTATCTCCTAGCTACTGGGGATCCCTCCTATTGCCTACACCGTTGACTGCGGTGATTTGACCGAAAAGATCTTACCGCTACATATCTACTGAATCTGTGTTGTCTGATGTGAGCGACCTGCTACCTCCTCATACCCGGCCCTCTCGGATATTTAGATAACGCAAGATGGTGAAAATTGGTCCAGCTAAACAAGGAGATCCTCCTACTACTCCCAAGCAAAAAAAAACCCAACCGGAAATGGATAAGTTCCTGAAAAGACGCTCCCCCCAGAGGCCTATATCTTCTGCTAAAAGGTCATTATCGTCTAATGACCACCGAGATGTTTCAGACGCGGACAGTCTCCAAGGGGATGAACTGTCACCTGACCCGTCATCCATGGTCTCCATCTCCACTAAAGGCCTGCAAAAGATTATAGAAAAGGCCCTACAGCCGATAATGCGTGAACTTGCCGATATTAAACAGGAGGTCCACCACATTGGAGGTAGAGTTGAGCGACTTGAAGAAGCAAACGTAGGTCTCTGGGGGTGGTCACGGACCGTCTTCGATCCCTAAAAATACCATATAAGTGGCTTTTCCCGTTTGGACTCTCCTATCACTACCAAGGACGATTGTTTATTGTCCGTTCGGTGGAAGATCTAGAAAATGCTTGCTTTCCATTGGACCTGGACCATGCCACCATCCCCTTCTGGCAGACTTATACAGATGTTGCTTCTCTCCCATCTTTGCCTAGGCCGGAGGTCTGGCAGAATCCCAGACCTCGTCCGTCTAAGAAGAGACCAGCAAATAACCCTCCGTAATAACATGGCGGGCCTGCTTAGGAATATGTCCTTTTTTTTTTCTCTCTCATGTGCATATTTTTTACATCTGTCTAATGATATGCTCGAGTACGGGTTAGTTGTCTTAACTTTATCTCCTTAGGTGGATTAATAGCCGTGCTTTAAATTTGCCTAGTTTATGCTTGCCTAAACGTTAATGATTTGGGGCCGGGGTGACAGGGGTTCACGGGTGCACTCTTTTACTCACTCGTTCGCTCCTCTCATCGCCGCCACGCCTCTCTACTAGTCAGTGTTTTGCTGACTACTACCGCACTGTTGATCAGTGCACACATCTTAACTGCAAAAGTTGATAACAGTTCATTTCTTAGTGTTCTCTTTTCTGTATTTTTTTTTATTTCTTTTTCCCCTAACATCTCTTTCTCTCTCTCCGTACTGGTACCTCCATGTCGCGTATACAGATTACGACATGGAACGTCAAGGGATTCAACTCCCCCTCTAAGCGCTCTCAGGTCCTACACTCCCTTAAGAAAATGGACTCGTCTGTTCTGCTGCTCCAGGAAACCCACTTTTTGAAAGGTAAAGTCCCGAATCTCCCAAAATCACCCTACACTACTTGGTTTCATTCATGCAATGATAGTGGCAAACGTAATGGGGTTAGTATAGCAATGAGGTCTGACATCCCCTTTGAATTTGTCTCCCAGATTGCAGATGACACGGGCCGCTTTCTCTTTTTAAAAGGCAAAGTGGCGAACACTATGATGACTATTGGTAACATATACGCTCCGAACTTGGGCCAGATAGCGTGGCTGTCTGAGACCCTAGACAAGTTTTCTCAGTTCTCTGAGGGTCTGACGCTTCAGGGAGGGGACTTCAACATTGCACTTGAACCCTTGTTGGATTCTTCCACGGGAACCTCAGTCCATAGCTACCCAGCTTTGCGGAAAATCCGCAGACTCCTCACATCTTTAAGTTTGCTGGATGTGTGGAGATCCTTTCACCCCACAGCTAGAGACTATACTTTCTACTCCCACCCTCACCACTCCTACCAAAGACTAGATTACCTGTTTATCTCGGACAGTCAGCTCCCGTTAGTGGATTCACCCTCTATAGGTAACATTCTCCTGTCAGATCATGCCCCTATGTCCATGTTCGTCAACATACACACTCTTAAACCTAGGCAATACAATTGGAGACTTAACGAAACTCTCCTCTATTCGCCACACAATAAGCAGAGGGTCGAGATAGCCCTGAAGTCTTACTTTGTGGAAAATGATACGCAAGATGTCTCTGCTAGCACTATCTGGGAAGCACATAAGCCAGTGATCAGGGGAATACTCATTAGCATGGGTTCCTTCGTGAAGAGAGAGAGAAACAGGGAGATTGACAACCTTCTCTCCCAAATATCTGATCTTGAAAGCCAGCATAAGCGGTCCGCGGCTCAAGGGGTTCTCCCCTCGCTTATTTTATCCAGAGAAAAACTCAAGCAATGTTTAAATCTGCGCACAGCAAAGGCATATACTTATGCTTTGCACAAACACTACATGCATGGAGATAAGGGGAGCAAACTCATGGCCTTTTTAGCTAAAAAGAGAAGACAACAGAATTATATCCCCAAAATCAGGACCCCATCGGGAACTGTACTTGAGGACACCAATGACATTGCAGCTGAGTTTTGCTCCTTCTATCAAGCACTGTATGACCTACGCTCTGGGGAGACTCCCAGGGAACTTGCAGACAGAAGTAAGCTAATTGACTCTTTCCTAGATTCCCTCTCTCTTCGATCCTTAACTACGCCGCAAAAAAACCGATTAGAATCTCCCTTTACACTTCAAGAACTCCAAGAGGCACTCTCCAGCATGCCATCTAGTAAGTCACCTGGCCCTGATGGTCTCCCGGCCTCCTACTATAAACAATTTGGAGGGGTCTTGCTGCCATTCTTTCTCAGGGTATGCAATTCACTCAACTCCTCTCAGCATCTCTCTCCCTCAGCACTTGAAGCGCATATTTCGGTGATACCAAAAGAGGGTAAAGACCCCTCAGTGTGTGGTAGTTATCGCCCTATATCACTCCTAAATGTGGACATTAAATTATATGCCAAACTCATAGCCAATAGGATGCAATCTTTACTCCCGTTCCTGATTGACCCAGAGCAGACAGGGTTTGTTAAGGGACATAACACTACGCGAGTTCTCCATTTGATCCAGTACACCAGGGCAAGAAATATCCCTTTGGTCCTGCTATCAACGGATGCGGAGAAAGCCTTTGACAAGGTGGACTGGATCTTTATGGTAAAGGCGCTCTCCCATTTCGGATTCCCACAAACTTTTATCCACAAAATATTAGCTTTATATGCTTCCCCACAGGCTAAAGTTAGAATAAATGGTCATCTCTCCAACCCTATCCAGATCAAGAATGGTACGAGACAGGGGTGTCCTCTCTCCCCCCTCCTTTTCATCCTCACTATTGAGACTTTGATTCAGAGTCTGCGTCAGGAACCGCTCCTGTCGGGGGTCTCGATTGGAGACAGAGTGCACTGCACAGCCGCGTTCGCGGATGATTTGTTGGTTTTTATCACAAATACCTCCACAGCCCTACCCAGACTTCAGGAGTTGTTTACCCGCTTTGGGGACCTATCTAATTTTAAAATTAATGCTAGCAAATCAGAAGGATTATGTGTTTCCTGTACGCCGGCTCTATTAAAGTCTCTAAAGCTTAGCTCCCCCTTCACACTGCGAACGGATAGTATAAAATATCTGGGTATTAATCTAACTCCCTCACCGGACCACTGGTATCACTGCAATTACACACCACTACTTTCTGAGATTAAGGCCACTATCCTGTCATGGCGTATCCCGTACATATCCTGGATAGGTAGAACCAATTTGCTAAAAATGATTATTCTCCCTAAACTCCTCTATCTTTTTCAGACTCTCCCGATCCCCCTCCCTAGAGCCTTTTTTGTTTTCATTAAGCAGGTGTTCTCTAAATATATTTGGAATAACACTAAACCCAGAATAGCTTTTCACGCCCTTATTCGCCCCAAACGTTTGGGGGGGATAGGACTCCCAGATATTGAATCTTACTGCCACGCCATACAATTAGCCAGGATAACTGAATGGTTTGACAGTACATCTATTAGGCTCGGGGTTCCCGTGGAGGAGGCCTCCATAGGTTTGTCCCTCACCTCCCTTGTGTGGTTGGACAAACGTAATGCAGCTTTGTATCTTTGTATCTGAAATCTCTACACCAAATACCGTCGCCTTTGATGATGGTTCGTGATATTGTGCGATCGCAGACTGAGAGATTTTGGGACTGTTCTTCATTGCCTGGGAGAGCTTCCAGCCGCACATATGACTCCATATTGATTGATGGGGCGGTTCCTACTCTCAACGAATTGAGGTATCAACCGGGTTTCTCGTCTGTTAATTTCCTCACGTTTATGCACCTCAAAAGGAGTTACCTGAGAGCGCTTAGACAGGGTCCGATTGAACGCCCCAGTTGTTTCCTGGCTGGAAACAACCCTCCTCCTCCGGCGAACTCCTAAAAAATTGATTACGCTATATTATAATAATCTCCTTAAGATGAACTCATCTGTACAACCTTCTTTTCTTAAAGCTTGGGAGTTGGAACTTAACACTACCTTGTCTGAGGAGGATACCAGAGCAGTTTTTCGGAACTCCCTTGGGACCTCGAGATGTATTAAACTGCAAGAGTCCTCATACAAACTGACCTCTAGGTGGTACAAGACCCCCGGGCCACTGCATAAAATGTGTAACGAGATTTCCCCGGATTGTTGGAGGTGTCATAAAGCCCCAGGTACATATTTACATTTGTGGTGGGAATGCGAGAAAATCTCTCCCTTCTGGTCAGAGATAGAGAATGTCCTCAACACCATAACTCAGTCCTCTATTGCCATTTCCCCTCGAGCAGTATTTCTTAATTTGTGGCCAACTTTCCCCAGGGGGGCACATAGGGAACTATGGCTACATCTCTTCGCAGCGGCCAAAGCCATAATCCCGTTATACTGGAAGACTGAGACTATGCCACCTATAAATCATTGGCTTAGGAAAGGCGCCCAGTTGGCGAGAATGGAGGAGTTATCGCATCTTGAGCTCCACTCCCACGTCAAGTTCCAGAGGACATGGGCTCCCTGGTTTGAATTCTGTAGCAATAGCTCCTTTCAACACCTATGGGGTACAGACTAAGAAGATGGTTACTAGGACAGAGAACTAGTTCTTACCCTTTCAATTTGGAGCTGAAAGTTGCGGGGCCAGACAGCTGGGTCCTTTTCTCTCCTTCCTTTCTACCCCCTTTCTGTCCTTTCTACCCCCTCCTCCTTATTGTTAGTGCAAGTAGCGTAAACATACGCTTGTATGCCCATTCCTATTTCTGGTACAGTACGACTGATATGTTGTGTTTCTTTTTGTTATATTGAAAAGTACATCTGAGCCTCATTATTGTGTATTTTAACATTTACTCAAGTTACTTGATGTAATGTGGCGCCTATGCTCAATGTCTTCTGCATTTTTTCCTTTCTGTAAAAATTCAATAAAATGTTACTTTGCAAAAAAAAAAACAATTGACATGTCATAGTGACATGTCAAAAGTTTTGATCGGTGGGGATGCAAGCACTGAGACCCCCCCACCGATCGCTAAAACAACTTTTCTGATTGTCCTTCCTCTGATAGCCGAGCAAGCGGTGTATGGGCTCAATAGAAAGTCTATGAGTCCATACACTGCTCCGAGGAAAGACGATCAGGAATGAAGGGCAACAGTACTCACCCGAGCGCTTCTGCCACATCACTATGACACGACAAAAGATTTTTATTTAAAAGAGTTTATTTACCCCTTGGGGACTGAATTTATCTGTCTGAGTTAATGTATGGGCCTGGGGTCTTAATTTGCGTAGTGGTTTGATCTGGGGTATACAACAATTTAGGGTGTTTCATTTCTGAATTTTTGTGTTGCTCTAGACGCTGAAAAAGGCTGCAGAATCGAGGAGCAAAGATTTCTCATCATGAAACTCTGCAGTCATCAGGAGAAGTCGCCATAACAGTCTGTGTCAAATGAAGAAGAGAAGAAAAGAGAAGGACTCCCATCAGAGAAGACATCACTTGTGAGTCACTGTATCTATAGAGGATCTGCCCACTTTCCTGACATGTCTGTTATAGGAAATCGTTGTATTCCACATAAAGTCTTTGTGTACCCAGGTCTAATAGACAAATGCGTGTTACCATTCCCATTGTCAAGAGGATGTGTTCCTACACAGTGTGATACTGTCAGCGATGGTTGGAGACTATCAGTATGTAGGGACACAGCCCTTTGACAAGGGGAATCGTAACACTCATTTGTCAATGCTCACACAGAAGGGTGGTGTTCACTATAGACATGACGTGGCTGGGCGGTGGTGGAAAGGGGGGGCCCAAGCTTAGGGGAACAACCCAGGGCCTATGGTGTCCTTAATCCGCCACTGCATATTATCAATAAGGTTTAATAGTTTATTTGTGAATCAACCCATAAGAAATAGACCCGAGGGACAAGTATATTAGTTCCATAGCCAGCAACAGCTGGGTGTTCTGCTGAACCTTTGGGGCCTATTATTGTGTCAGAGCCTTGGCCCACTGGAGAATCCCCTGGTACACTGAGGACCAGTCTGAGCAAGTAGTGGAGCAGTTTGCTATAATAACCAATAAATTTGCTTCCCTGATTATGTCACTTGGACTATCACTCCACTTTTTTGTATGAGGCCCAAATAGCTTTAAAAGTAAAATCTGAGTAATAGAATAGCTTCAATTTGCATGTGAAATACTATAGCATACAAAGTTAAAGCTAAAGCTCAAGACAGTAGAGTGTAAACCACATACAAGCTAGCTGCAAGAAGAAATTCCTAAAAAGAAATATGGCCTATGACGTAAATACTACGGCTATTATATGCTTTCTTTCTGTTACTTTAGGTGCAGGGATTCCAGGAAATGTGTTCATTTTTGTCCTGAACTCCATGAAATGGAAGAAGAAGAAAGTTCTGAATTCCTGTGAAATTATGGTGTCCAGCATTGCAACCTCAAATGTCTTAATTTTGTGCATTTCAGCTGTGTTTTGCTATTGTGCCATCGTCATACCAGACTTCTACATCAACCAAAAAATCATAAATCCTTTCATTTTCTCCTGTATATTTGTCCTGTTTTCCAGCCTCTGGTTTTCCGCATGGCTCTGCGCTGACTACTGTTTAAGGATAATTAACAGTAACTCTAAACTCTTCTTCTGGATCAAGACAAGGTTTCCGAAACTTGGACCTTTGTTGGTTTGTGTCTCCATTGCAGCATCTTTGATTTTTAGTCTACCTGGACTTTTTGATCTTCAGATTGTAGGGCAATTAAATAACACAGAATATTCAATATATCCTGTGATGATACAAAGTCGATGTAATTGTTTCTTCCGTCTATTAATATCTTTCACATCCTTGGCATTTGCTATATCTTTGTCTTCAGTTGTGGCCATTGTCACATCTCTTTTCAAGCATGTTAGGCGAATGGAAAGGAACAGAAGGAATAATACGAAATATCAACTTATGGCCCATTTTCGAGCAGCCAAAACAGTGACTTTTCTTCTGCTTCTCTATTTCTCACTATTTGTTACTCAGTTTTTAATTTTCTCTGAAACAGCATCCCCAGGTCAACTGGGGTTTTGGTTGTGCAGTTTTATAATCATTATATTTCCTGCAATAAACTCGATTGTACTCATTCAAGGAAATCCACGTCTCCGGACATCTTTCTTCGGTATGTTACAAAGCTTAAGATGTGGTAATGAATTAAACTAAATGCAAACAGTGTTAGACTCCTCAAATTTGGTACATAAATTAAAATGCGAAATAAACACAGAATACCTTCAATCAAACAATCCATGGTGTTTTAATTAATTTTATTCAGCCAGGTCAGTGGGATTTGTAAAAATCCACATAAGATTTATTATAAAAATACCTAAAACATTAACAAGCTTGGAAGAAATTTTAGGATTCTGTGTAGTAGCAAATGCCAGGAGACCAGAAGAGTCAGCTTATGGATCAAGTCTACAGATATAGAACTTATAAAAATTAAAACAATGAAAATACAGACATTTTTTCTTTTTCTTTTAACGTTATGTTTGTATATAAGTGAGTGAGTCATTTTCGGTATTTGTTGTTACATATATGTAATGATTATCCCAAAATATGGACCTTAAGCTAAAATAAAAATAGCAAATGATGAACTTGTGTCTATTTTTTCAAATGTACTAACTATATAACTATAAAAGTAAGCAGGGCCACTGATAAAAGCAGCATATATACGTACATCTTATCCATACATTTTTTTACATTAACTAAAATATATTAAAATAGGTCACATATAAGACACCGCATAACTACTTTTTTTATCGCTATAGCCTTAGCAACCTACAATAACTTTAGTAGTGTATGGAAAAAAAAAAGAAAAGAAAAATGGTGTAGTCATTTTTTCCAAAATTACAAATTTATATAAATGAAACGCTAATGTATATCTAAAAACATTTTACCTTAAAGGCTATATAAACCTTTGAGAGATTATAATTTTTTTTAAATAAAAAGGTCAATCAGTATGATTGGTGCAACTTTATAAATAGCTTTTATTTAAAATTATTTTTACTTTTTGAGATACAGCTGCTTTGTATTCTCAATACAGAGCAGCTGTATCGCTTGCTAAATCCTGTTTCCATCAGGTCCACGGGACTGACGGGTTCAGTGAAAGCGGATCCTGCATATCTCTGACATGCAGGATCCACCTGTAATCTATCTCATCTAACTTCATAACGCAGGACCCGCTAAGGGTATGTGCACAAGAGAACTGTCTTTTACGACTGAAAAGACAGACTGTTTTCAGGAGAAAACAGCTGCGTAGTTTCAGATGTAAAAGCTCCTCCTCGCATTATGCGAGGCGTCTTTGACGGCCGATTATTTGAGCTGTTCTTCATTGAATTCAATGAAGAACGGCTCAAATTACGTTTCAAAGAAGTGTCCTGCACTTTTTTGACAAGGCAGTCATTTTACGTGTCGTCATTTGACAGCTGTCAAACGATGACGTGTAAATGACAGGTCGTCGGCACAGTACGTCGGCAAACCCATTCAAATGAATGGGCAGATGTTTGCCGACGTATTGTAGCCGTATTTTCAGACGTAAAATTAGTCATAATACTCCTCATTTACGTCTGAAAATAGGTCGTGTGATCCCAGCCTAACAGTGAACCCGTCAGCTCCTTCGGACTGACGGATTCAGGTCATAGCGAACGATACAGGTGCTCTGTATAGAGAATATAGAGCAGCTGAATCTCAAATATGTAAATTATTTTTAATAAAAACTATTTATAAAGTTGCATCAATCACACTGATAGACCTTTTTATTTTATTTTGAAAAATGCCTTTCAAAAAGTGTACATAGCCAAAAGTACAGCTTGTCTTGCAAAACCAAGACCTTAAACCACAATGACGACAAGAAAAATAAAAAATTATGACCACCAGAATGCCGTGAGGCTAAATCTAAATATTTGTCACCCTCAAGGCCAAAATTGGCCTAGTTCTCAATTGGTTAAAAGTAGTAAATAACTGACAGTCCTTGCCAACATTGCCACCCAGGAGTGTGTTGTAAACAATATGTCAGTCTTACGCTATGTTCACACAGAGTTTTTTGATGCGGAAATCGCGCCAAAAAACTAGTCAAAAATGGCCCAAAAATGCCTCCCATTGATTTCAATGGGAGGCGGAGGCGTCTTTTTCCGCGAGCGGTAAAACCGCCTCGCGGGAAAAAGAAGCGACATGCCCTATCTTCAGGCGTTTATGCCTCTGACCTCCCATTGACTTCAATGGGAGGCAGAGAAAGCGTATTTCGCAGCGTTTTATGCCTGCGCCGCTCAATGGCCACGGGCGAAAAACGCTGCGAAAATCGGCGTGCAGGGAGAGGAAATTCCGCCTGCAAAAAACTCAGTGTGAACATAGCCTTAGAACTGGTCAGATTTTTGTATTCAACTTCAATGATCAACTCGAAGAACTTTTGAGTCCTATGTCAACAATAATCAGGCATTTAAGTTATAATGCCAGGTGCAATTATATTATTCAACTTTGACCCACTATATAATTTTACAAATTAACTGAGCTCCTCTACTTTCACATTTAACTAGCAAAACTATACAAAAGACTAAGACTTACTGTATTCAAAGTTGTTCCAGTATTCATGTAAACTATATCCTTCTCCCACAGCCTGAGAAAATGAATGAATACTACCACGCAAAAACATAAAGTGTTCTGTCAATCATGTTCTGTGGAGTTTACACTTTTAAAAAAAAATAATAACTATTTTATTACGTTTTTCAATTAGTAATGCAATTTCCCCCTTTCCCCCACCCCCATCAAGAAATACAATATAGTAACAAAACTGTATGCACAACTATAATAAACGGCTATTATGACTCAGGTCCGTCAGTTGTCTGTCCTTTGTTTCTTCTATTGTGTACCGTAGTTATGATCCTCCAGTGGTATGGCGTTCCATTGATGTCTCCTAAAAAGCTAAAAGGCAATCGTGAACCAACAGCACTCCACCCAGATATAAGGAACAATAAGGCAGGTGTACAGAAATCTTAGATCACTAAAACAGTATAGAAAAACCAAAGGGAATTGCCATGACTTCACATACTGCAGCTATCAGACCTATCCTATACCTTACTAATTCTTTGGATGCTGTGTTCACAAAGATTCAATGTTTTCAGATTAAGCAATGGCTCTTCCTTTTAAATATTCTCCTTTCTCCAACCTAAGTTACCAATTAGTTTACTCCGACAACGTTGGTGCGTCTTCATTTATCCAGTGCTGCGCTATTAATTTCCGGGCCATGTATACCGTGCGCACCCACGCTTTTTTCTCAGGTTCAGTGACGGTGAACTCCTCCACATATCCTAGTATACAGACAAATGATGAAAGATAGACAGATACACTGCCGCTTACTATAACTTAATAATTATATCCACCACTTATTTCCAGTATATCTCCAAATTTGGATAGCTCCACATCATATGTATCAGATGTGCTGATTGTGTTTTACATCTAGAGCATAATGGGGTATATGGTTTATATCAAACAGGAACTAAGGAGTTTTATATACTCTATGTAAGAGATACAGGTGAGATAGTCTATGAGCCTCACTCAAAGACAATTAAGGCACTTTTATTCAGAATATCCCTCCAATGATCATCTTCTATAGGGCCAAGTGAGATGCTGACCCGGGATCTCCATACTTGCATTCAATTGGATATGGTTTCGGTGATTCAGGCTGCAAGGGAGCCCTGACAGGCCCCCTGCCCTGCCTCTTGGCACCTTCTCTATGACACAGGCGCCAAAATGGCATTATCACGCTGCATGTGCCATTCCAGAAGAGGCTAGGCTGGATTACGAGGCGTAAACTTAGAGAGAGTATTCTTTCTGGGGTGGCAGGGCCTCTTTTTTTAATACAGAAAGCACTGTGTTGGCCATTTTTTATTCTGGGTGCACAGTGTAGGCCATTTTTTTATATTCAGTGGCACAGTGTGGACATATTTTATTCAGAGTCCACTGTGTAGGCCATGTTTTATTCAGGAGGCACAGTGCAGGCCAGCATATCTTTACTATTGTTACGGTCATATATGGCAAAGGTTAACCGACTATGATCTCTGTACTACTTGGTTCTGGTGCTGTATTTATATATGAGCTTGGTTCTGGTGCATTAATCTTGATTCTGATACTGTATCTCTGCTTTAAACTTTTTTATTTGGGGGGGGGGTGGCAGAAAGCTGGGAGATGTGTTGTGGCATGCTGCATACGTCGCACAACCCTCCCTCCTTTACATGGTGCACTTTCTTAACTAAATAGGCTACACAAATCTATGGTATTAAATATTTAGGTCCATAGGTAAAGAATGAGTGAAACACAGTAAGTGTAGGGGTAAGTATGTATTTATTGTGTGGGAAAGCTGTTTACAATTCTAAGAAAATCTACTGTCCTAATAGTGAGTAATTGTATTTCCGTTTTCCTCCTATGAGACGTCTGATTGTGGGGCAGACCCTGAGGATAGGTTCCCCCTTTCTACCCTTCTTTCTTTTCTGTTCTATATGACTGTATAATTTACATTGGTGCTCACATGTCATAACTATGTTTTACAGAGTCGTGAAATGTCTTATTTCTCTGCCATTCACCTTTGATACATAAATAAAAACAGAATTTAAAAAAAAGAAATTCTAAGAAAAAAGCATAAGTTTTACCCCTCAGACGATATACAATAGATAATCCAAAACTCCCATTTGTGTGCTCTCGGATTTTCTTAGCCCTGTAGTTCCACAGAAGTAATGTCGGTCTCCCAACACAGATCCTCCGGACAGGACAAGAACCTTTAAAAAATGATATATAGTGCAAAACCTCCAGGATATATTTCACTCCACACTTGTTTATTCCATACTCACAGGATACAAAAAGTTTCCAAACATATCAAAGTGATAAAAGCACATGCGGCACGTAAAGCACCCTAGCCCGACCCTGGGTTTCGCCCTTCCGGCTTCCTCTGGGGCGTTAATGAAATTTATCCCAAAGATGTTGCACTATATAGCTATCTTATATATACACATATATTTTCTCCATGATGGAAATATAGATTCTTGTTCTGTCCAGAGCACCTGTCGGGAGACCGATATTCCTTCTGTGGAACTAAAGTGCTAAGAAAAGCCGGTAGCACACAATTTGGATATTTGGATTATCTATTGCATACAGGCTGGGGAAAAGCCTGTGAGAATACCTTAGACTGTCTTTTAGTACCATCTGAGAGGTAAAATGTATGCTTTTTTGTTATGTATTTTGGGTGTTAAGGATTTCACCCTTTTCTAATACCTGCTCCGGTCTGAAACAATTTGAGTAAAAGAGCCAAGGCGTATTGATATTTTATTCATTGTTCAGATTAAAATTCTAGCCTGGGAGGAAGGGAGCAAACAGGTCTGGATAATTTACAAGAAATTACTGTTATATATACATAGTTAAAAAGTTGCATAGGTTGAAAATAGTCATAGGTCCTTGCAGTTCAACCTTTCTCAATCAATAACACATCTTTCATTGCTGGACTAGTTATAACCCTCAATGCCATTAATCATTAAATACACATCTAGCCCTTTTTTTAAATGCTGACATAGTATCTGTCATTACTACACTACTGTTCAAAAGTTTAGGGTCACTTAGAAATTTCCTTATTTTTGAAAGAAAAACACAGTTTTTTTTCAATGAAGATAACATTAAATTAATCAGAAATACACTCTATACATTGTTAATGTGCTAAATGACTATTCTAGCTGCTAATCACTCCAGTGTTCTAATGGTACATTGTGTTTGCTAACTGTGTTAGAAGGCTAATGGATGATTAGAAAACACTTGAAAACCCTTGTGCAATTATGGTAGCACCGCTGTAAACTGTTTTGCTGTTTAGAGGAGCTATAAAACTGATCTTCCTTTGAGCTAGTTGAGAATCTGGAGCATTACATTTGTGGGTTCGATTAAACTCTCAAAATGGCTAGAAAAGGAGAGCTTTCATGTGAAACTCGACAGTCTATTCTTGTCCTTAGAAATGAAGGCTTTTCCATGCGAGAAATTGCCAAGAAACTGAAGATTTCCTACAACGGTGTGTACTACTCCCTTCAGAGGACAGCACACACAGGCTCTAACCAGAGTAGAAAGAGAAGTGAGAGGCCCCGCTGCACAACTGAGCAACAAGACAAGTACATTAGAGTCTCTAGTTTGGGAAATAGATGCCTCACAGGTCCTCAACTGGCAGCTTCATTAAATAGTACCCGCAAAACGCCAGTGTCAACGTCTACAGTGAAGAGGCGACTCCGGGATGCTGGCCTTCAGGGCAGAGTGGCAAAGAAAAAGGCATATCTGAATCTGGCTAATAAAAGGAAAAGATTAATATGGGCAAAAGCACACAGACATTGGACAGAGGAAGATTGAAAAAAAGTAGAAGAAAGGGAGGAATCCTCCAGCTCACCTGATTGTAGACGTCACACTGTCTATAGCGCCTGGGTCCTCGTGTCGGCACACGTAATGGATAAAGCCATAAGAAGTAAGGAAGAATTTTAACAGATTTTCCTGGTCTCAGCGCTGGATCCTTCCTTACTTCTTATTGAAAAAAAGTGTTATGGACAGACGAATCGAAGTTTGAGGTGTTTGGATCACACAGAAGAACATTTGTGAGATGCAGAACAACTGAAAAGATGCTGGAAGAGTTCCTGACGCCATCTGTCAAGCATTGTGGAGGTAATGTGATGGTCTGGGGTTGCTTTGGTGCTGGTAAAGTGGGAGATTTGTACAAGGTAAAAGGGATTTTGAATAAGGAAGGCTATCACTCCATTTTGCAATGCCATGCCATACCCTGTGGACAGCGCTTGATTGGAGCCAATTTCATCCTACAACAGGACAATGACTCAAAGCACACCTCCAAATGATGCAAGAACTATTTAGGGAAGAAGCAGGCAGCTGGTATTCTATCTGTAATGGAGTGGCCAGCGCAGTCACCAGATCTCAACCCCATAGAGCTGTTGTGGGAGCAGCTTGACCGTATGATACGCAAGTAATGCCCATCAAGCCAATCCAACTTATGGGAGGGGCTTTTGGAAGCATGGGGTGAAATTTCTCCCGATTACCTCAGCAAATTAACAGCTAGAATGCCAAAGGTCTGCAATACTGTAATTGATGCAAATGGAGCATTCTTTGAAGAAAGCGAAGTTTGGAGAAAATTATTATTTCAAATAAAAATCTTTATTTCTAACCTTGTCAATGTCTTGACTATATTTTCTAGTCATTTTGCAACTCATTTGATAAATATCAGTGTGAGTTTTCATGGAAAACACAAAATTGTCTGGGTGACCCCAAATTTTTGAACGGAAGTGTACCTCTTGGGGTAGGGCGTTAGTTTGACTACTCTAACTGTAAAGAACCCTTTTCTATATTGATGTATGAAACACCTTTCTTCTACATGCAATGAATGTCCCCTGGTCCTTTGAAAGAACAAATGATGTGCTACTTCATTGTATTTACCACACATATATTTATACATGTTGATAAGATCACCCCTAAAGCATATTTTTTACAAGCTGAAGTAGCCCAATTTTTCCAGCCTTTTATTTTGGAGACGAGACCATCCATCCCAGTTAATAATCTAGTTGCCTGCTTTTGAGCCCTCTCTAAATCTCTGGCAGTATGTCCATTATGCAATGTGGAACCCAAAACCTAATTCCATATTTAAGATGTGGCTTTACAAGGGATTTATAAAGGGGTAATATTACATTTGAATCACAGGTTTTATCTCTCTTTTTATGCACATATTTGCTTTTGCAGCTACTGCTTGACATTGAGTACTGTTGCTTAGCTTACTTGTAACCAGAATATCCAGGTCCTTCTCTTATTCTGTTATCCCTAGTTTTATTCCATTTCATGTACATGCAGTCATACTATCACTACAGCCTAGGTGCATTACTTTATTTTTCACTTTCAAGAAAAGTTCCCAGGTCCCCTTGCGTTGATAGAACAACGGATGATATTCAGAATTTGAATGGGTAGGGGGGCACTGACCCCTAATTTCCATGTTTCTTACTATCATTTATGCAAGGAAAGTACAAAAGTAAATATTGGTGAAACCTTGTTATAAAGAAAAACAATACATATCAAAAACCTTTTACTGGGTTAATATCTTGCTGTCTAATCTTTATCAAACTAAAAAAAAAATTCGGGCTATATGCTATAAGAAATGCAATGATGATGTATGAATATATGGCATATGAATTCACCATGTGTGTATGTTAATATTTTTCTAAAAATCTTTTTAAAATGAAGGCACAGTAAAAGTTATATTTTATATATATACTCCGGATTTATCCTTTTTTCATCTTTACTTATATAGCACCAACATATTCCGCATTGCTGTACAAAGTTGTCCTCACTGACTGTCCCTATTCGGGCTCACAATCTAAGTTCCCTATTTGTATGTTTTAAGGTGTGGGAGGAAACCGGAGTACCCAGGAGAAACCCACGCAATCACGGGGAGAACATACAAACTCCATGCAGATGTTGTCCTTCATTCATCTGTGCAGTCTACGGCTAAGCAGTTTTGTAAATTGATTTATAAGAAAATTATCTCATGCATTTCAGGAAGTGTCACATGCACATAAAAACAAGCGTACTAGATTTGATCAACCTTCTAGTTCTAAAGCTACGTGATCGGGCCATAGGTGTCCGTAATGTGGATGTGAAAGGAGTTTATGTGTTGCCATACAAGGTCCATCCACAGGGCTTTGATGCGTGATTGGAATCTAAGAGTTGCCTAGATATTGAAATCCTCTACATTTATAAAATCAATCAGGAAGTGTCCTGCATTCTATGTGGTTTCTGGATTACAGGACACTTCCTGGATTGCAGGACTCTTCAGTGCTCATTTGCATACGATGGCTGGAGGAATAAAATGCACTTTTTTATAGTTCATTTTTTATGGGCAACATAGATATATTTGAAAAATGATCATCCTTCGCTATATGGTGCTATTAGCGGTTTGGGAGGTAAAAATGTGATAACAGACTGGAGGGATTTAAGACTTTGTCCCTTTAATTAACAACCCCCCCCCCTTTACCAAATTATATCCTTAACCTACCACCAAAATAACCACAGACAGAAATTTTGTGGTTGAAATGGCCACAACAGCCAATTTTGTTCTCTATAGCACATACCGTATCAAAACCTTTAAATAACCTTAGAAATTACATTTATAAACACAAAAAATTTCACATAAAAATTTAAATGAATAAAGCATCACAATAGCGATTCTTACAGGAAGAGTCCTAGGAGGCATTCTCATCCTTTTCCAACCATCAATACACCAAAGTGCCATCAAATTACCTTTTTACACCTGATCCAAGGGCACCCAACTTACAGATATGGTACAGCCTAACCTCCTGAGGCCCCAAACCTCCACCAGGAGTCCCAACTCGTAGCTGTGCCATAAACAGCAGTAAACCCTCCATCCTTCAAATGTTTCAAATATTTAGCATCCAAAGCACATTTACCTACAACCCGAAACAACAGCTTCTCCGAGCTCCAATCATCACGACACCTGAAATAAATAAATGCACAAACAGGAAATATCATAAAGAAAAACTTAAGTATATTAGGGAGGATGAGTGGGACTCAGTATTCTGGTGCCCAATAGAGGGTGACTGAACCTCTCCCTAAGCCAATTCTTACAAGCCCCTTGTAGCGACCCTCCCCTTGGCCCCCCTCCCACCTAGCTATATGACATATACCTCCTTCAGGGCCTTTACTTGATCTCCTGAAAGTAACAGTTTTAAACGTATAATTTTAACTGTTACCATGCCCCCTTACACCCAAAGCCCTATACCTAACATTGTCTAAGCTCAAACCGTCTTACTCCACTACACCTGCGACCCGCTATGTGGCTTCCATTATTTCGTTAAGATGCTAAATTAAAGATGTCCTTTCCTTAAATGCATCCAGGCTTCTGTAATTGTTAAAATTATTATTATTTTTTCTTTTAAAATATTGCACAAAATCAGCATTTTAGAACAAAGCCCAATGTGTCGCACCAATAATAATAATTATAATAATAATCTTTATATAGCGCCAATGATAACATAACACCAGAATGAGTGCAGGGAGTGAAAGACAACAAATACAGACATTGAGAACTGTGTATTTATTGCACAGGAGTGGCCTCTAGTGGATACAAGCAAGGAAATTATTGCCAATAAGTAATGAAGTTGTGCTGTAAAACGCTTAATATTGCTTTCTTCCACCTGCAGACATAAAGTCAACACATTGATAAAATATGTGTGGGGGATTCTTATCAGAAGGCTTACCAGACAGATCTCCATCCGGGCCATCCAATTAGATTTCCTCCACTACATTTTCAATGGAATGCCAGGAATTTCTTGATTAAAATTAAAATTCAATATTTGTCAATTGTCCAACTAATATAATATTCTTTTGTTAAATTATAATGAAATGCCTCGTAATACCTAAAGTGTCTTAAAAGATCGGTCTTAATGCATATCTTTTCCCCCCTCGCCACTCATTAGTACACTGTTTCTGGCTATTACTTTATTATTAAAGGGGTTTTCCCATCAGGAAAATGTATGGCATATCCACAAGATATGCCATAAATGTCAGATAGATGCGGTTGCCACCCCTAAACCACATTCTATCTTTCTCTGTTCCTGCTGTGACCTGTAATTTCCAACCATGTTGTAAAGGCTGTGGCCACGGACCGACGCCGCTCCCCTCCGTCGCTCCCCTCCGTCGGAAATCCGCAACCGCAGACTCCTGGCCTCCTGCCAGCAGTCTGCATCCTCGGAGTGAATGGCAGTTACGGAAGCAGCGTATATATTTATGTTTTTTTATGTTTCATTTTTAATGTTGTAGCTATTTATTTATTTTTTCTAAAAACTTTTCTGGTGGCTGCCATAATGGAGAATTTATTCCTGTATTTTATGTGTAGACTGTATAGCAGTGTGTTTTATGTCAATAAATGGGTGTCAAATAACGGAGATATTAAAAAACTCTGGGCCGACAGTTATTAGGCAGACAGTTATTTCTCCCAACTGCCCCATAAGCATGCATGGTCAGCAAGCGTGCATATATTTTTAATGGGGAGAGGGCATAAGCCGTTACCAGACACTTCCGTCTACGGCCTATCTCCTGTGGGAACAAAGGATCGGGCATGTTGAAATCTAACTTGCTCGATCCTTCCCAGGTGGCCCCTATACACATTAGATCGATGGTCGTTCCTACTAAAATTAATGGGTTCGGCTAGGCTTTGTCAAATGTGTATGAGCACCTTTATAGTATTCAGGATGTGATGGCGTATCTGTGTGTATAGTGTTAAGGCCCTTTAACACTGGCCAATTATCAGGCAAACGAGAGTTCACAGAACGCTCGTTCCCGATAATTGCCCTGTGTAAACGATCAGCCGATGAACGAACAAACGCTGATTCATTAGCTGATTGTATCGTTTTAAATACTAAAACTATTATCGTTGTCGGCAGCTCATCTCCCTGTGTAATACAACTGTATCGTAGATTGTAGTACCGTGTGCTCGTCCCCATCCTACTTCCTTGTGAAAGGAGCAAACGAGTGCCGATCAACGAGCTGTCTCGTTGATCGGCGCTCGTTTACACAGCTCAGGTCGGGCCGCGTAATAGCAGCTTTACTATGCTCTCTTATCTCTGCCTCCAGTAGTACACGTGTAGTACACGTAAAGTAAACGTGTTCTGTGCAATGAGTAGGCGGAAAGTCCCTTCTCTTTTGCAGATGTTAGTGTCACTGGTCACTCCTACCTGCACTTGTTAAAGGAATGGCTTATGCCACAGATAGAGGAAACTTAGTCTAAACCTGCCAAACTTAGTCTATCAGCAGGATGGTGCACCTCCACATTTCCATTTGGATGTTCGCCGATACCTGAATGCAACGTTTGATGGGCTGCGCTGATTCACCAATGTTGCGCTGGCCTCCACGATTGCCAGATCTAACACGCTGTGACTTCTTTCTGTGGGACTACATCAAGGACTTAGTGTATCTGACCCCCCAGCCACAGGATCTGAATGACCTGTGACAACACATATCCGAGGATATGCTGGAACGCGTCTGGACAGAACTGGTCTACCACCTAGACATCTGCCGTGTCACCAACTGAGATCACTTTTAACATTTGTAGTGTATAGATAAAACTTGCGATAGAGAGTGTGTCTTGTTAAAAATCCATTCCAAAATCATGAGACCCCTTTTATGGCTATAACAGTCTCTACTCTTCTAGAAAGGCTTGCCATAAGATTTTGGAGTGTGTTTGTGGGAATTTGTGACCATGCAGCCAAAAGAGCATTTGTGGAGGTCAGGCACTGATTTTGGACGAGAAGGTCTGGCTCGCAATTGGCATTCCAATGTTCGAAGGGGTTGAGGTGAGGGCTCTTGGCAGGCCACTTGAGTTCCTTTACACCAAAATAATCTGCAGTTATGTCCATGTCTTCATGGACATAACTGCATTGGGGCACAGTAATGCTGGAACAGGAAAGGGCCTTCCACAAACTGTTGCCAGCAAGTTGAAAGTAAACAATTGTCCAAAATGTCTTTGTGTACTGTATCATTAACTTTATCCTTCACTGGAAATAAGGGGCCGAGTCTAAACCCTGGAAAACAACCACCTGCAATTTTTTACAGTAGGGACTATGCATACCCTGTAGGTACCACTCACCTCTTATCTGCAAAACCAGATGAATCCATCAGACTGCCAGATAGAAAAAACACCATTTACCATTCCAGGGAACACCATTAGTTCCAGAGTCCAGTGACAGCTTGCTTTATAGCAGTCCAGCTGACACTTTGCACTGTATATGGGGATCAAGGGCTTGTGTACAGTTGCTCGACGATGGAAACCATTTCATGAAGCTATCAACACACGGTTCTAATGCTGATGTCACTTCCAAAGGCAGATTGGAACAATGTGGTGAGAGATGACCGGGGCAGATCTAGCAGATCCGAATTTTCACAAACTGACTTGTGACAAAGGTGGCATCCTTTGATAGTACCATGGTTTAAGTCACTAATCTCTTCAGTATAACCCATGCAACTACCAGTGTTTGTCTATGGACATTGCATAACTGTGAGCTTCGTTTTATGCACCTGTTTGCAGTTAAAACACCTGTACTCAATAATTAGGAGGAGTATTAACATACTTTTGGTCATATAGTGTATATGTAAAGGCATATTTCAGATTCAAGCTGTAGGCCTAAGTTACTTTATGTAGTTCATGTAACTTACTTTCAAATCCTTTGGACATTAATGATAGAATATGAGTAATTTGCTTCTTCATACTGTAGAATAATTGTGCCAAGCAAATGTATACAATTAATAATGTAATTTAGCAAATGATACAAAGTACAGCAAAATGAAAGCAGCTGAAGACTGAAAAATATACTGGCCATACACATTAATGTACATTGACTGATTTCAATTTCGGAAGGATTGCCCATCAATCTAATGTTAGTTGTGGCGCTCCAACAGTTGCCCAACATTTGCCATCAGAGATAATAGGAAAGGGGTCAAACATTGGGTTGGGACAGGTTTGGGTTTAACATGTGTTCCCTGTGAGATAAACCGGTAATCCAGAGCTACATTCACCAAATTATATTGCTATCATTTTCATCTTGGTTGCAGATAAAGGTCATCATGTAATCGTTCAGTTATTGCTGTTCATGATATTGTTTTATAGTAAGATGGAACATTTTCACTGCTTTTTTAGCTGCATGTTTTTTGGCAAAAGTATGAGTAAATCCCATAAGAGGAAAATAGGAATGTGATACAGTTATTGAATGCATTGCCTGTTATAAAGGCACCTTGATATGCCAGCTGAAGGGCTTAGTTACTTTATTTCTTGCCAGAAATATGTGGAGGAAACACAGATGGAAAAAAAACATTTGTGGGAATACACCCTTAGGGCCCATGCACAGAGCTTTACAGCTTGTAGGATATAGCTGTGTTGCCATATGGTGTCTCCATCCTGCAGCATATTAAGGAGGTATGCTCCCCTAGAAATAATTTCTCTGGGGGAAAGTATCTCAGTTGTACTGTATTCAATGGAACATGCTGCAATTTGTTTTTTATATGGAGGTATACAATGTTTTTTTCTTTCTGATTCATATAGCATCTGGCAGAGAAGAAACTCTGTATGCCTCTAAATGATAAAAGGAGGGATACAGGGGTAAATATAGCCCATAGACTCTTATAAGGGCTGTATTATGGCCCCATACAACTCGGAACTTGTACGGAGCTATAATATGGCGGTGTGCATGAGTCTTTACACTGTCTTTTAAATCTTTAGATTTAGGGTGTGTTCACATCACCGTTCATTTCCGCTGAGGGGGCTTCCATCGGGTTAACCCCTCACCGAAAAGTCAAACGGAAACCTCTGCTTCCGTTTCCCTCATCCACCCAGATTTCCACATATAAACATTGTATCATGTTCTCGATTGCTTTCTAAGCAACTGCTAATCCACATTCACTAACTGTTATAATGGCCTTTTGAGACACCAGAGCAATGCTGCTTCCTTTTTCTCCTTACTTTAATATCAGCTTCTAAATCTGATTCCTTCTTACTTTTACATAATTAAATATGAGGAACAATGTTGGGATCAATAATATTTATGTAAAAAAACTTCCTTGTTGTCTCTGTATTATTGTATTTCAAAACTTGAATAAAAATTGGAATTTAGAGAATAAGACAACAAAAAACGAGCGTGAACTATGATTAGTTTATTTCAGTAACTCTGCCATTAGTGTCCATGGCCTAGGTCTGGTATTGCATTCCCATTCAAGTGAATAGGCTTCACCTGCAATACCAGTCACAGTCACAGACCATGGACAAGAGTGGCACTGTTTCTGGAAGGAAGAAGCTATGTTTTTCTAATCGCATACAATCAATTTATGCACTATCTGGACCATTATATGACTACCACAAATACTCACTGTTCCATCAAAATGACATAGAATGGACTGGGATTCATGCAACCAAATTACCCTGTCCTAGTGCTAAGTGGTCTAATTTTTTTCCAGATTAACGATGGGCCTCCATACGTTTGTTGCAAGCAGAACACATATGATAATCTCTTGCTTTAGCCCATCGAAAAAACTGTCCATGCTGAGATAACATTCGATGAGTTATCATTTGTCAGCTTTTTCATTGCCCTTAGATACAGCATAAAATATCTGATATATGTGTGACCGGATGTCTCATAGAGTACATGAAAATCTCTCTACAATATGGAAAAAACTGTATAGACAGCAGAGGTGAAGCCACAATTTACCATGGGTTGTACCAGAAGAAGAGACACAGCTCCCAACATTCTTTTCCACAGCGGGAAAAATTCCAAGATGGCGGTGCCAGACCACATCATGTAAAGATGGACCATGAGCACGGCAATGTGTGAAGAAGCAACAAAGCATCAAAGATAGGCTCTCCTGCTTCTAAGACTCCCCTGCACTCAGTATGTATGAATACATTTCCACAATTTCTTAAGAAATTGGATATTTGGTTAAAGTGTTCTTACAATAAAATTTCCCTAACTGCCTAATCTTCGGAGTTATGCATAAGGAATAATTGGCCTATTATTATTGAATATAATTATATAAATATTTATTGAATATGGATAGTCTTAGAGATTGTATACTTTAAACACCTGTGTCACCAATAATTGTATTTAATTTGCCTTACAAAATAAGAAAAAGCATCTTACATTTTTTTTTTTATTAAAACGGTGACACAAATATACTAAAGCAATTAATGA
This sequence comes from Rhinoderma darwinii, assembly GCF_050947455.1. Taxonomy (NCBI): domain Eukaryota; kingdom Metazoa; phylum Chordata; class Amphibia; order Anura; family Rhinodermatidae; genus Rhinoderma; species Rhinoderma darwinii. Next base: position 38,802,598 of record NC_134697.1, on the reverse strand, counting down.
AAAAAATGTAAGTAAGGGATAGACGGATTCGATATGTCTGAAATATGTTGATAAAAAGGAAAGAGAACTTGTAAAACTCATTACTGTTTATATTGTTACAACATTATTACTGTAGGTTTTACATAAGTCGACTACAGTGACGTAATTGTAGGTATAGCTTGGTCACCTAATACAAATAAGTTTGGAAATCACAACAACAGCACATCCCTCATTTGCTCACTATTTAAATGATGTGTTATTCCTCTTAATACAGCACACGTTCATTTCTGAAGTCATCCCTTATTCTGGGTAATTCTTTTTTTTGCTACCTCATTTAGGTTCTATTATGTGAATGCTCCTATTATATTAAAGTACCTGGCAAGGCCCCTCACGCTCCAGGGCCCGAGTTTAAACCCAGCCTCTGCACCCTCTATAGTTACACCCCTGATAGGTTTCTTAGACACTCTAGTATGGTTCCTTCCATCTAGTACAACATTAAATTAATCTGAACAAATTTTTGTAGATATCAGTGTTAAATTAATCATATAGTTACTTATCACTAGACATACTATAATATCCAAACAGAAAAAATGGGACATAAAGATCATCAAAACCACAAAAAAGGCCATACTCACTAGGTAGGTGGGTGGGTGAAAACCCGTTCCCATCAGGACGCAGACGGGTCAAAGAATGCTGCAGAAGGAGTGTGCATTAAGTAGTGATAGCCCCTCCCACTAGTCTTGAGGGGAGTGGCGGACTAAGTGCTCAAAGGTGTGCGATAAATGAGTGTCTCGCAAGGCACTGGGGACCCTTGACGTTGGGTTGCGAGCTTTGCGTATTTTGGCCAAAATAACAACTAATACCCCATGTTTCATGGATACTTCTTACTACGTATACTACACTTTTTTTCAGGACGCAGCTGGGTCTTATATGCTGGGAGGGCATGATGTGCTGGCGTTTGGTTTGGAATGCAGAGCAGCCCGCTTTAGCTAACACTAGCGGCGTTACAAATAGGCTGTTATTCGGCAAGATACGCCATGCCTGACGACCAGCACATTATCCCTCCACGTATTACACATAGTACTGACACCCCATGTACTATTCACAGCACTGACCCCTATTTATCACATTTATTTATTTATTTATTTTTTTTACATTATTACACACTTTCATACATACATATTTATTTTTTACCATCCATTCACACCCTAGCACTACACTGACACTCATTTATCGCACACCTTTGAGCACTTAGTCCGCCACTCCCCTCAAGACTAGTGGGAGGGGCTATCACTACTTAATGCACACTCCTTCTGCAGCATTCTTTGACCCGTCTGCGTCCTGATGGGAACGGGTTTTCACCCACCCACCTACCTAGTGAGTATGGCCTTTTTTGTGGTTTTGATGATCTTTATGTCCCATTTTTTCTGTTTGTGTTTTTAAATTAGGAACGAAAAGTTCTGGTTAGGGACTCGCAAGGCACTGGGGACCCTTGACGTTGGGTTGCGAGCTTTGCGTATTTTGGCCAAAATAACAACTAATACCCCATGTTTCATGGATACTTCTTACTACGTATACTACACTTTTTTTCAGGACGCAGCTGGGTCTTATATGCTGGGAGGGCATGATGTGCTGGCGTTTGGTTTGGAATGCAGAGCAGCCCGCTTTAGCTAACACTAGCGGCGTTACAAATAGGCTGTTATTCGGCAAGATACGCCATGCCTGACGACCAGCACATTATCCCTCCACGTATTACACATAGTACTGACACCCCATGTACTATTCACAGCACTGACCCCTATTTATCACATTTATTTATTTATTTATTTTTTTTACATTATTACACACTTTCATACATACATATTTATTTTTTACCATCCATTCACACCCTAGCACTACACTGACACTCATTTATCGCACACCTTTGAGCACTTAGTCCGCCACTCCCCTCAAGACTAGTGGGAGGGGCTATCACTACTTAATGCACACTCCTTCTGCAGCATTCTTTGACCCGTCTGCGTCCTGATGGGAACGGGTTTTCACCCACCCACCTACCTAGTGAGTATGGCCTTTTTTGTGGTTTTGATACTATAATATCCGACTATAGTCTGTAGTCTAATCCTTAGTATTCATCTTGGCGGACACAACTCCAGTGTATGTATATGAATATTTATTTATGCATACCTCATCTATATATAATTCATGGGGTATGTGAATATATGTTCATACCCCTCATCGGTGATCGAAATATAAATAAAAAAGGTGGAAGAAAATTAGAGCATAACCAATTCTTAGTGATTCCAGCTGTAGTCTTGTTATGCCAATAAACCTCTTGTTTTTTTTTTTTGCTAGTCTTATTGAAACAAACAGCACAAAAATAATAATAATAATAATAATAATAAAAATAATGTAATATTCTGCAATTCTTATTTCTGAACAGCAATTCAATTTAGTTCTATTAAAAATACATTTTCAATCATATCTGGTTCACCATGTTGCAAATTATAATTTTGAGGCTAGGAAGCCAAATCCAAAAACTAACAGGGATTGTCCCACAAATAAATATTAAATTTCTCTGTTAGATCATGAAAAAATAAAAAAAATTCAATTGGTGTCTAGATATTGCTGTTACATATTTGTTATAACGCCCCCTGGTGCTCTATTGATTCCCTCTCAAAACATCCAAATAATCTGTCCAGTGGTGGTGAGAAGAAGCCGCTTCTAGTATGCTGACTCTTGTGGGCTGGACTGCATAAGCGCCTGTGTAGAAGCGGATGGGGGCGGTGGGACTCACCTACTAAGAATGTGTGATCACCGTCACTGGACACAATAAACATAATTATAAAACTGTCTAACTGTCTAACTGTCTATGTTATCCATAGCAACCAATAACAATACAGCTTTTAGTTTTCAAAAGCACTTTGAGAAATGGAGGCTGCGCTGTCATTAGTTGCTATAAACAACTTAAACAGTTTTTCTTTTAGACCGTTTCATAAATCTCCACCATTAGGTGGACATTCTGAGAAAGAATCAAAAGAACAAAGAACACCAGGGGGTGCTATGACATGTATGTAACAGCAAAATCTAGACCAGCAATCCCCAACCTTTTATACTTTGTGAGCCACATTTAATTTGGGGTGATAGCTGGGAGCCACATTTAAGTAAAAAAGTGTCAACATATTAGGCTTTGTTCACATCTGCGTCAGGGCTCCGTTCCGACGTTCCGTCTGAGCTTTCCGTCGGAACGGAGCCCTGACTGACACAAGCTGAAACCAGAGGTTTCCATTTTCATCACCATTGATTTCAACTTATAGTTTCAGTTTGTGTCAGTCAGGGCTCTGTTCCGACGGAAAGCTCCGACAGAGCCCTGACGCAGATGTGAACGAAGTCTTAAGCCAGAAACACAAAATCATGAAATTTCAATTTGTATGTACTATAAATATTTCAGTTTGAAATTAACACACTGGTATTGCACCACTCGAATTGGCACTTATCTAGGGATAGAATATATCTGTAATAGTGTTAATGTGGATGTCATATTGTAGCAAGACATATGGTTACAACCAGGGCCGCCATCAGGGGGGTATTAGGGGTACTGGTGTGAGGGGCCCGGCCAAACCTAATTGAAAGGGGGGCCCGGCAACTGCCGCAACATTCTTTTGCAGGGGCCCGTGAGCTGCTGCTGCGGGCCCCCTCCCCTCGTCATGGGGGGCTGTCAAACCGTCCGCCCGCGCGCGCGCACCCGATCGCACGCACAAGGAAACTCCCGCGCGTGCGCACTCGCGAGCGCGCACCCACGAACGCCCGCACTCGAGACTGCCCGCGCGCGCACCCGCGATCGCCGGCGCGCGCACCTGCGAACGAAGCGCGCGCAGCCGCGGACACACATGGACAAAACTTACCTGGAGCCTGGCTGGAGGTGAAGGACTGGACGTCTGGACCGAAGACCTCGCCTGGAAGACATCGCCGGAAGAGGACTGGAGTGGGAGCAGCTCTTCTGACACAGTGAGTAAATTATCTCAAAGTGCTGATCATGTATGGCCCTGTTCACACAGTATTTTGCAGGCAAAAAAAAATCTGCCTCAAAATTCTTTAAAGAATTTTGAGGCAGATTTTGACCTGCCCACACTATCTTGCCGCGTTTTTTTGCTGCGTTTTTTGCCCGCGGCGATTGAGGACAGCAGACAAAAAAACGCATCGAAAAATGCATTTTCTGCCTCCCATTGATTTCGATGGGAGGTCAGAGGCGGAACCGCGGCAAGAAAGGAGGTGCTGCTTTTTCTTTTTTCCGCGACTGGCTCCCATTGATTTCAGATTAAATCAATGGGAGGCGGATTTGGAAGTTTTTTGGTGCTGATTCTGACGCAGTGTCCGAGTCAATATCAAGGCCCAAAAACTCTGTGAACTGGGCCTTATTGTTAGGGCTTATTCAGACGAACGTGTAATACGTCCGTGCAACGCGCGTGATTTTTACGCGCCTCGCACGGACCTATGTTAGTCTATGGGGCCGTGCAGACTGTCAGTGATTTTCACGCAGCTTGTGTCCGTGTGTCCGCTGCGTAAAACTCACGACATGTCCGATATTTGTGCATTGTTCGCGCATCACGCACCCATTGAAGTCAATGGGTGCGTGAAAATCACGCCCAGCACTTCCGCAGCAGTATAAACTATGAATGAAAACAGAAAAGCACCACGTGCTACAGAGTGTCATAATGATGGCGGCTGCGCGAAAATCACGCAGCCACGCATCATACGCTGCTGCCACACGGAGCTGTTATGGACCTTTTGCATGCGCAAAATGCCACGTTTTTTGCGCGTGCAAAAAGCACACGCTTGTGTGAATCCGGCCTTAGGGTAGGAACACACTAGGCATGAACACTGCGGATTTTATGCAACACATTTTATTGTGGAAAATCCGCAGCGTATTACAGTCGCAGCAGAGGAGATGAGATTTGAACAAATCTCATTCACACGCTGCAAAAAAAATGGACCTGCAGTGTGGCTTTTGGCTTTTTAAGCCGCAGCATGTCAATGTATTCTGTGGAATCGCTGCTCCTCTGTTGCGGAAATTCTGCGGTTCTGCCGCAAAAATCACACATGAGAAAAAAAAAAAAGGTACTTTTTTAAATTGATAAAGTTTAGACTTGCCCCGGCCGTAGTCCTGGTGACGCGATCCTCTATTCTTAGCGCAGCCCGGCCTCCTGTCATGACTTTCATCCCATGTGACTGCTGCAGCGGTCACATGGTCTACAGCGTCACCCCAGGAGGCAGGGCTACGTTCAGAAGAGAGAGACGCGTCGCCCTAAACTACGGCCGGGGCAAGTCTAAACTTTTTTTTCCCTACAGGATTCCCGCAGCGGAAATGCCTCACCAAACCTGCGCCACTATTTGGTGCGGTTTTGCGGGCAGAATTCCCTGCGGCTACCGGGGCGGATAAGCTGTGTAGTTTTACTCAGCATATCCGCCTAGTGTGTCCCTTATGATGTCGCTCCTGGAGCTGCTGCCTGTCTCTAAATAGGCAGTTGGTCCAGTAGAATTTGGAATTATTTTTTTTGTGAACCAGCTTAAAAAAATACAAAACTTTCGTGTTAGGGCCTGTTCACATCACCGTTCGCTTCCGTTCTGGGGTTCCGTCTGAGGTTTCTGTCGGGTGAACCCCGCAACGGAAAGTGAAAGTAACAGCACAGCTTCCGTTTCAGTCACCATTGATCTCAATGGTGACGGAAACATCGCTAATGGTTTCCGTTCGTCACCATTCCGGCTGGTTTTCGGACGGAATCAATAGCGCAGTCGACTGCGCTAATGGTGACGGAAACGGAAGTTGTGCTGTCACTTTCACTTTCCGTTGCGGGGTTCACCCGACAGAAACCTCAGACGGAACCCCGGAACGGAAGCGAACGGTGATGTGAACAGGCCCTAACACAAAAGTTTTGTATTTTTTTAAGCTGGTTCACAAAAAAAAAATTATTCCAAATTCTACTGAACCAACTGCCTATTTAGAGACAGGCAGCAGCTCCAGGAGCGACATCATAAGGAACACACTAGGCGGATATGCTGAGTAAAACTACACAGCTTATCCGCCCCGGTAGCCGCAGGGAATTCTGCCCGCAAAACCGCACCAAATAGTGGCGCAGGTTTGGTGAGGCATGTCCGCTGCGGGAATCCTGCAGGGAAAAAAAAGTTTAGACTTGCCCTGGCCGTAGTTTAGGTGACGCATCTCTCTCTTCTGAACATAGCCCCGCCTACTGGGATGACGCTGTAGACCATGTGACCGCTGCAGCAGTCACATGGGATGAAACGTCATGACAGGAGGCGGGGCTGCGCTAAGAATAGAGGATCGCGTCACCAGGACTACGGCCGGGGCAAGTCTAGACTTTTTTATAAATTTAAAAAAGTGCCTTTTTTTTTTCTCATGTGTGATTTTTGCGGCAGAACCGCAGCATTTCCGCAACAGAGGAGCAGCGATTACACAGAATAAATTGACATGCTGTAGCTTAAAAAGCCAAAAGCCACACTGCAGGTCCATTTTTTTTTGCAGCGTGTGGATGAGATTTGTTCAAATCTCATCCACTCTGCTGCGACTGTGATACGCTGCGGATTTTCCACAATAAAATGTGTTGCATAAAATCCGCAGTGTTCATGCCTAGTGTGTTCCTACCCTAAGGCCGGATTTACACGAGCGTGTGCTTTTTGCGCGCGCAAAAACGTGGCATTTTGCGCGTGCAAAAGGTCCATAATAGCTCCGTGTGTCAGCAGCGTATGATGCGCGGCTGCGTGATTTTCGCGCAGCCGCCATCATTATGACACTCTGTTTGTATGTTTGTAGCACGTGGCGCTTTTCTGTTTTCATTCATAGTTTATACTGCTGCGGAAGTGCTGGGCGTGATTTTCACGCACCCATTGACTTCAATGGGTGCGTGATGCGCGAACAATGCACAAATATCGGACATGTCGTGAGTTTTACGCAGCGGACACACGGACACACGCTACGTGAAAATCACTGACAGTCTGCACGGCCCCATAGAGTAACATAGGTCCGTGCGAGGCGCGTGAAAATCACGCGCGTTGCACGGATGTATTACACGTTCGTCTGAATAAGCCCTAACAATAAGGCCCAGTTCACAGAGTTTTTGGGCCTTGATGTTGACTCGGACACTGCGTCAGAATCAGCCCCAAACTACTTCCAAAACCGCCTCCCATTGATTTAATCTGAAATTAATGGGAGCCAGTCGGGGAAAAAAGAAAAAGCAGCACGTCCTTTCTTGCTGCGGTTCTGCCTCTGACCTCCCATCGAAATCAATGGGAGGCAGAAAATGCATTTTTCCCTGCGTTTTTTGTCTGCTGTCCTCAATCGCCGCGGGCAACAAACGCGGCAAGATAGTGTGGGCAGGTCAAAATCTGCCTCAAAATTCGGTGCGCGGTTCCAGGCGGTCGCCGGTGCGCATGCGCGGGAGTTTGCGGGTGCGCGCGATCGGTCGCACGGGCGGCGGTGTTTGACGGCCCCCATGCTACCCAGGGCTGCTATCAGGGGGGGTATTAGGGGTACTGATATGAGAGGCTCGGCCAAACCTACTTGAAAGGGGGGCCCGCAGCTCATGACATTCTTTTGGTGAAAAAAACGGGCCCCATTGCAGGGGCCTGTTTTTTTTCTACCAAAGGCAAGTCGCGGCAGTTTGCCGGGCCCCCCTTTCAATTAGGTTTGGCCAGGCCTCTCACATCAGTACCCCTAATACCCCCCTGATGGCGGCCCTGGGTACCATGATATAGTGCTGGACGGAGTACCGTTAACAGGCGGTGCCACGGTAGGGGGGCCCAGAAAATTTAGCTGTAGGGGGCCCTGAAATTCCTGATGGCGGCCCTGGTTACAACTAAGGGTATGTTCACACGCAGTGACCAAAAACGTCTGAAAATATGGAGCTGTTTTCAAGGGAAAACAGCTCCTGATTTTCAGACGTTTTTTAAGCCACTCGCGATTTTCGCAGCGTTTTTTACGCCCGTTTTTGGAGCTGTTTTCAATAGAGTCAATGAAAAACGCCTCCAAAAACGTCCCAAGAAGTGTCCTGCACTTCTTTTGACGAGCCGTCATTTTACGCGCCGTATTTTGACAGCGACGCGTAAAATAAAGGCTCGTGGGAACAGAACATCGTAATTCCCATTGAAAGCAATGGGCAGATGTTTGTAGGCGTATATGGGGCGTTTTTTCAGGCATAATTAGAGACGCCGAATTACATCTGAAACCACTGCGTGTGAACATACCCTTAGGGTTCCTATGGCGAGTCACGCAGAAGGGGGTTTACGAGCCATATGTGGCTCCCGTGCCACTGGTTTGGAACCACTGATCTAGACACATGAGACTTATAAACAATTAAGGGGAATATTTCTTGCTAAAAGATTATTAAATATTTTTAAAGTACTCTTTAAAAATTAAAGCTGAGCTGTAATTGGTTATGGGCAACAAAGATAGCTTTTCTTTTAGATAGTTTTCATAAATCTGCCCCAATGTTTTTTTGCGTGATCTAACAGATGTACTATTTAATTATGGGATGATCCCTTTATGCTCAATATTGCAAGTATACCGACAGGCAGTAAAAATGTAACAGGGCTTTAGGAGACTTGTCTTTCTTTGTGGCAGAGGAAATTCACATTCCCAACAACCCATAAACTTTATTCTCTGTGATGTTGATCATCTCTAGTTATGTTGCATGCTCATAATGTAGGTTTGCACACAAATGCTAATATCTAGAATTGTTTTGATAGTTGCTTTTCTCATATGCATACATAAGAGAAAACATGAAAAACCACAATATTTGTATTTAAGGAAGCCAGCTAGTTTTCAGTTGACTTGCAAATATTTTCCGGTCGCCATGTTGTTTTGTATTTTAGTGACTGGTAAATAAAATGGATTTAGCGCCCTTGTTCAAGGTAGACCTACCATGCAGAGCAAGGGAGAGGTAAAGTGACACAGAAAGTACATTTCTCAGTCAGGAATTGTGAATTCTGAAAATTTTAAGCAATTTCCAACTGCAACGAGACAGTATTATATGTGTCATGGGTACCTGGTAATGAGGCAACATAAACCTACAAATAACACCAAAAACAAGCTTTTAGATGAAGAATTCAAGAATATCTCCCTATACATCACCTAAAAACTGTGGAAATCTTTGGATCTCCAAATCAAAAGAAAAATCTTATTCCCAGGACAACATTAAGAAACAAAATGTTGTGTAGGATGTAACTTGGCCTATGTCTAATTGACTTCAGAAAATAGTAAGTTTGTATTGAAGACTAGTTACTGAAGTTCATGGAGTAGACAATGCAAAGATAATATTTCACAGTGATCATGAGTGAACTACTCCCATCTGTTGCGGTGACTTTGCATGCTCTTCTGGCCTTGATGGGTTCAATTGGCAATATTTTCATTCTCTTAGTTCACTTTCTAGATTGGTTGAAGACCCGTGAACTTAATCCTTGTGATTTCATCATCAACAGCATCAGCCTCTCCAACATTTCTCTCCAAGGAACAGTTTTATTCAATGAGATTTGTTTCTTCTTGTTTACGGTGTTCTACTCTCAAGACTGGGTAGTTAAGTCAATGGTGGTCATCATGTCTTCTTTGGCATTCTCTAGTCTCTGGTGCTCTACTCTTCTATGCTTATACTACTGTGTAAAGATCATCAACTTCACCGGGACATTTTTCCACAAGCTAAAAGCTAAGCTTCCAGCATTGGTACCCTGGATGATAATTCTCTCTGTAGGTATGTCTTGGGCTGCAGGACTACCATCCTATTGGGACCTATACCGAGATAACCAATTTCCCACTGCTAACTTTACAGGGAACATTACCGCATTCATTTCTTTCACATTTAAAAGCAAATGTGTTTGTCTCTTTCAGACTTACATGGTGTTGTCTAGTGTGGCTTTTAGCATTATTTTCTTCACGGCTGGGGCCATCATATTCTCTCTGTGTAGGCATATGATGCGAATAAGACATAACAACGAAGGTTCCGGTGCTGGAAAAATCAATTCCCACTTATCAGCTGCAAAAACAGTTACATCTCTTTTAATACTTTACTTAATTTTTTATGGTGCCCTAAATATTATATTCAATGAAAGTACAGAGGTGGGAAATTTAATATTTTCTTTGTGTTTCCTTGTTGTTTCCAGTTTTCCTACAGTAAATTCCATAATTTTAATCACAGGGAACCGAAAACTAACAAATGTTTGCAAACAAATTTTAGGCATAAAATCAGTTTCTGGCAATACTGAGGTCACTGTTACTACATATTAGTTTGTATTTTTTCCAGTTAATAAATAAGAGCAATAATATTTGTAGCATTTTATTCTAATCTGAAATTTTAAAACGTAAAATATAACATCCAGATTATCTATCTATATCTATCTATCTATCTATCTATCTATCTATCTATCTATCTATCTATCTATCTATCTATCTATCTATCTATCTATCTATCTATCTATCTATCTATCTATCTATCTATCTATCTATCTATCTATCTATCTATCTATCTATCTATCTATCTACACAAAGCTCATGTCATTTCATATATTGTATGTACTGATAATTTGCATGACCTGCCTCTTGTAGTCACAAGTGGGGCTGTCTTACACATAAAGAGGAATATTATAGTAATACGATAATATTTTTTTATCATACAAATTTTTTCTTAAGCTTACAAAAAGAATAGAAAAACATGTATTACATTTTCACCCCAATAAAAAAAAAAAAAATCAGATTTTGGTAATTCATGTAGCTCTACAAGCACCCAAAGTTTCATTGATATAATTGGTGCGATTATATATATATATAAGACCATAAGACGAGCCCATAATTAAAAACATATAAGAGGAAAAAATTATTTTTACTGTACAGTATATTGGCACAGCAACCAGAATGATAGCCACAGTGTCCCACCACATTGCCAACCACAGTGTCTCACCACAATGCCAGCTTCAGTGCCCCACCACAATGCCACCCACAATGCCATGAAAACTCACACTTATATTTATCAAATGAGTTGCAAAATGACTACAAAATATAGTCAAGACATTGACAAGGTTAGAAATAATGATTTTTATTTCAAATAATAATTTTCTCCTTCAAACTTTGCTTTGGTCTTGGAATGCTCCATTTGCAGCAATTACAGCATTGCAGACCTTTGGCATTCTAGCTGTTAATTTGCTGAGGTAATCGGGAGAAATTTCACCCTATGCTTCCAGAAGGCCCTCCCACAAGTTGGATTGGCTTGATGGGCACTTCTTGCGTACCATACGGTCAAGCTGCTCCCACAACAGCTCTATGGGGTTGAGATCTGGTGACCGCGCTGGCCACTCCATTACAGATAGAATACCAGCTGCCTGCTTCTTCCCTAAATAGTTCTTGCATAATTTGGAGGTGTGCTTCGGGTTATTGTCCTGTTGTAGGATGAAATTGGCTCCAATCAAGCGCTGTCCACAGGGTATGGCATGGCGTTGCAAAATGGAGTGATAGCCTTCCTTATTCAAAATCCCTTTTACCTTGTACAAATCTCCCACTTTACCAGCACCAAAGCAACCCCAGACCATCACATTACCTCCACCATGCTTGACAGATGGCGTCAGGCACTCTTCCAGCATCTTTTCAGTTGTTCTGCGTCTCACAAATGTTCTTCTGTGTGATCCAAACACCTCAAAATTCGATTCATCTGTCCATAACACTTTTTTCCAATCTTCCTCTGTCCAATGTCTGTGTGCTTTTGCCCATATTAATCTTTTCCTTTTATTAGCCAGTCTCAGATATGGCTTTTTCTTTGCCACTCTGCTCTGAAGGCCAGCATCCCGGAGTCACCTCTTCACTGTAGACGTTGACACTGGCGTTTTGCAGGTACTATTTAATGAAGCTGCCAGTTGAGGACCTGTGAGGCGTCTATTTCTCAAACTAGAGATTCTAATGTACTTGTCTTGTTGCTCAGTTGTGCAGCGGGGCCTCCCACTTCCCTTTCTACTCTGGTTAGAGCCTGTGTGTGAAGGGAGTAGTACACACCGTTGTAGGAAATCTTCAGTTTCTTGGCAATTTCTCGCATGGAATAGCCTTCATTTCTAAGAACAAGAATAGACTGTCGAGTTTCACATGAAAGCTCTTTTTTTCTAGCCATTTTGAGAGTTTAATCGAACCCACAAATGGAATGCTCCAAATTCTCAACTAGCTCCAAGGAAGGTCAGTTTTATAGATCCTCTAAACAGCAAAACTGTTTACAGCGGTGCTAACATAATTGCACAAGAGTTTTCAAGTGTTTTCTAATCATCCATTAGCCTTCTAACACAGTTAGCAAACACAATGTACCATTAGAATACTGGAGTGATGGTTGCTGGAAATGGGCCACTATACACCTATGTAGATATTGCATTAAAAACCAGACGTTTGCAGCTAGAATAGCCATTTAGCACATTAACAATGTATAGAGTGTATTTCTGATTAATTTAATGTTATCTTCATTGAAAAAAACTGTGCTTTTCGTTCAAAAATAAGGAAATTTCTAAGTGACCCTAAACTTTTCAACGGTAGTGTATATATATATATATATATATATATATATATATATACTTACATTTTTATATTTTTTATATTAATATTCCATTTTATATTTTACATTGATGACATAACCAAACATTTGGATATGACCCATGGTCAATCCCAGAAAAAAAGTATTTGCTGTGTAGTATGCATTTTCTTATAATGAAAGTCAAAGGGAGATATATAACTATATTGGCATACGGTTGAATACAATTGGGGCATATACGTTTGATGACACATGTCAAACCCACACACCTAGCGTAGGTCCCGAATGCAGTGTGAATCCGAACCTCATCTTTTGAATTAGTATTTTATTGTTCTAAGTCTAAAGAGATGAGTTTTGTTAAATTGAAATACAGTCTTAGTATGATACACTAAGCAAACCTTCCCACAAGACTATGACAAAGGACAGTGTCTGTCTGAAACACGTCAGTCATGTTACCTGTTTTTAGCATATTAATAATAAAGCTAATTCTGATTTTATCTGATGTCAAGTACCGGAGCATCTGTAAGCTTCAATCTTCATGCTGCCTGCAACCCTTCTGCTCCCTGCACCATAAGCGAATTGCCAAAAGGAACAGTGAATGGAATACTGGTGAGATTATCTTCTATTTTTCTTCCCACAAGATTAAGTGGATCTGAATACATTTCCATAGACCACAGAATAGTTTTAATATGTAATGTAACCATAAAGCTCAGCTACTGTGTGGTATACCAAGCTCAATAAACCATTTATGATTTATGTCCGCGCTACATGATCTGCTAAAAGTCAGTAAGGTAAACCCAGGTTTGGATTTCCTATTAGGTACGAGAAGCCTGGGACCACCACCAATCATGAGAACAAAAAGACCGAGGTCACCTTAGTCCCTTGCCAGGGGTGCTCGCAGTCTCACGCTATTCTGGAAACTGTAAGCGTGAGCAGTTCTTTGGCGCTGATTTTGACGCCCCAAAAAAAATCTGCCTCTAAATTCCTAAAGGAATTTTGAGGCAGAACTTTTCTGCCTGCAAAATACTCTGTGTGAATAGGGCCTAACACAGCTACTGTTTGACCAACAGATATGTAAACTGCCAGGTGCCTAATCAGTAAGAAAAGGTCTCTCCACCTCCAAACAAAATCCACAGTAGAATAAAGATACGTTATGCAAACGAGTTAAATGCTTATCTTCTTTATAATATTCTTGTAACAAAACTCACAGTGCAAAATGCAGTAACAATGATGTCATGAATTCTAAACGTTTTATAAAGTGCAAAATATAGTATGGTGGTATACCAACAGTCCATAAAGTTCATGGTTAGGATCAGCAAGGAGATGCTATAGGAATGTGTATGCATGTATATATGTCCATATATGTATTTATTTATCAACACAATCCTGGGTCAGCTGGTATTGTCATAGAAAAGAAAAGGCACCTAGAGATTACATAAGACAGCCTTTCCAGCTTAAAAATAAATTGATCATATTCAAAAGCAAAAATAGTGAAAACAGCATTAAAAACAGTGGGGGATTTACTAAGCAAAATGCATTAGAGTTCTGGCTTAAATTAGGCCAATAAAGAAGTGTAAATGGCCTGTGTGCATTTTATTATGTGTTTTAGACACTTTTTTTTACCCTTCCTCGACTTCCTCAGGTTCTTAAAAGTGTCTAGAAAAAGGGGTATGGCGAAGAGTAGTCATTAAATGTGGCAGATTTGTTTTTTTACGGCATGCACCATTCTTGTTAAGCAAAATACTGCTGTGCAGCACAACAAGTCATTAGGTGTCTTAAGACAGAGAAAAGTGTCTAAGATATCGAGCAAGTGGCGCCAAATTTATCACACAGCACGCGCCACTGTGATCAATTTGACTACTTTCTGTCTGGTCTAGGTTCACCCTGCCTAAATTTCGGACAGTATTTATGTATCTGCCTCATATATTCCACTACACAGCAGAAACAATAGGAGAATGCAGATAGAGGGCAGAACATTCTCTACAAATGTTAGCCCCTATGCCAAATTTAGAATGGAGTTGTTCCATCAGGATAACCTCTACCTATATACCCTATTAGAAATATGGACATCGTAGTTGGGAGTTCCCTGCTCGGGACCCCCCCCCCCTTGTGTGCAAGAATGGTGTACCACTAACAAGCAATGGCTCTATGTATCTATGTATTACATGGATGGCGATTCGTCTGAATGGCTACTGTGTAATAGGGAATTTCAGACGAGAGAAACTTCCCCTGAGAAATCAGCTGTTCCCCAGGCACTTTAAATTTGAACTTTACATTTGCCCAAAAAAATAAATGCTAATTCTATACCGTTGACTGGTGTGCAGTCCCCAATGTTTACAAGGCAGAGTAGGTGGGACTACAGTGTGATTGACACCTCTGCTCTAAAACTCCAGGCCCTGGTATGTCACAGTCCTGTACTGTGAGATCACTGCAAATACCGATCAGTGCTTTAAAGTCATTTCAGCTGACAAAATGTGTGTATGACTGTGAAAATAACATCTCCCAACCTGGCACCACACATATAGCAGCAGCAGTAGGTAGTGAATAGACATTATAGCACTACACAACGTACTCTGTCCATTGACATCAGGGATGCCTCGCTTAGATAATAGAGAAAGCATTGTTTTTTCATTCCTGAAGCAGCCCCTAATGCAGGACTGGGACATCATGTACATTAGGCTTCGTTCACATCTGCGCTAGGGCTCCGTCTGAGCTTTCCATCGGAACGGAGCCCTGACAGAGACAAACGGAAACCATAGATAGTTGACCCTTGCACAACTGAGACAAACGGAAACCATTGGCACCGGATCTGTCACCATTGAAATCAATAGTGATGGAAACGGAAACCTATGGTCTCTGTTTGTGTCTGTCAGGGCTCCGTTCCGACGGAAAGCTCATACGGAACGTCGGAACGGAGCCCTAGCGCAGATGAGAACGAAGCCTTAGTAAGTTTCCTTTATCTCTATGCAATTTTTTTTCTTAAACTCATCAATTATAATATACAGGACAGGCTTCATTTATTCACACTAAGTGAGGTCAAAGTAAATAGATATGATAAATCCACATTCTTTGCATATGTCAAAATGGGAATTTTGGTTAATTTGCAAACATTTCCATATGCTATGTTGTTAAGTGTAGCTTTGTATGGTAATGTGTATTTACAATGCTGGATCCAAAACAGGTTGTGGGTGAAATAATTGTCTTCTATTCGCAAAGCAGAGACAGAAAATGTACAAGAAGAAAACACCCAATGAATCTCTCAACTATATTTGCCTTGTTTTCATTTCCCACTTTATAAAAAGGCAAAGGAACATTTCATATTCGCTACAATTTATCTGCGTTTCCCCACCACCAACCCAAAAGAAGTATGACAAATGGACAATGAAAAATACTTATTCATAATTAAAATAGGAATGCTTAGTGCACAGTTCAATGGTTGCCATACTTCTACAAGGAAGGAGTAGACATTTCTCTATTCACAAGATAATCTCCATCCAAAATGTCTGCTATTCAACCCCATTTGGCGGTTGGTATCCATATCTCTTTTCTTGTGACTGGCGTATTAGGAAATCTATTCATCCTGATAGCTCATTTCCTAGATTGGTTAAAAACCCATGATTTCAACCCATCCATACTAATAATCAACAGCATTGTCCTGACCAACATCTTCTATCAAGGAGCAGTTACATTTAATGAGGTTACCATCTACATGTTTGTGGAGTTCTACATACAAGTCTCGGTGGTGAATTCTTTGGTGGTCATCATGTGTTCATTGGCATTCTCAAGCCTTTGGTGTTCCACCTGTCTGTGCTTTTACTATTGCATTAAGATTGTCAATTTGAGTGGGTCGTTCTTCTACAAGCTCAAGGCAAAGATCCCTGTATTCGTACCATGGCTTCTCATTATTTCTATAGCTGCCTCGTGGACAGTTGGAGTACCAGCCTACTGGGATCTATACATGGACATCAAGCCTTCAACTGCTCTTACAGCTAGAAACGAAACTTTAATATTTTCTTACAATCTTAAAAGCAGATGCAAATGTCTGTTTCAGATTTACATGTTGTTTGCTGCCTTTGCTTTTGCTATAATATTTATCACTGCTGGCGCTATTGTTACCTCTTTGTGTAGGCACATGATACGGATGAAGAAAAACAATGAAGGTTTTGGAAATGCAAGAATTCATTCTCATTTATCAGCGGCTAAGGCCTCATTTACACGAGCGTGTGCGTTTTGCGCGCGCAAAAAACGCTGCGTTTTGCGCGCGCAAAAGGCACTTGGCAGCTCCGTGTGTCATCCGTGTATGATGCGCGGCTGCGTGATTTTCGCGCAGCCGCCATCATAGAGATGAGGCTAGTCGACGCCCGTCACTGTCCAAGGTGCTGAAAGAGCTAACTGATCGGCAGTAACTCTTTCAGCACCCTCGACAGTGAATGCCGAACACAATATACACCAACCTGTGAATAAAAAAAGACTTTCATACTTACCAAGAACTTCCTGCTTCCCCCAGTGACGCGTCCCTCCCTTGTCATCCGGCCCCACCTCCCAGGATGACGCCGCAGTCCATGAGACCGCTGCAGCCTGTGATTGGCTGCAGCCTGTGCTTGGCCTGTGATTGGCTGCAGCTGTCACTTGGACTTTACTGTCATCCCGGGAGGTCGGACCGGAGTTATCGGTAAGTCAGAACGTCTTTTTTTTTTTACAGGTTCATGGATTTTCGGAGCGGAAGTCACTGTCCATGGTGCTGAACCAGTTTAACGCTTTCAGCACCGTGGACAGTGACTGTCTCCTGACGTCGCGTACCCGAACATTTTTTACCGGTTTCGGTCAAAACGAGTTTGGCCGAAGCCGGTGAAGTTCGGTGCGCTCATCTCGAATTTGACACTCCGTTTGGATGTTTGTAAACAGAAAAGCACGTGGTGCTTTTCTGTTTACATTCAGGAGTTTGACAGCTCTAGCGCGAATCACACAGTTCGCACGGAAGTGCTTCCGTGCGGCATGCGTGGTTTTCACGCACCCATTGACTTCAATGGGTGCGTGAGTGCGCGAAAAACGCACGATTATAGAACATGTCGTGAGTTTTTTTCTGCGCACACGCGCTGAGCGCAATTCACGCATCGTCTAAACAGCCCCATTGACTAATATAGGTGCGTACGACATGCGTGCAAAGCACGCGCGTCGCACGCGCGTATAATACGCTCGTGTAAATGAGGCCTAAAACTGTGTCTTCTCTCCTTTTATTGTATTTGATGTTTTTTGGGTCCCTGAGTTTAGTATTTACTGAAGTAGAGAATGCCAGCAGCTTAATATTTGTCCTTTCATTTCTTATGGTTTCAAGTTTCCCAACATTTAATTCTATTATTTTGATAATGGGAAACCGGAAGTTGTCAAGCTGCTTGAAGAAACTCTTAGGTATGAGACCTCATACTTCTAATACTGAAATCACTGTAAATACTTACTAAGAGGGTTTTAACTTTGTGAACCCTCTGTTAATAGGAACGAATATGAATTCTGTATGTCTTGATAGCTTTATTATAGAATCATAGCTTCTATATGTTTTATCTTGTTATATCTGTAGCAAATAAATGTTTCTTTTGTCTGCAGTGTTCTAGTTTATGTATATGTTATTCAATAAGTTGATTTGTCAGAAGGGCAGTGTCAATTTATTTGAGCCCCTTGAAAGCTCTTTTGAGGTGACTCCTAAAGGGTGACTCTATATGAAGAAGATACACCCAGATAGAGGTACTGCATGCACGGTATAAATTGTGTCCATACTTTTGCACATAAGCTCCCAATACACCTCAAATTTTGAAATAAAATAACCATGTATGGCTAGATTTCACTTCCATAAACCAATTTAATAGTCTCAGTAATTAATTACAGGAATAAATTGTAACCCCCCCCCCCCCCACCGGGTGGCAGATTGTAAACGTAAGTGGGAGAGTGGGCATGAGAGCAATGAGTCACAGCAGCGCTGAGGGTCATAGGGTATGTAGTACGTAAAGGGGTTGGCAGTTAGTTAAGGAGGATAGGAGGAGCTTATTGGGCAGGTGGAAGAAGGAGCCAAGTCCGGCCAGCACAAAACGGCAGCATGAACAACTTCCCACCTACGCGCCCCTTGTAATGTGCTATATGGGGGAGGTATCATTTGTCACAGCTACATCTCTCTCTACAAATGTTCAAGCTGGAAGGTTGGCAGCAAGAGTTGCACATTGTCTAGAGAGAAACTGTGAAGCGGCAAAAGTTCTAAAAATGTATTCAGTGTTGTGTACCCTCTGAGCTTATGTCAATGGATGTTATGTATTAACCACCTTCTTCCAGCTTTGGTCCCTGTTGCAGCGCAATTGACAGCTGGTCGGAATGGACGTGTTTAAAATATTTGTTTTTAAATTTGTTCTTATTACAAATTGGTGATTCCTTAACTGCTGCAGCCAATAAACATCCACTTTGTCTTACAGAATGCTTTCAGTGTCTTGTTTCACCAGAAAAAAAAGGGTTTTGTGTTTGCAAGTGATCTGAGCGGGATTTACTCTACACCAATCATGTATTATCACAATCATTTCCTTGATACAGAAAACATCTAATAATTAAAAACATAAAAAGTATACAGACGAATCTAATGCAATAATCCCTAAAAATATATATATGAATTTAACTTTGCGTTATACCAAGCAATTTCAATCTTAGTTCAAGGGATAAAAACAAAATGCGTCTTGGACCATGCTGTATTTATAAGTAATTAGTAATAAAGTCCTAGTAATTATTGCAATAGCACAGAGTATATCAATATCATAGTATTTTCACTTAGTGTGTTCAATAGTCGCTGATATTTTCGACCCACACAATATTGGAATTTGGTAAAAAAATGTATGTGCCTGGACACTAATTAACATCTCACTCATTCAGCGAAGGACCGATTCTCACAGGCAGCTGATCTGGAACAGACCACATTAGTTGGTAACTAGTGCCCCTGCGTCTTCACACTAGTTCATTATAGACGCTGACATGGAGATAGTAGAGTATGCAGACCTTTCCTAAAAAGCCAGTAGCACGTGCACAGTGTCTTCCTGAAGATCATGCGGCTTTCTGTTCCATATGTCAGCGTTTGCGCAGTCCGTCACTTCCAACTTTACTGAGTGGGCACACTATTTGGCTTGTAGAACAAAAAATGTTTAATGACTACCCATAAGCCTTTTGTATGTGGTCATTTAGGGTACTTTTGCTACCGTGTCACATTTTTTAGGGTACTGTTACATAAGCCCGGCAAGGGAGTCCCGTGCCAGCTAGAGTGGGTGTCGGGCTGTCAATAGCAACCGCAGCATCGAAGTGGTTTTAAAGGAAGGAGGCAATCGTTGGGAGCCATTGGTTTCCATTACAGCGAAGGGCCTAACAAAGGCCCCCAGGTCTGCAAATAGTCTTATAGAATGCCTGTCAGTTATGCCTGACAGGCATAATACACTGCAATACAGAAGTATTGCAGTGTATTATAAAAGCAATCGAACAATCGCAGAGTGGGACTAGGGAAAAAAATGTTAAAAAAAAGTTTCATAAAGTAAAGAAATAAAGAAAAACCCACTTTTCCTTCTTAAAAAAATGCTTTATTATGAATAAAACATAAAAAAAGCTAAAAACATAATTGGTATCTCCGTGTCTGTAACGATGCGAACTATAAAACTATTATGCTATTTATCCCGCATGGTGAACGCCTTAAAAATAAAATAAATTCTGCTCATCCTGTCTTTTAAAAAATGCAATAAAAAGCAATCAAGAAGTCGAATGTACCAAAAATACATAAAAAACTACAAAAAAAAATGAGTCCTTATACAGCTACATCGGCGGAAATATAATATTTTAGAATATGGCAACACAAAAACAAATACTTTTTAAAAAGAGTTTTTATTGTGCAAAAGTAATAAAACATAAAAAACTATATAAATTTGGTACAGTCGTAATTGTAACGACCCGAAGAATAAACGTATTATGTAATTTATACCACACGGTAAATGGTGTAAATTTAAGACGCAAAAAAGATTGATGGAATTTCCGTTTTTTCCATTACTCCCTTAAAAAAGTTAATAAACGTTAATCAATGTACCCTAAAATGGTGCCATTAAAAATAGAACTCGTCCCGCAAAAAAAATCTATTTTTATGTTCAGGTCTGTTTAGTTAACTCATTGGTTGTTGTTATGACTTCTCTTGCACTCTCCAGTCTCTGGTGTTCCACTTCTCTGTGCTTCTACTATTCTGTGAAGATCATCAATCTCAATGGCACAATATTCTACTAATTGTTCCTTGGCTACTGATTTTCTTTAACGTCAGAGCTTGGACCGTTGGACTACCAGCTTACTGTAATGGCAGGAAGGAGGTGAAGGGAAAGTGAGCCCTAATCTACCCACCGCCCTGTCCCTGCCTACCTGCAACGACCCGCCCTAGGCGACGGGGTACAACTGGGCGGCGGTCCCTACGCTGTCTAAGTGCATGGGAAAACAAACAGGGAACACGCAAGGGAAGGGGCAGTAGCCCATGGAACGCCGCGAGGAAACGGAGCGGTGAATGAGTAGTCAGGACCAGGATAAGGTGGAGTATACCCAAGTGAGCACGGAGGAGGAAGCAAGCCGGAGGCAAAGCAAAGCAGGTTAAGCAGAACAGCAGCAAGGCAGAAGCACGGCAGAAGCAGGCTGGAGCAAGCAGCAGTGGGGCCAGGAATCCAAAAGAATTACAAGCACTGAGGAGGAGAACACAGCAGGTAATAAAGGACAGGGGGCGGAGCTAACTCTGACTGACCAGGCCGCGATAGGCTCTCCCACTCCTGAGCCTGCCACCCTGGTTGGTGGGAGATGGTGTCAGTCGAACAGGTCTGGCCTCAGGTGTGGATTGATTAATCCCAGGAGTATACCTAGACGTAGTACCTGGCAGATCCCTAACAGTACTCCCCCTTTTATGAGGGGCCACCGGACCCTTACTAAGAGGACCCGGTTTAGTAGGGAAGAGAAGGTGGAACCTCCTGATCAATACCCCAGCGTGAACATCACGGGCAGGTACCCAAGTCCTCTCCTCCGGCCCGTACCCTCTCCAATGGACCAGGTACTGGAGGGAGCCCTGGACCATCCTACTGTCCATAATCTTGGCCACCTCGAATTCCACCCCCTCAGGGGTGAGAACGGGAACAGGAGGTTTCCTCGAGGGGGACCAGGACGGGGAGCAGCGTTTAAGGAGGGAGGCATGGAAGACGTCATGTATGCGAAAGGATGGGGGCAGCTCCAGACGGAAGGATACAGGGTTGAGGACTTCAATGATCTTATAAGGCCCAATAAATCGGGGAGCAAACTTCCTGGACGGGACCTTAAGGCGCAAGTTCCTGGACGACAACCAGACCAAATCCCCGACTACAAACCGGGGGTTAGCAGAACGTCTACTATCCGCCTGAATCTTTTGTGCGCTCTGGGACGCCTCTAGATTCTTCTGAACCTGGGCCCAGACTGTGCACAGTTCCCGATGAACATCCTCTACCTCAGGATTATTGGAACAACCAGGGGAAACGGAGGAGAACCTTGGGTTAAACCCGAAATTACAGAAAAACGGGGAGACCCCTGACGAGTTACTGACCCGGTTATTCAGGGAAAATTCAGCAAGGGGAAGGAATGAGACCCAATCGAATTGACAGTCAGAGATGAAACACCTTAAATATTGTTCCAGGGACTGGTTAGTCCTCTCCGTTTGGCCATTAGTTTCGGGATGGAAGGCGGAGGAGAAGGACAGATCAATCTCCAACTTTTTACAAAAGGCTCTCCAAAATAAGGAAACAAATTGTACCCCTCTGTCAGAAACTATATTGACTGGGGCCCCATGGAGACGCAGGATGTGTTTCACAAACAAAGAAGCTAACGTCTTGGCGTTAGGTAGCTTCTTAAGGGGCACAAAGTGGCACATCTTGCTGAAGCGGTCTACTACCACCCACACCACCGACTTGCCCTGAGATGGAGGCAAATCGGTGATAAAATCCATGGAGATATGGGTCCAAGGTCTCTGGGGAATGGGCAAGGAACGTAGTAGGCCCGCAGGTCGGGACCTAGGGGTTTTGGACCTAGTGCAAACCTCACAAGCGGCGACGTAAGCCCTAACGTCTTTAGGCAACCCAGGCCACCAATAGTTTCTGGTAATGAGGTGTTTGGTGCCCAAGATTCCAGGATGACCAGATAGAGCGGAGTCATGGTTTTCCCTGAGTACCCTTAGCCGGTATTGCAGGGGAACAAACAGTTTGTCCCCAGGGACGTTCCCGGGAGCTGCACCCTGATCAGCCGCGATATCAGAAGCTAAATCAGAATCCGTGGCAGAAATGATTATACCAGGGGGTAAAATACAAGCAGGATTTTTCTCGGAAGGAGGATTGGCCATGAAACTACGTGACAGGGCATCAGCCTTAATATTCTTGGACCCAGCCCTATAGGTAACCAAGAAATTAAATCTGGTAAAGAATAGTGCCCACCGAGCTTGTCTAGGATTAAGCCTCCGGGCCGATTCTAGGAAAACCAGATTCTTGTGATCCGTAAGGACCGTTACCTGGTGTCTGGCCCCCTCCAGGAAGTGCCGCCACTCTTCAAAAGCCCATTTATTGGCTAGAAGTTCGCGGTTGCCAATATCATAGTTACTCTCCGTGGGCGAAAACTTCCTAGAGAAGTAAGCACAGGGGCGGAGATGGGTGAGGGAGCTGGTACCCTGGGACAAGACGGCCCCCACTCCCACCTCGGATGCGTCAACCTCCACAATAAATGGCTCCTCTTGGTTGGGCTGAATCAGCACGGGGGCCGAGATAAAGCACTTCTTGAGGGTCTCAAAGGCCTGGACGGCCTCAGGGGGCCAATGGAGGACATCAGCACCCTTGCGAGTAAGGTCCGTAAGAGGCTTAGCGACGACCGAGAAGTTGGCAATAAATCTCCTGTAATAGTTGGCGAACCCTAAAAAACACTGTAACGCCTTAAGGGAGGCAGGTTGGACCCATTCCGCCACAGCCTGAACCTTGGCAGGGTCCATGCGGAATTCATGAGGAGTGAGGATTTGCCCTAAAAATGGTATCTCCTGTACCCCAAAGACACATTTTTCAGTCTTAGCAAACAGATTATTCTCCCGAAGGACCTGGAGCACCTTCCTGACATGCTCCACGTGGGAGGACCAGTCCTTGGAAAACACCAGTATGTCATCAAGGTACACAACAAGAAAATTACCCAGGTAATCTCTCAGGATTTCATTAATAAAATTCTGGAAGACGGCAGGGGCATTACACAACCCAAAGGGCATGACCAGGTATTCGAAATGACCCTCGGGTGTGTTGAAAGCAGTTTTCCACTCATCCCCCTCTTTGATGCGGATAAGGTTATATTCCCCCCGTAGATCGAACTTAGAAAACCATTGGGCTCCCTGAACCTGATTAAAAAGATCCGGAATCAATGGAAGTGGGTACTGGTTCCTTACGGTGACCTTATTCAGGTTACGATAATCAATGTACGGCCTAAGACCACCATCCTTCTTCCCCACAAAGAAGAAGCCAGCACCTACAGGAGAAGTCGAGGGGCGAATGAAACCCTTGGCCAGGCATTCTTGGATATACACCCTCATAGCTTCACGTTCAGGATATGAAAGATTAACCCCTTCCCGCTCCTTGACGTACTATTACGTCATGGCAGCTGTATCGTTCGCGCTCCATGCCGTAATAGTACGTCTCGGGAGTAACGGCCGTTTCGGCCGTCCTCCCGACACATACAGGAGCTGTGACGCTGCTGTCTTGTTCAGCAGCTGTCACAGCTCCTACAGCGGGGACCGTGTCCCCGCTGATTAACCCCTTAAAAGCCGCGTTCTATAGAGATCGCGGCTTTTTAGGGGTTAAGCTGCCATCGCCGGCCTGCTACGCGATAGCGGCCGGCGTTGGTGACTATGGCAACCGGACACCAAACAATGGCGTCCGGCTATGCCATAGACGGAAGCCTAGTGGGTCCTGACAACGTCAGGACCCGACCCACTATGCTTGCTGTCAGTGAGTAGCTGACAGTTCTAATACACTGCACTATGCATGTAGTGCAGTGTATTAGAATAGCGATCAGGGCCTCCTGCCCTCATGTCCCCTAGTGGGACAAAGTAATAAAGTGAAAAAAAAGTTAAAAAAAGATGTGTAAAAATTAGAAAATAAAAGATTTAAAAGTAATAAAAGTAAAAATCCCACCTTTTCCCTTATCAGTCCTTTATTATTAATAAAAATATATAAACAAACAAATAAACTATACATAATTGGTATCGCCGCGTCCGTAACGGCCTGAACTACAAAATTATTTCATTATTTATCCCGCACGGTGAACGCCGTAAAATAAAATAATAATAAACCGAACCACAATCACAATTCTTTGGTCACTTCACCTCCCAAAAAATGGAATAAAAAGAGATCAAAAAGTCGCATGTACCTAAAAATGGTACTGATCAAAACTACAGTTCGTTACGCAAAAAATAAGTCCTCGCACGGCTTTATTGATTGAAAAATAAAAAAGTTATGGCTCTTAGAATAAGGTAACACAAAAAGTGAATGATTGTTTACAAAACGTATTTTATTGTGCAAACGCCATAAGACATAAAAAAAAACTATAAACATCTGGTATCGCCGTAATCGTATCGCCCCGCAGAATAAAGTGAATATGTCATTTATAGCGCACGGTGAACGCTGTAAAAAAAAACGAAAAAAAAACAATAGTAGAATTGCTGTTTTTTAGTCACCACGCCACCTAAAAATAGAATAAAAACTGATCAAAAAGCCGCATGCACCCCAAGAAAACTACAATGGATTCCTCAAGGGGTCTAGTTTCCAAATTGGGGTCACTTTTGGGCAGTTCCCAATGTTTTGGCACCACAAGACCTCTTCAAACCGGACATGGTGCCTAATAAAAAAGAGGCCTCAAAATCCACTGGGTGCTCCTTTGCTTCAGAGGCCGGTGCTTCAGTCCATTACCGCCCAAGGGCCACATGTGGGATATTTCTCTAAACTGCAGAATCTGGGCAATACGTATTAAGTTGCGTTTCTCTGATAAATCCTTTTGTGTTATAAAAAAAATGGTATAAAGAGGATTTTCTGACAAAAAGAAAATGTAAATTTCACCTCTACTTTGCTCTAAATTTTTGTGAAACACCTAAAGGGTTCATAAACTTTCTACATGCTGTTGTGAATACTTTGAGGGGTCTAGTTTCTAAAATGGGGTATTTGATAGGGGTTTCTAATATATGGGCCCCTCAAAGCAACTTCAGAACTGAACTGGAACCTAAAAAAATACATAAATGAGGCAATACTTGAGCTGTGCCCACCCCGAGATTACCCCACTTTTGACCGTTTGTCTAAACGGAGACCCCTATTAGACCGTTCCAGTGCCCGGTTTTCCCAAGCATACACCCCCGAGAAGTGTATTTCTATTGATGAGTCCCTGGTACATTTTAAAGGGAGGGTTCAATTCCGCGAGTACCTGCCGGGTAAGAGGGCAAGGTATGGCGTGAAGATGTATAAGCTGTGAGAGTGCATCAGGGTATACCTACAGGTTTAGGATATATGAAGGAAAGACCACCCCCAAACCAGACTGCATCCTGGACTACAATAGGTACATGGGAGTGATGGACTTGTAAGATCAAGCCCTGAAGCCCTACAGCGCCATGCGGTGTGGTATAAGAAGCTGGCCGGGAACATCATATAGATGGCTTTGTACAATGCGTACGTGCTACGTCGATGTGCAGGCCAGACGGGAACTTTCCTGGAATTTCAAGAGGTGATTATCAAGAACCTAATCTTTAGGGACCAAGAAGGGGGGGCACCCAGTACTTCTGGAAGCGAGCCCACACGCATCGTACCAGGGCAACACTTTCCAGGGGAAGTTCACCAAACTGGCAAGAAGGGAAAAAGTCAAAAGAGGTGCAAAGTCTGCTATAAGAGGGGGATAAGGGAGGACACAATATATCAATGTGACACGTGTCCCGAATAACCAGAGCTCTGTATGAAAGTGTTTTAAAATTTATCATACATCCCTTGGTTTATAATTTACCCCAATTTTACTTACCCTGATGCACTCCGCACAGCTTATCCCCCCTCGTCTTTCCCCTCTGGGCCCTGCTGTGTGTCCAGGCAGCTGATAACAGCCACATGTAGGGTATTGCCATACCCGGGAGAACCCACATTACAGTTTATGGGGTGTAGGTCTCCGGTCAAAATGGTCACTACACCTCTAGATGAATGCCTTAAGGGTGTAGTTTTTAAAACGGGGTCACTTCTTGCGGGTTTCAACTGTACTGGTACCTCAGGGGCTTCTGCACACATGACTTCGCACTAGAAAATCCCGAGTAGGCCAAATGGTGGTCCTTTCCTTCTGAGCCCTCCCATGGGCCCAAACGGCAGTTTATCACAACAAATGGGGTATTGCGGCACTCAGAACAAATTGCGCAACAGAATGGGGTATTTTGTTTCTTGTGAAAATAAGAAATTTTCAGCCAAAACTACATATTATTTGACAAAAATAATTTTGTTTTCATTCCCAGCCCAATTCAAATAAGTTCTGTGAAGAAACGATGGGGTCTAAATGGTCACATTACCCATAAATGAATTCCTTGAGGGGTGTAGTTTCCAAAATGGGGTCACTTCTGGTGGGTTTCCATTGCTTTGATACCTCTGGGGCTCTGCAAATGTGACATGGCACCCGAAAACCAATCCAAAAAAATCTGTACTCCAAAGAACACACAGCGATCCTTCCCTTCTGAGGCCTCCCATGGGCCCAAACGGCAGTTTATCACCACAAATGGGGTATTGCCGCACTCAGGACAAATTGGGCAACAAAATTGAGTATTTTATTTCTTGTGAAAATAAGAATTTTTTAGCTAAAATGACATATTATTGGAAAAAATATATATTTTTTAAATTCCCAGCCCAATTCAAATAAGTTCTGTGAAGAAACTATGGGGTCTAAATGGTCACATTACCCATAAATGAATTCCTTGAGGGGTGTAGTTTCCAAAATGGGGTCACTTCTGGTGGGTTTCCATTGCTTTGATACCTCTGGGGCTCTGCAAATGCGACATGGCACACGAAAACCAAACCAGCAAAATCTGTACTCCAAAGAACACACAGCGCTCCTTCCCTTCTGAGGCCTCCCATGGGCCCAAACGGCAGTTTATTGCCACAAATGGGGTATTGATGCACTCAGGAGAAATTGGGCAACAAAATTGAGTATTTTGTTCCCTGTGAAAATAAGAAATTTTGGTAAAAAATTACATCTTATTGGAAAAAATGACATTTTTTTAATGTCACAGCCCAATTGAAATAGGTGCTGTGAAAAAACTGTGCGGTCAAAATGCTAACAACAACCATAAATGAATTCCTTGAGGGGTGTAGTTTCCAAAATGGGGTCACTTTTGGTGGGTTTCCATTGCTTTGATACCTCTGAGGCTCTGCAAATGCGACATGGCACCCGAAAACCAATCCAACAAAATCTGGACTCCAACAAACATATAGCGCTCCTTTCCTTCTGAGCCCTCCCATGGGCCCAAACGGCAGTTTATCACCACAAATGGGGTACTGCCACACTAAGGACAAATTGGGCAACAAAATGGGGTATTTTGTTCCCTGTGAAAATAAGAAATTTTGATCACAAATGACATTTTATTGGAAAAAATGACATTTTTTTCATTTCAGAGCCCAATTCAAATACGTGCTGTGAAAAAAATGTGCGGTCAAAATGGTAACAACAACCCTAAATGAATTCCTTGAGGGGTGTAGTTTACAAAATGGGGTCACTATTGGGGGATTCCTACTGTTTTGACACCTCAACACCTCTTCAAACCTGGCATGCTGCCTAAAATATATTCTAATAAAAAAGAGGACTCAAAATGCACTAGGTGCTTCTTTGCTTCTAGGGCTTGTCTTTTAGTCCACGAGCGCAGTAGGGCCACATGTGGGACATTTCTAAAAACTGCAGAATCTGGAAAATACATATTTAGTAGTGTTTCTCTGGTAAAACCTTCTGTGTTACAGAAAAAAAATGAATAAAATTGAAATTCAGCAAGAAAAATGAAATTTGCAAATTTCACCTCCACTTTGCTTTAATTCCTGTGAAATGCCTGAAGGGTTAAAAAACTTTATAACTGCTGTTTTGAATACTTTGAGGGGTCTAGTTTTTAAAATGGGGTGTTTTATCAGGGTTTCTAATACATAGGCCCCACAAAGCCACTTCAGAACTCAAGAGGTACCTTAAAAAAAAGGCTTTTGAAATTTTCTTAAAAATATGAGAAATTGCTGTTTATGTTCTAAGCCTTGTAACGTCCAAGAAAAATAAAAGAATGTTCAAAAAACGATGCCAATCTAAAGTAGACATATGGGAAATGTGAACTAGTAACTATTTTGGGTGGTATAACCGTCTGTTTTACAAGCAGATGCATTTAAATTCAGAAAAATGCAATTTTTTCAAAATTTTCTCTAAATTTTGCAATTTTTCACCAATAAACACTGAATATATCGACCAAATTTTACCACGAACATCACGGGCAGGTACCCAAGTCCTCTCCTCCGGCCCGTACCCTCTCCAATGGACCAGGTACTGGAGGGAGCCCTGGACCATCCTACTGTCCATAATCTTGGCCACCTCGAATTCCACCCCCTCAGGGGTGAGAACGGGAACAGGAGGTTTCCTCGAGGGGGACCAGGACGGGGAGCAGCGTTTAAGGAGGGAGGCATGGAAGACGTCATGTATGCGAAAGGATGGGGGCAGCTCCAGACGGAAGGATACAGGGTTGAGGACTTCAATGATCTTATAAGGCCCAATAAATCGGGGAGCAAACTTCCTGGACGGGACCTTAAGGCGCAAGTTCCTGGACGACAACCAGACCAAATCCCCGACTACAAACCGGGGGTTAGCAGAACGTCTACTATCCGCCTGAATCTTTTGTGCGCTCTGGGACGCCTCTAGGTTCTTCTGAACCTGGGCCCAGACTGTGCACAGTTCCCGATGAACATCCTCTACCTCAGGATTATTGGAACAACCAGGGGAAACGGAGGAGAACCTTGGGTTAAACCCGAAATTACAGAAAAACGGGGAGACCCCTGACGAGTTACTGACCCGGTTATTCAGGGAAAATTCAGCAAGGGGAAGGAATGAGACCCAATCGAATTGACAGTCAGAGATGAAACACCTTAAATATTGTTCCAGGGACTGGTTAGTCCTCTCCGTTTGGCCATTAGTTTCGGGATGGAAGGCGGAGGAGAAGGACAGATCAATCTCCAACTTTTTACAAAAGGCTCTCCAAAATAAGGAAACAAATTGTACCCCTCTGTCAGAAACGATATTGACTGGGGCCCCATGGAGACGCAGGATGTGTTTCACAAACAAAGAAGCTAACGTCTTGGCGTTAGGTAGCTTCTTAAGGGGCACAAAGTGGCACATCTTGCTGAAGCGGTCTACTACCACCCACACCACCGACTTGCCCTGAGATGGAGGCAAATCGGTGATAAAATCCATGGAGATATGGGTCCAAGGTCTCTGGGGAATGGGCAAGGAACGTAGTAGGCCCGCAGGTCGGGACCTAGGGGTTTTGGACCTAGTGCAAACCTCACAAGCGGCGACGTAAGCCCTAACGTCTTTAGGCAACCCAGGCCACCAATAGTTTCTGGTAATGAGGTGTTTGGTGCCCAAGATTCCAGGATGACCAGATAGAGCGGAGTCATGGTTTTCCCTGAGTACCCTTAGCCGGTATTGCAGGGGAACAAACAGTTTGTCCCCAGGGACGTTCCCGGGAGCTGCACCCTGATCAGCCGCGATATCAGAAGCTAAATCAGAATCCGTGGCAGAAATGATTATACCAGGGGGTAAAATACAAGCAGGATTTTTCTCGGAAGGAGGATTGGCCATGAAACTACGTGACAGGGCATCAGCCTTAATATTCTTGGACCCAGCCCTATAGGTAACCAAGAAATTAAATCTGGTAAAGAATAGTGCCCACCGAGCTTGTCTAGGATTAAGCCTCCGGGCCGATTCTAGGAAAACCAGATTCTTGTGATCCGTAAGGACCGTTACCTGGTGTCTGGCCCCCTCCAGGAAGTGCCGCCACTCTTCTAAAGCCCATTTATTGGCTAGAAGTTCGCGGTTGCCAATATCATAGTTACTCTCCGTGGGCGAAAACTTCCTAGAGAAGTAAGCACAGGGGCGGAGATGGGTGAGGGAGCTGGTACCCTGGGACAAGACGGCCCCCACTCCCACCTCGGATGCGTCAACCTCCACAATAAATGGCTCCTCTTGGTTGGGCTGAATCAGCACGGGGGCCGAGATAAAGCACTTCTTGAGGGTCTCAAAGGCCTGGACGGCCTCAGGGGGCCAATGGAGGACATCAGCACCCTTGCGAGTAAGGTCCGTAAGAGGCTTAGCGACGACCGAGAAGTTGGCAATAAATCTCCTGTAATAGTTGGCGAACCCTAAAAAACACTGTAACGCCTTAAGGGAGGCAGGTTGGACCCATTCCGCCACAGCCTGAACCTTGGCAGGGTCCATGCGGAATTCATGAGGAGTGAGGATTTGCCCTAAAAATGGTATCTCCTGTACCCCAAAGACACATTTTTCAGTCTTAGCAAACAGATTATTCTCCCGAAGGACCTGGAGCACCTTCCTGACATGCTCCACGTGGGAGGACCAGTCCTTGGAAAACACCAGTATGTCATCAAGGTACACAACAAGAAAATTACCCAGGTAATCTCTCAGGATTTCATTAATAAAATTCTGGAAGACGGCAGGGGCATTACACAACCCAAAGGGCATGACCAGGTATTCGAAATGACCCTCGGGTGTGTTGAAAGCAGTTTTCCACTCATCCCCCTCTTTGATGCGGATAAGGTTATATTCCCCCCGTAGATCGAACTTAGAAAACCATTGGGCTCCCTGAACCTGATTAAAAAGATCCGGAATCAATGGAAGTGGGTACTGGTTCCTTACGGTGACCAAATTCAGGTTACGATAATCAATGTACGGCCTAAGACCACCATCCTTCTTCCCCACAAAGAAGAAGCCAGCACCTACAGGAGAAGTCGAGGGGCGAATGAAACCCTTGGCCAGGCATTCTTGGATATACACCCTCATAGCTTCACGTTCAGGATATGAAAGATTAACCCCTTCCCGCTCCTTGACGTACTATTACGTCATGGCAGCTGTATCGTTCGCGCTCCATGCCGTAATAGTACGTCTCGGGAGTAACGGCCGTTTCGGCCGTCCTCCCGACACATACAGGAGCTGTGACGCTGCTGTCTTGTTCAGCAGCTGTCACAGCTCCTACAGCGGGGACCGTGTCCCCGCTGATTAACCCCTTAAAAGCCGCGTTCTATAGAGATCGCGGCTTTTTAGGGGTTAAGCTGCCATCGCCGGCCTGCTACGCGATAGCGGCCGGCGTTGGTGACTATGGCAACCGGACACCAAACAATGGCGTCCGGCTATGCCATAGACGGAAGCCTAGTGGGTCCTGACAACGTCAGGACCCGACCCACTATGCTTGCTGTCAGTGAGTAGCTGACAGTTCTAATACACTGCACTATGCATGTAGTGCAGTGTATTAGAATAGCGATCAGGGCCTCCTGCCCTCATGTCCCCTAGTGGGACAAAGTAATAAAGTGAAAAAAAAGTTAAAAAAAGATGTGTAAAAATTAGAAAATAAAAGATTTAAAAGTAATAAAAGTAAAAATCCCACCTTTTCCCTTATCAGTCCTTTATTATTAATAAAAATATATAAACAAACAAATAAACTATACATAATTGGTATCGCCGCGTCCGTAACGGCCTGAACTACAAAATTATTTCATTATTTATCCCGCACGGTGAACGCCGTAAAATAAAATAATAATAAACCGAACCACAATCACAATTCTTTGGTCACTTCACCTCCCAAAAAATGGAATAAAAAGAGATCAAAAAGTCGCATGTACCTAAAAATGGTACTGATCAAAACTACAGTTCGTTACGCAAAAAATAAGTCCTCGCACGGCTTTATTGATTGAAAAATAAAAAAGTTATGGCTCTTAGAATAAGGTAACACAAAAAGTGAATGATTGTTTACAAAACGTATTTTATTGTGCAAACGCCATAAGACATAAAAAAAAACTATAAACATCTGGTATCGCCGTAATCGTATCGCCCCGCAGAATAAAGTGAATATGTCATTTATAGCGCACGGTGAACGCTGTAAAAAAAAACGAAAAAAAAACAATAGTAGAATTGCTGTTTTTTAGTCACCACGCCACCTAAAAATAGAATAAAAACTGATCAAAAAGCCGCATGCACCCCAAGAAAACTACAATGGATTCCTCAAGGGGTCTAGTTTCCAAATTGGGGTCACTTTTGGGCAGTTCCCAATGTTTTGGCACCACAAGACCTCTTCAAACCGGACATGGTGCCTAATAAAAAAGAGGCCTCAAAATCCACTGGGTGCTCCTTTGCTTCAGAGGCCGGTGCTTCAGTCCATTACCGCCCAAGGGCCACATGTGGGATATTTCTCTAAACTGCAGAATCTGGGCAATACGTATTAAGTTGCGTTTCTCTGATAAATCCTTTTGTGTTATAAAAAAAATGGTATAAAGAGGATTTTCTGACAAAAAAAATATGTAAATTTCACCTCTACTTTGCTCTAAATTTTTGTGAAACACCTAAAGGGTTCATAAACTTTCTACATGCTGTTGTGAATACTTTGAGGGGTCTAGTTTCTAAAATGGGGTATTTGATAGGGGTTTCTAATATATGGGCCCCTCAAAGCAACTTCAGAACTGAACTGGAACCTAAAAAAATACATAAATGAGGCAATACTTGAGCTGTGCCCACCCCGAGATTACCCCACTTTTGACCGTTTGTCTAAACGGAGACCCCTATTAGACCGTTCCAGTGCCCGGTTTTCCCAAGCATACACCCCCGAGAAGTGTATTTCTATTGATGAGTCCCTGGTACATTTTAAAGGGAGGGTTCAATTCCGCGAGTACCTGCCGGGTAAGAGGGCAAGGTATGGCGTGAAGATGTATAAGCTGTGAGAGTGCATCAGGGTATACCTACAGGTTTAGGATATATGAAGGAAAGACCACCCCCAAACCAGACTGCATCCTGGACTACAATAGGTACATGGGAGTGATGGACTTGTAAGATCAAGCCCTGAAGCCCTACAGCGCCATGCGGTGTGGTATAAGAAGCTGGCCGGGAACATCATATAGATGGCTTTGTACAATGCGTACGTGCTACGTCGATGTGCAGGCCAGACGGGAACTTTCCTGGAATTTCAAGAGGTGATTATCAAGAACCTAATCTTTAGGGACCAAGAAGGGGGGGCACCCAGTACTTCTGGAAGCGAGCCCACACGCATCGTACCAGGGCAACACTTTCCAGGGGAAGTTCACCAAACTGGCAAGAAGGGAAAAAGTCAAAAGAGGTGCAAAGTCTGCTATAAGAGGGGGATAAGGGAGGACACAATATATCAATGTGACACGTGTCCCGAATAACCAGAGCTCTGTATGAAAGTGTTTTAAAATTTATCATACATCCCTTGGTTTATAATTTACCCCAATTTTACTTACCCTGATGCACTCCGCACAGCTTATCCCCCCTCGTCTTTCCCCTCTGGGCCCTGCTGTGTGTCCAGGCAGCTGATAACAGCCACATGTAGGGTATTGCCATACCCGGGAGAACCCACATTACAGTTTATGGGGTGTAGGTCTCCGGTCAAAATGGTCACTACACCTCTAGATGAATGCCTTAAGGGTGTAGTTTTTAAAACGGGGTCACTTCTTGCGGGTTTCAACTGTACTGGTACCTCAGGGGCTTCTGCACACATGACTTCGCACTAGAAAATCCCGAGTAGGCCAAATGGTGGTCCTTTCCTTCTGAGCCCTCCCATGGGCCCAAACGGCAGTTTATCACAACAAATGGGGTATTGCGGCACTCAGAACAAATTGCGCAACAGAATGGGGTATTTTGTTTCTTGTGAAAATAAGAAACTTTCAGCCAAAACTACATATTATTTGACAAAAATAATTTTGTTTTCATTCCCAGCCCAATTCAAATAAGTTCTGTGAAGAAACGATGGGGTCTAAATGGTCACATTACCCATAAATGAATTCCTTGAGGGGTGTAGTTTCCAAAATGGGGTCACTTCTGGTGGGTTTCCATTGCTTTGATACCTCTGGGGCTCTGCAAATGTGACATGGCACCCGAAAACCAATCCAAAAAAATCTGTACTCCAAAGAACACACAGCGATCCTTCCCTTCTGAGGCCTCCCATGGGCCCAAACGGCAGTTTATCACCACAAATGGGGTATTGCCGCACTCAGGACAAATTGGGCAACAAAATTGAGTATTTTATTTCTTGTGAAAATAAGAATTTTTTAGCTAAAATGACATATTATTGGAAAAAATATATATTTTTTAAATTCCCAGCCCAATTCAAATAAGTTCTGTGAAGAAACTATGGGGTCTAAATGGTCACATTACCCATAAATGAATTCCTTGAGGGCTGTAGTTTCCAAAATGGGGTCACTTCTGGTGGGTTTCCATTGCTTTGATACCTCTGGGGCTCTGCAAATGCGACATGGCACACGAAAACCAAACCAGCAAAATCTGTACTCCAAAGAACACACAGCGCTCCTTCCCTTCTGAGGCCTCCCATGGGCCCAAACGGCAGTTTATTGCCACAAATGGGGTATTGATGCACTCAGGAGAAATTGGGCAACAAAATTGAGTATTTTGTTCCCTGTGAAAATAAGAAATTTTGGTAAAAAATTACATCTTATTGGAAAAAATGACATTTTTTTAATGTCACAGCCCAATTGAAATAGGTGCTGTGAAAAAACTGTGCGGTCAAAATGCTAACAACAACCATAAATGAATTCCTTGAGGGGTGTAGTTTCCAAAATGGGGTCACTTTTGGTGGGTTTCCATTGCTTTGATACCTCTGAGGCTCTGCAAATGCGACATGGCACCCGAAAACCAATCCAACAAAATCTGGACTCCAACAAACATATAGCGCTCCTTTCCTTCTGAGCCCTCCCATGGGCCCAAACGGCAGTTTATCACCACAAATGGGGTACTGCCACACTAAGGACAAATTGGGCAACAAAATGGGGTATTTTGTTCCCTGTGAAAATAAGAAATTTTGATCACAAATGACATTTTATTGGAAAAAATGAAATTTTTTTCATTTCAGAGCCCAATTCAAATACGTGCTGTGAAAAAAATGTGCGGTCAAAATGGTAACAACAACCCTAAATGAATTCCTTGAGGGGTGTAGTTTACAAAATGGGGTCACTATTGGGGGATTCCTACTGTTTTGACACCTCAACACCTCTTCAAACCTGGCATGCTGCCTAAAATATATTCTAATAAAAAAGAGGACTCAAAATGCACTAGGTGCTTCTTTGCTTCTAGGGCTTGTCTTTTAGTCCACGAGCGCAGTAGGGCCACATGTGGGACATTTCTAAAAACTGCAGAATCTGGAAAATACATATTTAGTAGTGTTTCTCTGGTAAAACCTTCTGTGTTACAGAAAAAAAAATGAATAAAATTGAAATTCAGCAAGAAAAATGAAATTTGCAAATTTCACCTCCACTTTGCTTTAATTCCTGTGAAATGCCTGAAGGGTTAAAAAACTTTATAACTGCTGTTTTGAATACTTTGAGGGGTCTAGTTTTTAAAATGGGGTGTTTTATCAGGGTTTCTAATACATAGGCCCCACAAAGCCACTTCAGAACTCAAGAGGTACCTTAAAAAAAAGGCTTTTGAAATTTTCTTAAAAATATGAGAAATTGCTGTTTATGTTCTAAGCCTTGTAACGTCCAAGAAAAATAAAAGAATGTTCAAAAAACGATGCCAATCTAAAGTAGACATATGGGAAATGTGAACTAGTAACTATTTTGGGTGGTATAACCGTC
Organism: Rhinoderma darwinii; assembly: GCF_050947455.1. Taxonomy (NCBI): domain Eukaryota; kingdom Metazoa; phylum Chordata; class Amphibia; order Anura; family Rhinodermatidae; genus Rhinoderma; species Rhinoderma darwinii. Next base: position 38,766,120 of record NC_134697.1, on the reverse strand, counting down.
TGTTTTACAAGCAGATGCATTTAAATTCAGAAAAATGCAATTTTTTCAAAATTTTCTCTAAATTTTGCAATTTGTCACCAATAAACACTGAATATATCGACCAAATTTTACCACGAACATGAAGCCCAATGTGTCACGAGAAAACAATCTCAGAATCGCTTGGGTAGGTTTAAGCATTCCGACGTTATTACCACATAAAGTGAAATATGTCAGATTTGAAAAATGGGCTCTGAGCCTTAAGGCCAAAACTAGGCTGCGTCCTTAAGGGGTTAAATATCCTACCCTTAGGAAGCTTGGCACCAGGCACCAAATCGATGGCGCAATCGTAATCTTTATGGGGGGGCAACACCTCGGAGGCCTCCTTAGAAAACACATCGGCGAAGTCCTGAACAAACTCAGGAAGCGTGTTTACCTCCTCCCGGGGAGAAATAGAGTTAACAGAAAGACATGACATAAGACATTCATTACCCCATTTGGTGAGATCCCCAGTATTCCAATCAAACGTGGGATTATGCAACTGCAACCAGGGAAGACCTAATACCAGATCAGACGATAATCCCTGCATCACCAGTACAGAGCACTGCTCCAAATGCATGGAGCCAACCAGGAGTTCAAAAACAGGAGTATGCTGAGTAAAATAACCATTAGCAAGGGGAGTTGAGTCGATACCTACTACAGGGATAGGATAAGGTAAATCAATAAAAGGCATTTTTAGAGACATAGCAAATTCCACAGACATGATATTAGCAGATGAGCCAGAATCCACGAAGGCACTGCCAGTGGCAGACCGGCCAGCAAACGAGACCTGAAAGGGAAGCAAAATTTTATTGCGTTTCACATTAACGGGAAATACCTGTGTGCCCAAGTGACCTCCCCGATGATCACTTAGGCGCGGAAGTTTTCCGGCTTTTTATTCTTGCGCCTGGGACAGGTGTTCAGAAGATGCTTGTCGTCCCCACAGTAGAAGCAGAGACCCTTCATTCTGCGAAACTCCCTACGTTGTCGAGGGGACATGGAGGCCCCGAGTTGCATAGGTACCTCCGAGTCCTCCGTGGAGGGGCGAGGAGACGGGACCTCGGGGGGGATTGCAGAAAAGTCAGAGGGGAGCACATTGAAGCGTTCAAGCTGACGTTCCCTGAGACATCGGTCAAGTCGTACTGCTAGGGCCATAACCTGGTCAAGGGAGTCAGAAGAGGGGTAGCTAACCAGCAGATCCTTCAGGGCGTCAGATAATCCTAACCTAAACTGGCACCTTAGGGCCGGATCGTTCCACCGAGAAGCTACGCACCACTTTCTAAAATCAGAACAGTACTCCTCAACCGGTCTCCTACCCTGACGTAAGGTCACCAGCTGACTCTCGGCTAAAGCAGTCCTGTCAGTCTCGTCGTAAATGAGTCCGAGGGCAGAGAAAAAACGATCAACAGAGGAAAGTTCAGGGGCGTCAGGAGCCAAGGAGAAGGCCCACTCTTGGGGCCCTTCCTGGAGTCGGGATATGATGATACCCACCCGCTGGTTCTCGGAACCTGAGGAGTGGGGTTTAAGGCGGAAATACAGTCTGCAACTCTCCCGGAAGGAGAGAAATGTCAGGTAACTTGAGGTCGGGTTCTAGAGGTGAGGTGAGGGGAACTACTACGGCAGCGTCACCCTGGTTGACCCTCTGGGCCAGGGCCTGGACCTGTAGGGAGAGGCCCTGCATCTGCTGGGTCAGGGTCTCAAGGGGGTCCATGATAGCGTCAGAGTAGGGGAAATGGTAGACTAGGTAAGGGGCTTGTAATTATGTAATGGCAGGAAGGAGGTGAAGGGAAAGTGAGCCCTAATCTACCCACCGCCCTGTCCCTGCCTACTTGCAACGACCCGCCCTAGGCGACGGGGTACAACTGGGCGGCGGTCCCTACGCTGTCTAAGTGCACGGGAAAACAAACAGGGAACACGCAAGGGAAGGGGCAGTAGCCCACGGAACGCCGCGAGGAAACGGAGCGGTGAATGAGTAGTCAGGACCAGGATAAGGTGGAGTATACCCAAGTGAGCACGGAGGAGGAAGCAAGCCGGAGGCAAAGCAAAGCAGGTTAAGCAGAACAGCAGCAAGGCAGAAGCACGGCAGAAGCAGGCTGGAGCAAGCAGCAGTGGGGCCAGGAATCCAAAAGAATTACAAGCACTGAGGAGGAGAACACAGCAGGTAATAAAGGACAGGGGGCGGAGCTAACTCTGACTGACCAGGCCGCGATAGGCTCTCCCACTCCTGAGCCTGCCACCCTGGTTGGTGGGAGATGGTGTCAGTCGAACAGGTCTGGCCTCAGGTGTGGATTGATTAATCCCAGGAGTATACCTAGACGTAGTACCTGGCAGATCCCTAACACTTACTGGGACATTTATAGAGAAAGCTTATTTCCCACTGATAAAAGTACCATCAACTTATCACTTGAATTTTAACCCCTTCCCGACATTTGACGTAAATGTACGTCATGGAAAGCATTGACTTCCCGCAAAATGCCGTACATTTACGTCAAATGTTTGGCACCGGCTCAGAAGCTGAGTCGGTGCCATCATCGTCAGATCTCAGCTGTATCTTACAGCTGACATCCGACTGTAACGGCGGGGACCGAAATTAGCTTCGATCCCCGCCATTAACCCCTTAAGTGCAGCGCTCAAACGCGATCGCTGCACTTAAGGTGTTTGCAGCTCATCGGAACCCCAGCAATGAAATTGCCGGGGTTCCGGTGGCTGCAATGGCAAGCGGAGGCCTAATACTGGCCTCCCAGTCTGCCTAGCACCGAAGCCGGTCAAGATCCGCCCGGCGGCGGAGCCTGATCGGCTTCCGTAGCTGCCGGCAAGATGGCGCCGGGTCAGGAGCTGATCCGGCGTCATCAGCGGTGGAAGTCAGCTGTACTGTACAGCTGACATCCACCTGTAATGGCAGGAACCGGAGCTAGCTCCGATCCCTGCCATTAACCCCTTCGATGCAGCAATCGAAAGCGATTGCTGCATCGTAGCGGTTACTAGCAGATCGCCAGCCCTGAGAGGCAATCGGGACTGACGACTGCTGTTATGGCAACAGGAGACACAATGGTCTCCTGCTCTGCCATTACGGAAGCCGATTTAGGCCCCGCCGGGAGGCGAAGCCTAATCGGCTTGCTGTCAGTGAATGACTGACAGATCTAATATATTGCACTACATAGGTAGTACAATGTATTAGAAAAAAAAATCTGACCGTTGGACCTTCAAGTCCCCTAGTGGGACTTGAAGAAAAGTGTAAAAAAAGTATAAAAAAGTGTAAAAAAAAGTGCAAAAAATAAAAGTTTGAAAACAATAAAAGTTTCAAGTAATCAAATAAAACACAATCCCCCTTTTACTCTTATCAAGTCCTTTATTATTGAAAAATAATAATAAACCATATGTATTTGGTATCGCCACGACCGTAACGACCTGAGGTATCAAAATATTATATTATTTATTGCACGCGGTGAACAGCGTAAAAAAACAACTTAAAAAACTTTACCAGAGTTTCTGTTTTTTGGTCACTTTGCCCTACAAATATTAGAATAAAAAGTGATCAAAAAGTCGCACGTATCCAAAAATGGTACCTATAAAAACTATAGCTCGTCCCGCAAAAAACAAGCCCCATACACCTCCGTCGACAAAAAAATTAAAAAGTTATGGTTCTCACAACTTGGCGACAGAAAAAATACATTCTTTTTACAAAAGTAATTTTATTGTGCAAAAAGTTGTAAAACATAAAAAAGTTCTATAAATTAGGTATCGCCAGAATCGTACTGACCCACAGAATAAAGTTAACATGTAATTTATAACACATGGTGAAGGCTGTATAAAAAAAACGAAAAAAGCTGTGCCAGAATTGCGTTTTTATGTTTACCTGGCATCCCAAAAAATAGGATAAAAGGTGATCAAAAAGTCACATGTACCCCAAAATGGTACCAATAATAACTACAGCTCGTCCCGCAACAAACCAGCCCTCATACCGCTACGTCTATGAAAACTAAAATTAGTTATGGCTCCAATAAGTCAGGAAATAAAAAAATATGCTGTTGTGCCCGAGGGGAACATTTCTTCTGTTTCAAGAGGCGATTTATCAAGGACCTAAAATTAGGGAACAAGGAAGGGGAGAGCCCAAACATATCCGCTGGAAGCGACGGTGCCCGTATTATACCAGGACAACACTTTCCCAGCAAAATTCCCCAAACTACAAAAGGTGCGGAGTGTGGACCAAAAGGGGGATAAGAAATGACACCATTTATCAGTGCGACACTGGCCTGTGCGGAAAGGATTGCTTCACAGCGTAACACACATCTATGGATTATTATTATTTTTTATATACCACCTGACTATGCCCCTTATATACTCCGCCCCGCTTACATGTACCCCCACATTATAAAACACCAGCAATACTCAAACAAATATAGTACCAAGCAAAATCCGCTCTCCAAAAGCCAAATGGTGCTCCATCGGCTCTGAACCCTACAGCGTCCCCAAACAGAAGTTTCCTTCAACATATATGGCATCGTCATACCCGGGAGAACCCTTTTAACAATTTTTGGGGTGTGTGTCTCCAGCGTCATAAGCTGGGCATGATATATTTGCCACTGAATGGCATATCTAGGGAAAAACATAAATTTTTAATTTGCACCATCCGCAGCGCATTCATTTATGGAAAAGACCTGTGGGGTGAAAATGCTCACTACACCCCTTAATAAATGCCTTGAGGGGTGCAGTTTCCATAGTGGGGGTCACTTATCAGGGGTTTCTTTTTATTATTTCACATCTGAGCCTCTGCAGTTGTGAACCAATACTTTGTAAATCGCCAAATTAGGCCTCCACTCCGCATGGTACTCTTCACTTCTGAGCCCTGTCATATGTCCAGACAAAAGATTAGGGCCACATGTAGGGTGTTTCTAAAACCGGGAAACACCGCATAATAATTAGAGAGCTGTCTTGTTATGGTGGCACAAGCCGGGCACCACATATTGGCATATCTATGGAAAAAAATCCCATTTTCACTCTGCAACATCGAGTGAACACTAATTTCTACAAAACACCTGCAGGGTTAAAATGCTTACTACACCCCTTGGTCAATGCATTGAGGGGTGTAGTTTCCAAAATGGGGTCACTTCTGGGGGTTTCCACTGTTTTGGGCCTACAGGCACCCAGAAACCAATCCAGCAACATCTGCACTCCAAATGGCGGTCCTTCCCTTCTGGGCCCTGCCGTTTGCCCAAACAGCAGTTTATGACCACATATGGGGTATTGCCGTACTCGTGAGAAATTGCTTTACAAATGCTGGGTTCTTTTTTTCCTTTATTTGTTGAGAAAATGAAAAAATTTGCGATAAAACTACGTCTTATTGAAGTAAAAGGACTGTTTTTATTTTCACTGCCTAATTCTAATAAATTCTATGAAACATCTGTGGGGTCAAAATGCTCACTACACCCCTAGATGAATTCTTCAAGAGGTGTAGTTTCCTAAATGGAGTCCCTTTTTGGGCGTTTTCATTGTTTTGTCCCCTCAGGGGCTTTGCAAATGTGACCTGGCCTCCGCAAATCATTCCTGCTAAATGTGATCTTTCAAAAGCCAAATAGCGCTCTTTTCCTTCTCAGCCACGCCGTGTCTCCAAACAACCGTTTATTACCACATGTGGGGTATTGTTTTACTCGGGAGAAATTGCTTTACAAATTTTGCGGTGCTTTTTCTCCTTCAGTCCTTGTGGAAATTATAAAAAATTAGCTAAACCTACATTTTATTTGAAAAAATTTAGTTTGTCATTTTCAGGGCCTACTTCCAATAATTTATGCAAAAAACCTGTTGCGTCAAAACACTCACTATACTCCTAGATAATTTCCTCAATGGGTGTAGTTTCCAAAATGGGGTCACTTGTGGGGGGTTTCCACTGTTTTATCCCCTCAGGGTCTTTGTAAATGTGACATGGCCTCCGCAAACCATTCCTGCTAAATTTGAGTTCCAAAAGCCAAATGGCGCTCTTTCCCTTCTCAGCCTCGCCGTGTGTCCAAACAGCCGTTTATTACCACATGTGGGGTATTGTTTTACTCGGGAGAAATTTCTTTACAAATTTTATGGTGCTTTTTCTCCTTTAGTCCTTGTGGAAATGAAAAAAAATTAGCTAAACCTACATTTTATTTGAAAAAATTTAGATTTTCATTTTCACAGCCTACTTGCAAAAATTTCTGCAAAAAACCTGTGGGGTCAAAATGCTCACTATACCCCTAGATAATTTCCTCAAGGGGTATAGTTTCCAAAATGGGGTCACTTGTTGGGGGTTTCCACTGTTTTGTCACCTCAGGGGCTTTGTAAATGTGACATGGCCTCCGCAAACCATTCCTGCTAAATGTGAACTCCAAAAGCCAAATAGCGCTCTTTCCCTTCTCAGCCACGCCGTGTCTCCAAACAACCGTTTATTACCACATGTGAGGTATTGTTTTACTCGGGAGAAATTGCTTTACAAATTTTGTGGTGCTTTTTCTCCTTTAGTCCTTGTGGAAATGAGAAAAAAAATCGCTAAACCTACATTTTCTTTGAAGAAATGTTGATTTAATTTTCACGGCCTACTTCCAATAATTTCTGTAAAAAACCTGTGCGGTCAAAATGCTCACTACACCCCTAGATAATTTCCTTGAGGTATCTAGTTTCCCAGATGGGGTCACTTTTGGGGGATTTTTACTGTTTTGTCACTGCAAGAGCCCTTCAAACCTGACATGGTGCCTAAAATATATTCTAACAAAAATAAGGCCCCAAAATCCACTAGGTGCTCCTTTGCTTCTGAGGCCGGTGCTTCATTCCAGTAGCACGCTACGGCCACATGTGGGATATTTCCTAAAACTGCAGAAACTGGGCAACAAATATTGAGTTGCATTTCTCTGGTAAAACCTTCTGTGTTATAAAAAAAATTGTATTAAAAATTTATTTCTGCAGAAAAATATGAAATTTGTAAATTTCACCTCTACTTTGCTTTAATTCCTGTGAAATGTGTAAAGTGTTAAGACATTTTCTAAATGCTGTTTTGAATACTTTGAGGGGTGAAGTTTTTAAAATGGGGTGACTTTTTGGGGGTTTCTAATATATAAGGCCCTCAAAACCACTTCACAACTGAACTGGCCCCTGTAAAAATGGCCTTTTGAAATTTTCTTAAAAATTTGAGAAATTGCTGCTAAAGTTCTAAGCCTTGTGAGGTCATAGAAAAATAAAAGGATGTTCAAAAAACGATGCCAATCTAAAGTAGACATATGGGTGATGTTAATTAGCAACAATTTTGTGTGGTATAACTGCCTGTCTTACAAGCAGATACATTAAAATTGAGAAAAATGCTAATTTTTTCAATTTTTCGCTAATTTTTGGTGTTTTTCACAATTAAATACTGAACATATCGAGCAAATTTTGCCAGTAACATAAAGTCCAATGTGTCACGAGAAAACAATCTCAGAATCGCTTGGATAGGTGAAAGCATTCCGGAGTTATTACCACATAAAGTGACACATGTCAGATTTGAAAATGCAAGTGTATCTTTTATTTATACATGGCGTTATCTGCCATGGCATTCACAATCCTCCTCTTCACTGCTGCGCCATCATCAAATCCCTTCACAAGCATATAACACAATAACTATGACTTTTCTCTTGATACTTTACCTAAGTTTCTATTGAATTCTAAACATTATATTGACTGAAACCCAAGATGTAGGGAGTGTAATATTAATGTTTCTTTCATTGTATCCTCTAGTTTCCCAACAGCAAAAGCAGTTATCTAGATTTTTGGGAAAAAAAAAGAATGCTATCAAACAAGTTGAGGTATATCTTGGGTGTAAAATCTATTTCTGGCAATACTGAAGTCTCTGTCCTCATGACTCAATAATAATAAGTGTATATGATTTACCTTGTAACATATTTAATATATTAAATTTAGTAGTCTTTGAGTTTGCATACCCTTAATTTTACTACATAGGTTGGAAAATAATTTATCCATGGAAAGTCTGTGCACACTGTGACAATGGAATTGGTTTAAAAAGGTTTACTATGTCCAACCTGGGAACTTAGTTAACCCCTTAACGACATACCACATACATATACGTGGTAGTCGTGAAGGGGAAGTATGGAGCAAGCTCACGGGTTGAGCTCGCTCCATACTCAGCAGGTGACGGCTATGTTATACAGCCGACACCTCACTGGAACGGGCGGAATCAAAGATCACTTTGATTCCGCCCGTTCAACACCTTAAATGATACGGTCAATCGCGACCGCGGCATTTAAATTGTTAGAATCAGGGGGGCGTCCCCTCCAACACGCCATCGCGCCACCCACGCGACGGGATCGGTCGGTGACTATGGTTGTCATGGCAACTTGGGGATCTAATGAAAGGCTCCCAGGTCTGCCATCTTTGTACTCCTTTGAAGCCTTGCTTCAAAGGAGACTGTCATTCTCACAATATACTGCAATACATAAGTATTGCAGTATATCATGCAAACGATCCAACGATCGCTGGTTCAAGTCCTCTAGGGGGACTAATAAAAAAAGTGAAAGCCAGGCAAAGGCAAAGGGTTGAGTCCAGCGATGGAGAGGATAAAATGGAAGCTTGTTCCAAGTTTACTAGGTATCGATATTAAAAAGGTCCAATGAGTTGGAGTCCTAGTGTGCAGACAGGAGTATAAAACGGTCCAGTCGTGGAGCCTACGCGTTTCAGACGTTGTGCACGTCCTTAATCATGGCTGTGTGGAGTTTGGAAGCTGAGGCCCTGGTTTTATATGTATAGGTTCCGGTTGTGCAGCTGGCTTACTTGATTGCGTTTCAGAAACTGGTTACTTTGCTGTAAGACCAGTGTTGGTTGGTTGGAGTCCAGCTTATTCAGTTTGTGCTGTTCTAGAAGTTGGGCTCTTGGTTTTTTGGTTATAATGTCACGGGCTCTATTGAGGGACCATTGTGGATAGCCTCTGTTTCTAAATCTTGTTGTGATTTGTTCTTGCTCTATGCTGAATTGGTTGGCTGATGTGCAGTTTCTTTTTGCACAGTGAAATTCTCCTCCCTCCCCCTACGAATACTCCAAGAAAATGTTTCTTTCCGTTATTAGTCACCTATGCTAAAGACTAGATCGTAGCAACAGCTGACTCCTGGAGGCCCGTCGGGTGCTCTTGCTTCTCATTGGCTGATCCGGCGATCCAATAGCACACATGAGACCTGGAACGTAAACAAAGCTGTTAAGATTACGCAACACACCGGACCAATGTCTCCACACATGTCGATCGTAAAAACAAAGCCATCAGACAAAAACACACATGTTCTTGTTCCCCAGGCTTTCTCCTCCCTCCCTCTACGAATACTCCCAGAAAATGTTTCTTTCCGTTATTAGTCACCTATGCTGATTACCTGAACATACTGGCATGCGTTCCAGTGACTCATTGCACTCTTGAAACGCAATCAAGTAAGCCAGCTGCACAACCGGAACCTATACATATAAAACCAGGGCCTCAGCTTCCAAACTCCACACAGCCATGATTAAGGACGTGCACAACGTCTGAAACGCGTAGGCTCCACGACTGGACCATTTTATACTCCTGTCTGCACACTAGGACTCCAACTCATTGGACCTTTTTAATATCGATACCTAGTAAACTTGGAACAAGCTTCCATTTTATCCTCTCCATCGCTGGACTCAACCCTTTGCCTTTGCCTGTCTGTACCCATCGTGCGCCGACACGAGAGCCCGTGCGATGACTACGACACACACGTCAAGTGTCAGGTGAGCTGGAGGATCTCTTCCACATATCTTCTGTAAAAAAAGTGAAAAACAGTTAAAGTTTTTTATAATGTTCCAAAAAAAAAAATAAATTAAAAGTTCAAAAATATAAAGCTTTTCCCATTTTTTCCCTAAAGCAATGTTAAAAAATAGCAGTTAACATAACTGGTATCGTCACGTCCGTAAAATTCCAAACTATCACAATATAGCATTGTTTAATCTGCTTGGTGAATGCTGTAAAAAAATATATACATAAAACATGCAAATTGCTGTTTTATGGTCACCTTAAATCTCCAAAAAAAAGGAATAAAAAGTGATCAAAAAGTCGCATGTACCCCAAAATGGTATCGATGAAAACTACAGCTCGCCCCGCAAAATTGGAAAAATTCAAAAAGTTATGGATCTCAGAATACGGCGACAGAAAACATTATTTTTTTTAGCAAATTTTTTTTTTTTTTTAAAGTGGTAAAACATAAAACAAAATATATCAATTTGGTATCGCCGTAACCATATCAACCTGTAGAATAAGGTGAATATGTAGTTTTTACCACCTGATGGACACCATAAAAACAAAGCCTCCCAAAAAAAAATGGTGTAATCGCTGTTTTTTGCCCATTTCACCCCACAAATACTTTTTTTCCCCAGTACATTTTGTGGTAGAATAAAGGGTGCCATGAAAAACTACAACCTGTCCCGCTAAAAAAAGCCTGAAGAATATATAAAAACGTTATGTCTTTTGGAAGGCAGGGAGGAAAAAACGAAAATTAAAAAAACTGGCCTGGTCTTTAAGGGGTTAATATTCTATTTACTCTCGTAATATAATATTTTATTGTTTTTCTTGTTGGTTACTTGTGATACATTTTTGGGATCATAAATGTTTTTCTGAGGATTAAAATAGTTTTTTCTTAGCAAGTACATTAGAATGTTTTTTGTTTTCATGTTTTAAGCTCAAAAATATTTTTTCTTTAGTTCTCAGATAACCCCTTTAATATGTACTATGGTGATTCAATAAATAAATAATACATATAGACTATGTTTCATACATTTTAGGAAATGGAATGTCAAAACTAAAAGCTTTAAAAATAACCATAGCCATGGTGACCACAATGTCCGACACAAAAGTTTCTGGAGACAATTTTTTGCTGAGCAGATACTTATAATTCCACTGTCTTTTTAAACCACACAACACTACATTCTCTATCTCCAAAAGCCTAATAAATATTATTTTTAAACATTTACCAGAGACTACCAATTCACCATAAATATCACTATAATTTGTGTGCACCAGTAGCCCCAGTCAGTAAATGTTAAATGACAGAGTTTGCAGAACAAAAAGTTCATAGTCTAGTAGTCTTTTCTGAAATATGAAAGAATTATAATGGATCTATGTTGTGTTGCTATTCTCCAAGCACCTTGCTCTTTAATTTTCAGACTGTAATAAGCCACAATAATTTAAATATCTTTTGGATGACTTCCAGACATTCTCTTCAGGCGGCAAAGCTGCTGCGGGTAGTACTAGGGTATTTACCCCCACAATGCTTGTGTTATTTTTTTGGGGGGATAATAATGATGAAAGTTTCCAGCAACAACAACGTGGAAAGGATAGAAAAGAGTATGCGAGTGGCATTGCAACAGCTACAGCACGTAACTGCTTGACGTAGGCGGTGGTGGTGTTGCTACCTGTTCGAGATGAAATGTTGAATAAGGTTATCTAATTTAGACGTGAGTGGCAATATGAAGGAACATATGGCAGTTCTGAACAGAAGCTAGAAACAATGTCCTGCTTTTTTGGAGGATGTGGATTTAAAGATGGTAGAAAAAAATGATGATTTTTGCAATAATCAGCAGATCATGGTGTGTTGGGTTGTTTGTATTCACTGTGTATAGTGTAGTGGAATACAATTTTTTGTATTTTTATCAAAAACATATAAATATAATTCATTCACCCAGACTGGCTTGATAGTGAAGCCTTAAAGGGGATGTTCAGGGTTGTGTAAATGTGGCGCTAAAGTAGATGCCTGTCTCACAGATATCTGTATTTTCGTGACAATAAATCACTTCAGATCGGTTTCTTTTCAATTTACATCAGAGATGCAGGTAAACATACCTCTGGTAAGGTTCCTAACCACTAATTATTTGTATACATATCTACAGTATTTGAATTCTAGTAGTCAAAGCAACATGAACAATGGTGATACTAAAAACATGTCCCTGTAGTTTATTTTGCTGGAACTGACACTGTCTCTAACGTTTAGGCTACATTCACACGAGCGTGACAGATTTACGTGCGTAAATCTGTCCGTGTGCATTGCGTTTTGCGTCAGTGTGCTTTGTGAGTGGCATGTGTTTTTCACGCAAGAACTTTTTTTAAATTTATTTTTTCCTATGTAATTGATGCGTAAAACATGGACAGTACACCGATGTGCATCCGTGTGCTGTCCGTGGTTTTCACGCACCCATTGACTTCAATGGGCAGCTAGGTGCGTGAAAACGCACCAATATAGGACATGCAGTGAGTTTCATGGAACGATAACTCACGCATGTGTGAATAGCCCCATTAAAATCAATGGGGCCGTGTGCTGTGCGTTGTTTCAACGCAAAACACACGGGCGAGATTCACGCTTCTGTGAATGAGCCCTTAGACATATGACAGAGCCTGTATGATGGCACATGTTGTACAAATGTTATTGTACTACAGAGCCATGGGTACTCCATGTAATACCATATGGTGACTATATACACCACTGTTACAAATATATTCTCCCTAGAAGCAATGCTTTAAGGGAAGAAAGTATCTGATGGAGAATACCACAATTTTTATCTGTCAGATTCCATATGAATCCCAGAGAAAAATAAATTTGCCTGATACTGTAGATTGCTGTGGGTTATGTATTATGGGTCTGCATAACTCTTGTAAGCTGTAATACACGATTGTGGAGTATCTACCACCCTGCCCATCTACAGTATTTATCTATCAAAAAAGGTGCGCAAGAACTTAATATACAGTACAAAGTTGAAATATATGCTCAACATGTCATGTGAGACTGCATGTACTAATGTTATCCCCATATTAAGTGTCGCTGATGCATCATTACCCAATTTAATAAACAAATAAAGCAACGAAACCTGTTTCTTGGAGAATGTGGGAATGGCCACAGCTTTATTTAACACAACCAAACATTTTTGTATCACATGGCCGTGAAGTAACCACTGAATTTATTCACATCTCCTGTGATGCCGCCCACTGTGAAGCGGCGCGCGTGTAGGTTCTTCTCCCGATTTTACTCTTCAGAGCCTATCTCCGCCTGCTGTGATATCTGAAAAAAACAAAGAAAAACCACAGAAACACGCCTACGCAAAGAAAAAAGGCAAGAAGCTGACAAGCCATAATAGACATGGCAAAGAAAAGCAAAGAAATGAAAAGACAGAGAAACACCATAACCACACACCCAAATTGACCTAAAGAGGGAGGGCGGGAGGGACGTTTGCAGCTCCAGCAGGTAAGATGGCGAACTGCCCTTGACCTCCACTATATATCTGCTCCTAACCCCTCCTCTATCCCCTTGTCCCACCAATCCCTGCTCCTGATTTTTCGACGCACTTTTCCCCCCCCTTCTTTCCCCCTATCACATACAGTCCCAGGCACTTTCTCTATTTGATTTAGTGCCTCAAGATGTCACCAAAACGTCAACTGTGTAAATAAATATGCAGAGAACTAATGAGCCCTTGGTCTTCAAGTGATGCACAGGTGGTAGTAGCTAAAAATGTTGGAGTACAGATGGACAATGCAAATTCGGTCTGGATTTGGTGAAATCCGAAACCTTTGGGGTTTGCGGCGCACAAATCGCATAGTAAAAGACTATGTGCTACCTGCTTGGCTTCACCAAACTACTCCCCTACGACTGCTTAGCTTTATGGTTATAATGTAAGTCACAGACACTCTTCTGTCGCTGCTGCTGCTGTTGCTAAGCAGTGGGTAAGCTGAGTTAGAACTGAGCTCAGTCTAAATCCTCACCTGTAACCCAGTCCAGTTTTCCCACCGTGACTTACATTAGCCAGTGCATACAGATCATAACCTTGCAGTACAGGTGTTGGCAGCCCACTCTACTCTCTATCAACTCACAGAATGACTCATCACCCTGACATTATTGTAATAACCAGTGGGTTGTGGACCACTGTGCTACTCAACCGTTTAGATTTTGGGTTAAGTAGCCTCCCCAGTATTTACCCTTTAATCCCCATATGGGAATCTGGACTTTGCTGCGGGGAGACTACCAGGTTGCTAGTGTCTGAGGTGGTCCCAGTGTGAGTGGCAGCTGGCACAGCGGACCAGGAGACAATGATGAAGCACACTGTGGATTCAAGCATTGGCAGATGATACCGTGGCAGGCAGTTATAGATCAGAGGTCACAGTTCATAGCAGGTAGTGGGTCTTCAGGCTCAAAGCAAGATACAGGTTGCCACAGGTAGTATTCCACAGGCTCATATCAAGTAGTAGGATACAGACTGGCAGCCGGTGGCAGGATATGGACTCGCAGCAGGATGCGGACTGGTAGCAGGAAACAGCTGGTAGTGGAATATGGATAGAACCTTCACAGGAACAAATTAAATGGCACCAAAGTTGCTCGGGCACCTGGTGACCAGTGAACCTTATTTTAAGTATGCGCTGGACCTCTGGGATTGGTTGAGGGAGCTTGTGAACCCGCGCAGGTTGTTGGCGGAGAATGTGAGCAACCCAGCGGCGGGGACCATCAGCAGTAGTGGCGCCTACTGCTGGTGTTACAATTATGATCTACCCTCTCCCTGTGTAGCACCACTCCTCCCTCACCCCAACATCTTTTATCTCTACCTGAGGAACGTGGAAAGGATCAAGGTATTTATAGTCTAACGCCAGGTAAAGACTTATATTACTTACATTGCCCATCTCGGGATCCGTGCTCCAGCCCGCGGCCACCATCACTCTGAACCCAGCCATGGCCATGTTGCATCTCCATGAGATCACAGAGAGGAACCTTTAAAACAGAGGATCTGGCTGTTGTGTCTTGCCTGTGAATCAAGGTGAATTGTCTTGCGCCTTTGGATTTGTCGCTTGGTACTTGTTGTTCAACCTCCTGGTTTTGGCCCATGACCCATCATCTGATTATATCTTTGTCTTATCCTCGGGTTTGTCACATCCTGACTACTCTCTCTGTGATGATCCCTGGCTTCATTCTTGGCTCCCCATCTGCCTCTACTCCAGACGTTCTTTGCATCATACCTGCCACCAATTGGTGATTTTTCTTAGGACCACGACCTAGGAATCATACTGGGAATGTCCACACCTCATTGTGAGGGTTGGGAATGAAGAATGGGCATATTCCTTACACTCCGCACCTCAGTTTACCCAGCACCAAATCGATTGCGGCTCAAAGATCCACTTACTGGTGATGTTCTTGAGCTCCCCACTGTCCCTTATGAGGCCACTGCTAAAGCCTAAGCTTTCCATGACAATGGAACAGTGCTGTGATGAGCCACGTGAGAGTCAGGATAGGAAATGCTGCAATTGGACCACATAGCGTGAATTTTTTTTATCTGTTTCTTGGGGGGAATTACCTGTATTTACGAGTCGGAGCGCTTTGTGTACTGTAATTTACTAATTTCCCAAATTATAACTGCACACATCAGAGCTAAGGAGTAGAAGTCAACACGTTGCAGATTCTTTCTGCAACATGACAGAAAAAAATCTGCAAGTAAATATGCATATATTAACATGCAGATTTAAATGCACAATTTGGCAGATTTTTCTCACAGATTTCACTCTATTCAATACAATGGTTGAAATCTACAGCATTTGGTCTTAGATTATAGACTTTACTAATTTAACCTTTTTTACGTGTATCTATGACAACACAAGATCATTTTGATTGGATTTTAAAGCTTTAAAGGATTTTAAACCTTTAAAGTCTATGTACACCTTAGACATTGTTTTGTTTTTTAATAAAAGTGTGCATCAGTGTGATTGGTGCAACTTCTTAAATACATTTTATTAAAAATTATTTTTACTTTTAGAGATGCAGCTGCTTTGTATTCTGCATACAGAGCAGCTGTATCTTACACTGAATCCTGTATTTGTCAGGTCAGCGGGCACTACGTGTCTCTGACACGCAGGTTCGGGCTGTTACCGATCACATCTAAGTTCATAACTTATATGTGATCGATTACAGGTGGATCCTGCGTGTCAGAGACGCGCACGACCCACTGTCACTGAACCCGTCAGTCCCACAGACCTGACAGATTAAGGTCTTAGCGGACGATACAGCTGCTCTGTATACAGGATACAAGACAGCTGTATCGCATAAAGTAAAAAGAATTTGTAAGAAAATGTATTTGCACCAATCACACTGATGCATAATTTTATTTAAAAAACAAATGATGTCAAAGGTGTACATAGCCATTAAGTGTATAAGAACTCTCGCTTGTAACAAGCTGTGGACCTGTGTCAATTGAACATCATCAGGGCAGGTTTTCAGCTTCTGAATGGAAACAAGGATATTTCTATTAGATGAAAGCAGAGATCTTGAAAAAGGTGAAGAATTGAAACACAATGAATATTAGAGAGTATGAATACACTGAATACCTCCCGATAGCTCCAGTAAACGGTTCATTTTGCCAGCGAACGATTTAGACAATTATACATTCTCCCTGTGGCAGCCCTTGAAGGGGAATTGTGGTATTACATGTCGACCATTTAGATGAATGGCAATTCATGTAATCTTTAGACAGCCTGAGTTGGCCGGGGAATGAGCCGCTGCTGGTTAGTGGGGGATCCCCCTCTATGACATCTATATGCCCTAATAGGACATATGAACAGGAGTTGTCCTGATAGGAAAACTAAGCTATTTATTATGCTGAAATATATACCTAGTTACAAAGACAATTTGTGTCTTCCATAAAAGAGAATAAATATTTTTAACAAACCACCTGATTTGTATTTCTGAAAGTGGAGATGTGTAAGTAATTCACATGTATGCTATTGACATGCAAATACGTTATTTTTGCCATCTATTTCAGTGATTGGTAATGTGTTTCGAGGGATTGAAGTGGAATATGTCAAAATTGAAATCTTGCTTGGAGTCCACAGACACAGGTTTGGAGACGCAAAGACACAAGAAACCATTAACTTCTTCAAAATCTAAATAAGAAGACTCTAATTCATGGAATCTAAAGCATAGCTCATGAGGGACATGTAACTGTAACCAATTGCTTGGTTTTCAACCAGTTAAAGAACAGGTTGACTTGATAGATTATGGATATCCAATCAAGCATCCAAGAATAAAGCTGAGATCCCGAAATACATCAATTTTCCTATATCTTATTTAGAAAAAATCCAGAAATCCTCAATTTTATCAGAATAACACCCATCACTAAACTTTATAGGACATACATAAAATATTCTAAACTTTCCAACATGTCATCTTTTATAGCTACTGATTTGCTCATCCACTCTCTATGTTTGGCAACTGGATTAACTGGAAATAGTTTCATCCTGATAGTTCACTTTCTGGACTGGCTGAGAACCCGTGACCATAACCCTTCTAATCTTATCCTCAATGGAATTGGGATTTCTAATATCTTCCTGCAAGGAGCAGTTGTTTTCCAAGAAGTTGCTTACCTTCTATTTTTGGACTTCTACATGCAAGAAAGGGTAATGGTCACACTTCTAATAGTGATCACTTCACTTTCTTTGTCCAGTCTCTGGTGCTCCACCTGTCTGTGTTTCTACTATTGTGTTAAGATTGTCCAACTTCGTGGAACATTATTTTACAAGCTAAAGGCAAATCTTCCGGTAATGGTGCCCTGGCTACTAGCTTTTTCTGTTGTCCTGTCTTGGTGTGTTGGAATTCAATCTTATTGGGATATTTACTTGGACACTTCCTTCACTACAATGAACATTACAGGAAATATAACAACATTAATGTTTCCACAATTCAAGAGCAAATGCAGTTGTACACTTCAGATATATAACGTTGTTGCTTCTGTGGCTTTTACTTTAATATTTCTCACGACTGGAGCCATCATCGCCTCGCTATGTCAGCATATGAAACGCATGAGACAGAACAATGAAGGTTATGGACATGCTAAAGTCAATACTCATCTATCGGCAGCTAGAACCATGACTTCTCTGCTAATAGTTTACTTGCTTTTCTATACTGCATTTTCTTTACTAAACGATCCATCAGGATTTCCAGGTGACATAACAATTACTGCTTGTTTAATTGTTACTACTTTGTTTCCAACCATAAATTCTGTTATTTTAATCTTTGGGAACAGAAACCTTACGAATGCTGTAAAGAAGCTGCTATGTATGCAATCTAGTCTTGGCACTACAGAAGTCACAGTCACTACTTGCTAGTGCTTCAAGAACATTAACCTCTTAAGGGCGAAGCCCTTTTTGACTTTACGGGTCAGAGGAATTTTTGGTTTTGCCTACCGCTATTCCTTCAGCCATTCTTTTTTAGTTTTGTTTCTATGTAGTGATTTAGGGCCTTGGTTTTTTGTTGCACAAGTTCTAGATATTTGTAGACATCATTTATGGGTATGTATAAGTCGGCATTTTATTTATATGAATTTATTTATTGGTGAAATGCATAAAAAAAGCAATTACATCATGGTTCTTTTTTTCTTATGCCATCCCCTTAAATGATATAGTAACTTTATTGTATGATTAGTAAAGTTATGATGATATCAAATATGTGTGTATTTTTGTTTTCCTGTTTAAGGACCTTACTTAATAAATATTACTTATTTTAAAATAAATTGTTTATTTTCTTTTTTCCTATTACAAAGTTATTTTTTTCAATATTACTATGAACTTTTAGTCCCATTTGGGGACTTTTACTTATAAAAAAAAATTTCTTGCCCAATTCATTTTGTTAGGGAGATGCAGTGGGACAGTCCTGCATTTTGTGCACTTACCAGGGTTTATTTTCTGTTAAGGCTACATTTACATGAACGTGGCCAACCTCGGACGTGAAAAACTGCAGTTTTTCACGTCCGATGTGCCCCCCTGTCGGACACGTTATCACGCATCCCACATAGACTAGAGTCTATGGACTGATGCGTGAAGCGCAGTAAAATAGGACATGTCCTATTTTTTCACGGACCCTTCACGCGCTCCATTGAAAAACGATCGCGTGAACGGGCCAATTGAAATACATGAGTCCGTATGACGGCCGTTGTTTTAACAGCCGTCACACGGACGTGTTAAAACGCTCATCTGAATCAACCCTAAGTCCTAAATGGTGCCTAGAAAAGGTAATGTTATATGGAAACTGAACAAACCAGCAGTCATTGTATTGTCTCATCTGAGGCATTGCTAGTCATTTATTTAAACATTATATACACTATCTGAAAATTGTATTCACTATTTATCTGGATACTGTGTGCCACTATCTGGGCACTGTGTTGCATTATCTAGACTGAGAGAAAAAGATAAAGACAGACCGACAAAGCAGGGCACATGTCCAAGCATAGTCTGTGTTCACATTAGCGTTTCTTTCCGCTGAGGTGTTCCGTCAGAGGTTTCCATCAGGTTAACCCCTCAATGGATTGGCAAACTGAAACCCTAGCTTTCGTTTCCCTCACCATTGAATTCAATGGTGATGGATACCTAGCTAATGGATTTCGTTTGTCACCGTTGTGACAGTGTTCCAGCGTTTTGAACCAGGGTTCCGTAGTTTTGAACGTAGCCCCCGTAGCCCACATTGGACGTGAAAAACTGCAGTTTTCCACGTCCGAGGTAGACCCGTGTGGAACACGTTATCACGGATCCCCACAGACTAGAGTCTATAGAGGGATACGTGACGCGCAGTAAAATAGGACATGTCCTATTTTTTAACGGACCATTCACACGCTCTGTTGAAACAACGGTCATGTGAACAGCCACATTGAAATACATGTGTCCGTGTGACAGACGTTGTTTTAACGGTCATCATACAGATGAGATTCACGTTCGTGTGAATGAGCCCTTAAAGGGGCTTTTTTATCTAGCGCTCTTATTCACAAAAGATAAAGGACCTTTACAATTACATGTTTAAAGAAAATAAAAAATGCCCTTCTTTTTTATCTAGCCCTTCATGGATAAGAGGGCTAGATAAAAAATAAAAGCCCCAAAAATACTTTAAAAGGGTTGTCCAGGTTGGGGGCTGTTTTTTATACTGATGACCTATTCACAGGATAAGTCATCAGTATATGATCGGTTGGGATCCTACACCCCATCAGAAGTGCCGAGAAGGAATGCAGTGGTTGGTCCGGGAAGCAGAGGGCTCCGACCACTGTATAGTAGCCGTGCTGGGTTACTGCAGCTCTGCTCTTATTCATTTGAATAGGAGCAGAGCTGCAGTACTGCAGCACGACTGATATACTGTGGTCAGAGCCTTCTTGAGGAAGACCCGTGTGGAACACGTTATCACGGATCCCCACAGACTAGAGTCTATAGAGGGATACGTGACGCGCAGTAAAATAGGACATGTCCTATTTTTTAACGGACCATTCACACGCTCTGTTGAAACAACGGTCATGTGAACAGCCACATTGAAATACATGTGTCCGTGTGACAGACGTTGTTTTAACGGTCATCATACAGATGAGATTCACGTTCGTGTGAATGAGCCCTTAAAGGGGCTTTTTTATCTAGCGCTCTTATTCACAAAAGATAAAGGACCTTTACAATTACATGTTTAAAGAAAATAAAAAATGCCCTTCTTTTTTATCTAGCCCTTCATGGATAAGAGGGCTAGATAAAAAATAAAAGCCCCAAAAATACTTTAAAAGGGTTGTCCAGGTTGGGGGCTGTTTTTTATACTGATGACCTATTCACAGGATAAGTCATCAGTATATGATCGGTTGGGATCCTACACCCCATCAGAAGTGCCGAGAAGGAATGCAGTGGTTGGTCCGGGAAGCAGAGGGCTCCGACCACTGTATAGTAGCCGTGCTGGGTTACTGCAGCTCTGCTCTTATTCATTTGAATAGGAGCAGAGCTGCAGTACTGCAGCACGACTGATATACTGTGGTCAGAGCCTTCTTGAGGAAGACCCGTGTGGAACACGTTATCACGGATCCCCACAGACTAGAGTCTATAGAGGGATACGTGACGCGCAGTAAAATAGGACATGTCCTATTTTTTAACGGACCATTCACACGCTCTGTTGAAACAACGGTCATGTGAACAGCCACATTGAAATACATGTGTCCGTGTGACAGACGTTGTTTTAACGGTCATCATACAGATGAGATTCACGTTCGTGTGAATGAGCCCTTAAAGGGGCTTTTTTATCTAGCGCTCTTATTCACAAAAGATAAAGGACCTTTACAATTACATGTTTAAAGAAAATAAAAAATGCCCTTCTTTTTTATCTAGCCCTTCATGGATAAGAGGGCTAGATAAAAAATAAAAGCCCCAAAAATACTTTAAAAGGGTTGTCCAGGTTGGGGGCTGTTTTTTATACTGATGACCTATTCACAGGATAAGTCATCAGTATATGATCGGTTGGGATCCTACACCCCATCAGAAGTGCCGAGAAGGAATGCAGTGGTTGGTCCGGGAAGCAGAGGGCTCCGACCACTGTATAGTAGCCGTGCTGGGTTACTGCAGCTCTGCTCTTATTCATTTGAATAGGAGCAGAGCTGCAGTACTGCAGCACGACTGATATACTGTGGTCAGAGCCTTCTTGAGGAAGGGGCAAAAGGCTCCTCTGTCACATTAGATACCCTAGTAATATAAGTGGCACATGGTAGGTGGGAGGCCCAGTTACAGATTTTTCATTTTGCATTCCACATTTTAATTTAGTGGTCTGATTTAGGAGGGTAGTCAGGGGGCTGGTATGGGGTCTGATTAATTTAGGTGTCTAGGGTTTGATCTGGCGTTTAAATGAATTTAGGGATATGGTCTGTATTCTGATTAATTTAGAAGTTTGTTCTGGGATTTGAATTTATTTTGGGGTCTGGTCTGGGGTTTGATGTCTCCCATGTCCCTTGATGTCACCCTTTGCTGGGACCTCACTGATCAGTTGTAATATGTGGAAGAATCTGGCAGCACGCGCTAAATTTGCTTACACTGCCACCAGAGGTGAAATAAAGTATTACACAGTTCGCATTTAATTTGACGGGCTGTAAATGTAATGCATACACATCCTGGGACTTCCAGATGATCTTTTTAGCTGCTTTCTATTCTAGTTAATAGTTAAGGGTCTTCAATGGGAGACCCATCTCTAATAACTCAGACTTCCCTGATAGGGTGTTAAAAAATGGGTTTTCTTAACCAGACAGACCCTTTAAAGAAATGGAAATATGGAAACACATCTGACATGTATTCAATTGACTTGCAAATATGTCAGTCGCGTTACATACTTTGTTGAGCTCTAATGTGTAATCAGGGATTGAGTTCGGAATTAGGTTGATTATGTTAAAACAAAATTTTGTCTAGGAATTTACACACATAGGAAGAAGCAAGGACACACATTAAAAGACTCATAGATGTGGAATCTAAGAGCACTCTAGTAACTGATATTCTTTAAAGGAAACGATCTGTCTGACTTGTACCAAACCAAACACAAAATAACTTTACCCGGACATTTTAAGAATTTCCAAATCTGACCATCAGCAGGATACACCAGAAATATTATACATCTTCAGAATGTCATTAACAGTGATTCTCAACGTCCTTGTCCACTGTATATTCCTCGTAACGGGTTTATTCGGAAATATTTTTATCTTGATTGTTCACTTTTTAGAATGGCTGAACACTCATGAACATAACCCTTGCAATCTTATACTCAATGGAATTGGAATTTCAAACATATTCCTTCAAGGAACAGTTGTTTTCCAAGAAATTACTTTCTTCATGTATCCTAACTTCTACGTTAAAGATTGGGTTATCTATATGGTTTTGGCATTGGTGACTACATTTTCATTCTCCAGTCTCTGGTGCTCTACCTGTCTGTGTTTTTACTACTGCGTGAAGATTGTCAACCTTCGGGGAACATTATTTTACAAGATAAAGGCAAAACTATCAACATTGGTGCCCTGGCTGCTAGCTTTCTCTGTCGTCCTGTCCTGGTGTGCCGGGTTGCCAGCCTATTGGGATTTATACTTGCTCATGTCTATCACCACCTTAAATATTACAGGGAACATCACAACTGTAGAGTCTGCTAAATACTGGAGCAGATGTAATTGTATATTTGATGTGTACATCTGTATTGCTTCTGCTGCTTTTATTATCATTTCCCTCACAGGTGGAACCATTATCATCTCTCTTTGTATGCACACAAAACGCATGAGACAGAACAATGAAGGTTTTGGACATCCTAGAATCAATTCCCATCTATCAGCGGCTAGAACTGTGACTTTACTCCTGGTGATTTATTTGCTTTTTTATGGCTCTTTTACGTTAATCTACAATCCTTTGGGGTTTCCAGATGACATAACAATGACTCTTTGTTTAATTGTCATCTCCTGTTTCCCATCAATAAATTCTATTATTTTAATTTTGGGCAACAGAAAACTGACAAATGTTTTGAAGAAACTTCTCGGTATGCAGCCTAGTGTAGGCAACACAGAAGTCAATGTCACTACTTACTAGTGCCATATGATCATTGATCGTCACAATATATGATTTTGGATAGTTTTGATTTGAACGTAATTTATTATGTAGTCAGCTATCAGTGGCTAGAGCCAGGATGTTATTCCCAATATGTATATTTTTCTATGCATTTACTTTATTACCCAATCCCTCCGACCCTGTTGCATTATATTTGTTTTAATTCATAAAGTTCATGTCTTGAGATTAAGAAAACTGACAACTGGGCAAATAGTTTGAAGGGACTACTGGATATGCAGTTTATTGTCGTCACAACTTACTAAACATTTTTAGGTGTTTGCAAATGAATCTGGATAAGCGTATTATTATAATCTATAGTCACTCCTTAAATCTAGGTCACCCGGTCACTGATAAACTACACTCATTTTTAAAATTAATGGACTGAGCAAAAAGTGTGTGTAGAGGGGAGTATGACCTGTATATAGGTGGCCAGGGCATATATAGGAATATATAGGAATAGTGTGTTCCCCTATGCGATTTCTCATCCAGGAGATTCTGGTACTTGTTTTTCCTCTATTTTTATCCACCTGAATACTGGACTGCTCTCTTGAAAAACAAAATGGACAAATTCACCATGACCAGTAAACTATCTACAGTCTACTTACCTTCTTTTGGTACCCCACTTGATGGTGTCCCCCCTCCCTTCCCTTTTGACCACTGTTTTTATTATACTGATTGTACTTTTTCTACATTGTATGGTCATGGCTTTTGCCGTATCTATTGAGGTTCCCAGGTGCCTTTGTTTGAGCTTGGGACTTCTATTCAAAAAGATGTTACCTGTTACTGCTGTTTCTCTTGTATTATCAAGTCACCTCCAAATATGAAGGGACAACAACAGGATGTATGCCATTGCAACCGATAAATTGTTTGGCATCTGTTTATCTTTAAACTACATTTTTTTAATTCTCTCTTGAAACACATGATGTCCATTAGCATATTAAGATATGTCCTCTACCTTTTTTTTACTGGTTATTTATTGGTTCACCACTTATATATATATATTTCTCTGTTATTTAAAAAAAAATAATAATAATAATAATGTTTTACAAAAATAAAGTGATATTAAAAAAATATTGCCATGACCCTCAAGTCTGTTCTCTCTCTTGTATGATGAGGTTGTGGTGTAGGGGACAGGTTCACAATTCCCAGGGAAAAGGGGGTTAAGGTGAACCTTAAATGTTTCACTCACTTCCATGGTTCCCATACAAGCTGCTGGGACTGACCGTATTGTACTTTTAACCATTTTAGGTGGTAATATTCTTATTGTTAATTCTATAATGGTTATATCTATTGTATACAACCACATACAATTATATTTCATATCTGTATTTTAGCCCCAGGCCAATGAAATATGTATACTGTAATGTATAACATAAATGAAAAAATATTTGTGGGTAGTTCATTTAGGCTACTTCAATTACCAAATGTATCACAGGAGAAGTATGTTGTAAAATGCTAGGCAGTTTTTGTTAAGGGGATACAACAATGGAAAATATTTACTAGACCAGTAAGTCATTCTATGGCCAATATTAGATGGCCAAATGCTGCACCACAGTTACACAGGCCGTATGTTGACCAAGGATATAAACATTTGAATAAACAATTACTTTTTAAAATATGTCATATTTGCCCACTAACTTTTCAAAAGGATTCTTTTATTATTACTATGATGCTGAACAGCAAAGTATTTGAAATAAAAATCATGCATTTTCCGAATAAACAGCATGCTATAAAAGCGGCCCGAGTGGCACATCGGTTGTGTGCAACTGGCATTAGGGTTGATGCACATGTCCATATTACAGATCCATGTGGACTGTCATACAGTGCCAATAGAATTATATGGGCCTATAATGTATCACTGTGTTTCTCTGATTTTACACAAGGGTTCTTCGCTTACAGATTTAATGAGAATTTGTGAGAAAAAAAAACCTGCTATGCTCCAGCACATGCTTTGTCATGGATTTATTTTACATCTAGGGGAGAATACAGTGCCCCATGGCACACAGAGTATGGCGCTGCCGCTGTACAGGGGTTTTGCATGCATGAAACTAACTTTGCAATTTTTATAGAATGACATTTGTCTAAAGTTTTGTATCATGTAAAAAAAATAGCTGGCACTAGCTGTTTGACAGCATATCTGTAATAAAGTGCAGCTGAAATTGTTAATTTTTTGTAACATTGATATGTTGTTACTGTAATGTTCATGTAGAGTCTCTATGTGTAAAAAAGCTATAAAAAAAATTGTCTTAGGGGTTTGCTATCAGCAACCAAATATAACAGAATCCACAGAAAATTTCCTGGTAAGGCAAATAAATGAGACATCAAATCACAATGAGTTTGCCTTCAATCATACATGACTAGCGGGTTGGCTGAACGCCCAGACATAAAGTGCAACTATTTGTCGTTATCGCAAGAAACTCCCTCATGGGAAAGAACAGTTAACACCACCCAATTGTACGCTTATTTTCAGGTGTTATCTGATGTCTGCATTTTAATGAAGAATTATAATTATGTATTTGAAATATTCTTATTGTATGCTATTGGCTGAATAAGAATTATTGTCACATTGCCTCTGATTGTTTAACCTCAAGCCTACACCCCGTTTGAATGATATTATTGTAATTGAGTTTGGCAATAAACCCCCAGAGGAGTATTTTGAGCATACCAGCAGCGTCTGTGTGTTAATTATCCTCTCTCGATATATATTGGTATGAAATCTCTTGATTAGGATGCTGGATAAAGTTCCTGGCGTAATTGTCTTTTGGAACACTCGTGAATTAAAGGGTTAGGAACAGGAGAAAACCAATGTGGATAAATACAAATTTAAAAGGTGCAATCCATCAAGAAAAGAAAGCATTTAAAGTACAAAAACAGGAAAGCAGTGAAGAAGCTCTAAAATGCTTAACCAAAAAAAAATACCGTATTTTTCGGACTTACCTGCCTATGAGATACACACAGGTTTTAGACAACAGAAAATAGGAAAAAATTATTTCAGATTTTACTAATTTGACAAAGAAAAAACTATTTGCAAAAAAAAGTTTGTTCTGTTTCACCACATTCTGAGAGCCATAACTTTTATATTTTTTAATCGATTGAGCGGCATGGGGGCTTATTCTTTGCAGGACAAGCTGTGGTTTTTATTGACTTTATTTGTTAGCAAATATGATTTTTTTATCACTTTTTATTGAAATTTTATTAGAGCTAAGGTGATCAAAAAAACAGCGATTCTGGTGTTTTAATTTTTTTTTAAGAGAGGGTTTTTTTTACTTTTAATATTTTATTATTTTTTTTACACTCCTGAAAATGTATAGAACTTTTGTTCTTTACACATTTTATTAGTTCCCCTAGGGGACTTGAACCAGCAAATGCAGTATATTGTAATTTTCACAGGCTGCTGCTAAGCGCTGCCGGAGGCATGGCTTAGCAGAGGCAGACAGAAGGCAGACCTGGGGGCCTTCATTAGGCCCCCGGACTGCCATGACAACAATCGGCCTCCAGACCGCATTGCGGGGGAGGCCCGTTGGGCTTTCGGGGGTGGGGGCATCCCACTCCTAACGGTTTAAATGCTGTGGTCGCTATTGAGGTTTTCCCATGAAGGACATATATGACATATCCACAGGATATGTCATAAATGTCAGATAGTTTTGGTTTCCACCTCTAGGACCCGCACCTATCTCTGTAATGGGGTCCCTTAAACCCCGTTCTTGCTTTTTGTGCTCACGCTGCCTCCCGGCCACTTACTGATTACATGGTCAGGAGTTACGGAATCAGCTGTTTCCGTAACTCTCATAGAACGGAATAGTAGTTATGGAAACAGCGTAGCTCGCATGCTACACGGTTTCCATAACTCCCAACCATGTCATCAGTAAATGGGTTTAGGGGACCCAGTTCTAGAGATAGGTGCAGGTCCCAGAGGTGGAACCCGCATCTATCTGACATTAATGACATATCCTGTGGACAGAGGCGTAGCTAGGTTCTCGAGCACCCACATTAAAGATTCAGATTGGCGCAGATTTCCTTCCCCCTCGCCATGTTTGCTTTCTCTACCAATCAATGAGATGTAATTTATTTTTTTTCACATTTTTTTTATGTAACTCGAGCATAGAACCATTTGTACATTTTACAAGCAATATAGTTATATAAAGTAGTTAACATAACAATAAATTAAAAGAAAATAATTAAAGTGGTCAGTGTCTGAGAGCTTGTTCACATCAGCATTGTCTTTCCATTGAGGGGTTCCATCTGAGGTTTCCGTCGGGGAACCCCTCAACGGAAAGGCAAACAAAAACTTTAGCTTCTGTTTGCATCAGCATTGATCTCAATGTTGACGGAAACTGTGCCAATGGTTTCCGTTTGTCACCGTTGTGACAGGGTTCCGTTGTTTTTGACGGAATCAATCAATACTGTTTGGGGCAGCTATTAGCTGCCCCCATACAGCTTAATACGCCCAAGGCTTCCCCATACAGCATAATGCCCCATAGCTGCCTCCATACAGTAGAATTCCCCCACAGCTGCCCCATACAGTATAATGCCCCTATAACCCCCCATACAGTATAATGCCCCCTTAGCTGCAGCCATTCAGTATAATGCCCCCACAGCTGCCCCATATAGTATAATGCCTCTATAGCTTCCTCCATACAGTATAATGACCCCATAGCTGCCCCCATACAGTATAATGATGACTTACATGCCCTCATACAGTATAATGCCCCCCTAGATGCCTCTAGTGTCAGTGCCCATGTAGATAGGGCCACAATGCCCATGTAGTGCCCACACACAGTTCCCATGTAGCTAGCTGCAGTGTCCCCTGTAGATAGTGCCCCTATATAGTGCCACTGTGTCCATGTAGATAGTGCCACACCCCCCTTGAAGATAGTGCCACTGTCCGGTAGATAGCGCTACCCCCTCCCCCTGTAGATAGCGCTAGTGAGACTCCCTCTAGGAGCAGAATGCCCAGCCAGAGCATAGGATGGGGATTCCGCTCCTAGTTGCTACTGTTCATTTATGTACAGTGACGTTACTGATATCACTGTCCATACTTGGACAGTGACGTCAAGGGCTTCACCGGGCACAGCATTTAAAGTAGCGCTGTGCCCGGAGAGTCCTTTGTCGAGCGGAGGAGCTCCCTCTGCTTCTCCGCTCTTACCTAATGCTGAAGCAGGGACCTGACTGTTCCTTGCTTCAGCATTAAGTTCAACTGTATCTGTGTCCTGAGGACTGTAACGTCCGTGGTCACTGACCATTAACTCCTTCCATCCACCGACACCCTTCTCTCCAGAGATGTCTGCATATGCGGTCGCCCTGTTCCACAGTGATCACCAGGGTGCGCTCGCGAGCTCAGTCCAGCCTTAAGGAGCCAGAGCGCACACAGGTGTGAGATTGAGCTGATTGCTCCCAGAGCACCCTGGACTATAAGAAGGGCTCTGCCCCCTCCTGCCTTGCCTGAGCTTTGTTGTCGTTACCCTAGTCTGTCTATGCAAATGGTCTCCTAAGTGTTTTCCAGTTCCCAGTGTTTTCCGTTTCTGCTACCTATAACCTGTATCCCGTGCTATCCTGGTCAAGTGCCGTATTGAGTCGGAGCTGTGCTGTGCTGAGTACCATGCTTGTCCTGCTTCACACCGCCTGGCGCCTGCCTGCTGCCTAGTCCCAGCCGAGCCTGTCTTGCTACTGTCTGAGCTACCACAGGTACACCTATATGAACTATAGACTGTGACCTGTGTCCTGTTGGCCAGCTGTCATACCATCAAGGCGGTACGGCCTAGTGGGTCCACGTACCCCATGTGACAAGGACACAGATACAGTTGCCTGCGGGACATGGCCCCGGCCATCCAGGACAGCGGGAAGTATGATTCCTCTCCTGGAGGAGGAGCCCCTGACATCACTGCCGATATATGGACAGTGGCATCAGGGAGATTCCGCTCCAAGAGGAGTACTCAATTGTATCTGCGCCTGCAGGGCCGATTATAGCTTTTTTGCCACCTGAGGCGAACACTTAAATGGCTCCCCCCCCCTTTGAATTTCAGTAAACTTTGGTGTGCACATACACGTATGCAAAGACTCCTGTGGTTATACATGGAAAAATACATATCACCTTTACATACTAAAAAGGAAAAAAGTGGGTCAAACTGACATGGAAAAGGACTTGGCTGCTGTCAAGGCAAATAGGATCATGGGTTGCACCAAAAGGGGGAATAGATGCGCATGAAGATAACATAGTTCTACCACTTTATAGATCACTAGTTAGACCCCATATGGAATATTGTGTACAGTTTTGGGCACCAGTGCACAAGAAACACATAATAGAACTTAAGCTGGTTCAAAGGCGGGCAACTAAAGCAATAAATTGAATGGGTAGACTACAGTACCAATAAAGATAGTCAAAATTAGGGTTATTTAGTATAGAAAAAAAGACATCTAAAAAGTATCCTAATAACTATGTATAAATATATCAAAGGTCAATACAGAGATCTCTCTCATGATCTCTTTATACCCGGGACTGTAACTTTAACAAGGGAGCATCCTCTACACATAGAGCAGTGTGACTGTGAAACTCTGCCAGGGGAAGATGGCATGGTGAATTCACTGAAAGAGTTGAAACGAGGTCTGGAGGACTTTCTTGAGTGTAATAATATTATAAGTTCTATTTACTAGATTACTGGAGATGGGTTGTTGATCCAGGGATTTATTCTGATTGCCATATTGGAGCCAGAAAGGAATTTTTCCCTAGAATGAGAAAAATTGGCCTGTCTCTCATCTGGGTTTTGACCCTCTGGATCAACATTGCAGAATAATAGGCTGAACTAAATGGACATATGCATTTTTTGGCGTTAAAAACTAGGATACTATGATACAATGTTTAAAACATCTTTGAAACCTGCATATGTTGTTTGCATTATGGGTAGGTACAAGGTCCTATTATTCAGTTTGGCACTGGGCTTTATAAAGCCTTTAAAGTCTTTATAAATGCCTGCAGCATTACTTGATCAGTAAGGGCTGTGGTGCCTCCAACAAATTCCAAAACAGTGTACTCCTTGAAAGAAAAGCCAAAGGGGCTCGACTGGCCCTTTTATTCTATACATATGTGGGGGTGTCCCAAGCAATCAAACATTAATGACATATGTGTCACCATTGTGTTATTTTTCATCAGCATTCGAAGGAAACACAGGATCTGATCATTTTTGGTCCACATTTACTAAGTGTAACGAAACTGACAGAATACCAGTCCAGCAAAAAGCGCAACCACAACTAGACTTGGCGCAAGCTGTCAGATTAGGCAAGAGATGGTGAACTCACCCTGTGATGTCCCTGACGACTGGGGCTCTGCCTGCAGCAGAACTACCGCCCTGATAAGCGCGATCCCACTATCTGAAACCTGCTAAGGGACCCTGAGTGCTCCTGCAGGTGAAGGGAAACTTTCTTTCGCCGGGCAGCTGCTGGTTGATTAAGAGGACAGGTAGAGAGGACAGGTAGAGTAGTCAGACAAGAAGATATAATAACAGAGAGGTCACGTAGTACAACAAGGAAACACCAAACAGATCTCACAGCAGCCAAAGAACAAATGAGCCACATGAAGTTAATCTCTGGCAAGAGGTCTAGCACCAGGGGTGTTATATATGAGGCTAGATTGGATGATTGAGAGTGACAGCAAGCAAACCACTCAAGATTTTAACCCACCTACGTCTCAGACCAGCTGTGAGAACAGGGAACGTGACACTAAGAAGAATACGCCAGTGTAATGGCGGAAGGAGGTGAAGGGAACAAGTGAGCCCTAATCTACCCACCGCCCTGTCCCTGCCTACTTGCAACGACCCGCCCTAGGCGACGGGGTACAACTTGGCGGCGGTCCCTACGCTGACTAAGTGCAAGGGGATACAAACAGGGAACAAGCAAGGGAAGGGGCAGTAGCCCACGGAACACCGTGAGGGAACGGAGTGGTGAACGAGCAGTCAGGATCAGGATGTAATGCAGTATACAAACGCAGAGCACGGAGCAGGAAGCAAGCCGGGGGCAGAGCGAAGCAGGATAAGCGGGAACTGAAGCAAGGCTGAAGCACGGCAGAAGCAGGCTGGAGCAAGGCAGCAGTGGGGCCAGGAAACCAGGAAGAATCACAAGCAATGAGGAAGAGAAAACGGCAGGTATAAATGGACAGGGGGCGGAGCTAACTCCGACTGACCAGGCTGCGATAGGCTCTCCCACTCCTGAGCCTGCCACCCTGATTGGTGGGAGCCGGTGTCAGTCTAAGAGGTCTGGCCTCAGGTGTCGATTGATTAATACTGGGAGTATCCACAGACGTAGTGCCTGGCAGATCCTTTACAGTACTCCCCCTTTTATGAGGGGCCACCGGACCCTTACTAAGAGGACCCGGTTTAGTGGGGAAGAGAAGGTGGAACCTCCTGACCAATACCCCAGCGTGAACATCTCGAGCAGGTAAACAAGTCCTCTCCTCCGGCCCGTATCCTCTCCAATGGACCAGGTACTGGAGGGAGCCCTGGATCATCCTACTGTCCACGATCTTGGCCACCTCGAATTCCACCCCCTCAGGGGTGAGAACGGGAACAGGAGGTTTCCTCGAGGGGGACCAGGACGGGGAGCAGCGTTTAAGAAGGGAGGCATGAAAGACGTCGTGTATGCGAAAGGATGGGGGCAGCTCCAGACGGAAGGATACAGGGTTGAGGACTTCAATGACCTTATAAGGCCCAATAAATTGGGGAGCAAACTTCCTGGACGGGACCTTAAGGCGCAAGTTCCTAGACGACAACCACACCAGATCACCGACGACGAGTAGCAGAACGTCTACTATCAGCCTGAATCTTTTGTACGCTCTGGGACGCCTCTAAGTTCTTCTGAACCTGGGCCCAGACTGTGCACAGTTCCCGATGAACGTCCTCTACCTCGGGATTATTGGAACAACCAGGAGAAACGGAGGAGAACCGTGGATTAAACCCGAAATTACAGAAAAACGGGGAGACCCCTGACGAGTTACTGACCCGGTTATTCATGGAAAATTCGGCGAGGGGAAGGAATGAGACCCAATCAAATTGACAGTCAGAGATGAAACACATTAAATATTGTTCCAGGGATTGATTAGTCCTTTCCGTTTGGCAATTAGTTTTGGGATGGAAGGCAGAGGAGAAGGACAGATCAATCTCCAACTTTTTACAAAAAGCTCTCCAAAATAAGGAAACAAATTGTACCCCTCTGTCAGAAACGATATTGACTGGGGCCCCATGGAGACGCAGAATGTGTTTAACAAACAAAGAAGCTAACGTCTTGGCGTTAGGTAATTTCTTAAGGGGCACAAAGTGGCACATCTTGCTGAAGCGGTCTACTACCACCCACACCACCGACTTGCCCTGAGATGGAGGCAAATCGGTGATAAAATCCATGGAGATATGGGTCCAAGGTCTCTGGGGAATGGGCAAAGAACGTAGTAAGCCCGCAGGTCGGGACCTACGGGTCTTGGACCTAGCACAAACCTCACAAGCGGCGACGTAAGCCCTAACGTCCTTAGGCAACCCAGGCCACCAATAGTTTCTGGTAATGAGGTGTTTGGTACCCAAGATGCCAGGATGACCAGATAGTGCGGAGTCATGGTTTTCCCTGAGTACCCTTAGCCGGTATTGCAGGGGGACAAACAGCTTGTCCCCAGGGAGGTTCCCGGGAGCTGAACCTTGATCAGCCGCAATGTCAGAGGCTAAATCAGAATCAGTGGCAGAAACGATTATACCAGGGGGTAAAATACAAGCAGGATCCTTCTCAGAAGGAGGATTGGCCATGAAACTACGTGACAGTGCATCAGCCTTAATATTTTTGGACCCAGCCCTATAGGTAACCAAGAAGTTAAATCTGGTAAAGAATAGCGCCCATCGAGCTTGTCTAGGATTAAGCCTCCGGGCAGATTCTAGGAAAACCAGATTCTTGTGGTCAGTAAGGACCGTTACCTGGTGTCTGGCCCCCTCCAGGAAGTGACTCCACTCTTCAAAAGCCCATTTAATGGCTAAAAGTTCGCGGTTGCCAATATCATAGTTACTCTCCGTGGGCGAAAACTTCCTAGAGAAGAAAGCACAGGGGCGGAGATGGGTGAGGGAGCTGGTACCCTGGGACAAGACGGCCCCCACTCCCACCTCGGACGCGTCAACTTCCACAATAAATGGCTCCCTTTGGTTGGGCTGAGCCAGCACGGGGGCCGAGATAAAGCACTTCTTGAGAGTCTCAAAAGCCTGGACGGCCTCAGGAGGCCAGTGGAGGACATCAGCACCCTTGCGAGTGAGGTCCGTAAGAGGCTTAGCGACGACCGAGAAGTTGGCAATAAATCTCCTGTAATAGTTAGCGAACCCCAAAAAACACTGTAGCGCCTTCAGGGAGGCAGGTTGGACCCATTCCGCCACAGCCTGAACCTTGGCAGGGTCCATGCGGAATTCATGAGGAGTGAGGATTTGACCCAAAAATGGTATCTCCTGTACCCCAAACACACATTTTTCGGTTTTCGCAAACAGATTATTTTCCCGGAGGACCTGGAGGACCTTCCTGACATGCTACACGTGGGAGGACCAGTCCTTGGAAAACACCAGTATGTCATCAAGGTACACTACAAGAAAATTTCCCAGGTAATCTCTCAGAATTTCATTAATAAAATTCTGGAAGACAGCAGGGGCATTACACAACCCAAAGGGCATGACCAGGTATTCGAAATGACCTTCGGGCGTGTTGAACGCAGTCTTCCACTCATCCCCCTCTTTGATGCGGATAAGGTTATACGCCCCCCCGTAGATCGAACTTAGAGAACCATTGGGCCCCCTGAACCTGATTAAAAAGATCCGGAATCAAAGGAAGGGGATATTGGTTCCTTACTGTGACCTTATTCAAGTTCCGATAGTCAATGCACGGCCTAAGACCACCATCCTTCTTCCCCACGAAGAAGAAGCCAGCACCTACAGGAGAAGTCGAGGGGCGAATGAAACCCTTGGCCAGGCATTCTTGGATATACTCCCTCATGGCTTCACGTTCAGGACATGAAAGATTAAATATCCTACCCTTTGGAAGCTTAGCACCTTGTACCAAATCAATGGCGCAATCGTAATCTCTATAAGGGGGCAACACCTCGGAGGCCTCCTTAGAAAAAACAGATAATCCTAACCTAAACTGGCACCTTAGGGCCGGGTCGTTCCACCGAGAAGCTACGCACCACTTTCTAAAATCAGAACAGTATTCCTCAACAGGTCTCCTACCCTGACGTAAGGTCACCAGCTGACTCTCGGCTAAGGCAGTCCTGTCAGTCTCATCGTAAATGAGTCCGAGGGCAGAGAAAAAATGATCAACGGAGGAAAGTTCAGGGGCGTCAGGAGCCAAGGAGAAGGCCCACTCTTGGGGCCCTTCCTGGAGTCGGGATATAATGATTCCCACCCGCTGGTTCTCGGAACCTGAGGAGTGAGGTTTTAGACGGAAGTAAAGTCTGCAACTCTCCCGGAAGGAGAGAAAAGTCTTACAGTCCCCTGAGAACCGGTCAGGTAACTTGAGGTCAGGTTCTAGAGGTGAGGTGAGGGGTACTACTATGGCAGCGTCAGACTGGTTGACCCTCTGAGCCAGGGCCTGGACCTGTAGGGAGAGGCCCTGCATCTGCTGGGTCAGGGTCTCAAGGGGGTCCATGATAGCGTCAGCGTAGGAGAAATGGTAGACTAGGTATGGGCTTGTGATTATGTAATGGCGGAAGGAGGTGAAGGGAACAAGTGAGCCCTAATCTACCCACCGCCCTGTCCCTGCCTACTTCCAACGACCCGCCCTAGGCGACGGGGTACAACTTGGCGGCGGTCCCTACGCTGACTAAGTGCAAGGGGATACAAACAGGGAACAAGCAAGGGAAGGGGCAGTAGCCCACGGAACACCGTGAGGGAACGGAGTGGTGAACGAGCAGTCAGGATCAGGATGTAATGCAGTATACAAACGCAGAGCACGGAGCAGGAAGCAAGCCGGGGGCAGAGCGAAGCAGGATAAGCGGGAACTGAAGCAAGGCTGAAGCACGGCAGAAGCAGGCTGGAGCAAGGCAGCAGTGGGGCCAGGAAACCAGGAAGAATCACAAGCAATGAGGAAGAGAAAACGGCAGGTATAAATGGACAGGGGGCGGAGCTAACTCCGACTGACCAGGCCGCGATAGGCTCTCCCACTCCTGAGCCTGCCACCCTGATTGGTGGGAGCCGGTGTCAGTCTAAGAGGTCTGGCCTCAGGTGTCGATTGATTAATCCTGGGAGTATCCACAGACGTAGTGCCTGGCAGATCCTTTACAGCCAGTTTTTGGAAATAAGCTTTGCCCAATACAATTGCAATCAAGACATGCAACTAAATTTTAGATTTTTTTTTGTTTCTTGTCAAATTTGAAAAGTGACAAGAAAAGTGGGCATAGTTTCTCAGAATTATTAAGTGAATAATGTCCAAAAGGCACAAATTTATGGCACAAAATCTTTACCTGCTCAGAGAAAGTAATATTTTTAGGAATCGAGAAGATGAGGCATTTTTTATGCAGTTAGTTTTACTTTTATTTGATATAACACACCGCCATTGTATGAGGTACACAGTACTTAAGAACAGTTTTGGGTTTATTGACACCCGTCTTCAGGCATTTGTGATGTTGGAGGGAATTGGTGCGGGTGATGCATTTGATTTTGTGCTTGTTTGATAGGTCAAAATGTGCCAAATTTATTAAGAGCCATACGTCTTTTAATACATATGGCACTAATTGCTTTAACTACCTCCTCTACTTAGAATGTCATGAAATATGCCAGTCCTTGTAAATATGGGCCATTGACTGTACATTTATATTGTATAATTGTTTTGCTGGACACCTTATAGATTGACAACTATTTCTTTAGCTCCCACTGAGCAGGCAGATTCTTGAGAGGACGGAATTATCTGCCAATCTCAGTTACAGCCATATTATACAGCTAATCTGAGTTCATTTTGGCTACATCTTTATGCTTTGTGGATCTCGTGTTATGGTGTTATGCTTTGTAGAGATTTTAACCTTGTGTGTATGCTGCATTTATTTTTATTTTTAAAGTACCTATACTAAATTATTGACATATAGTAGAATTTCTATAATTTAGATAGGGTAGAATTTCTATAATTCTATCCTGGACAAACATTGTATGTGACATTGATTATACAGTACATAGGTGTGTACCAGGCTTTAAAGGTAATTTGTTTCATGAGAAAAGATAAATGTTCTTGACCACCTTA
Organism: Rhinoderma darwinii; assembly: GCF_050947455.1. NCBI lineage: Eukaryota > Metazoa > Chordata > Amphibia > Anura > Rhinodermatidae > Rhinoderma > Rhinoderma darwinii. The sequence continues at coordinate 38,729,501 of NC_134697.1, read as the reverse complement.
TTTGTATTCCTCGTGGAAAAACAATTCTCATGTTTTCTATTGACTTGCAAATATGTTATTTTTGTTATGCATTTGTGTAATAGCGTGTGATTAGGGAATGAGTTTTAAACAAAGAAGAATGTGGAATTATGAAACCTTGGAATCTACACACTTAGGAAGACACAAGGACAAGAAACTATTAAATTCTCAAAAAAGAGTCAGAAACTCAAGGAATCATCAAAAAGAACTACATTGGCTTTTAACAACCCAAGAAGATTTCATTATTTATATGACTGGTTGTCAAGATCAGCACCACTCCAAAATCTCCAAAGTTCTACATTTGAGGAAAATAAGAAAAATAGAAAAAAAAATATTTCTGAAATCCAATTCTGATAATAAGTAGGATACATATTACTAAGTTTTAGAGGAGCTTCATTTAAAACTTTCTTTATCACTAACATGGTGTCTCTTGCAGTTATTTACGTGCTTGTTCACTGCATATTTCTCATGACAGGTGTAACAGGAAATAGTTTTATCCTGATAGTTCACTTTATAGACTGGCTACGGACCCACGAACATAACCCTTGTAATCTTATCCTCAATGCAATAGGAATTTCCAACATGCTTCTTCAAGGATCTGTTGTCTTCCAAGAAATTACATTCTTCTTATATCCTGACTATTACTTTCAAGATTGGGTTATATACATGGTTATAGCGATGCAAACTACATACTCATTCTCCAGCCTCTGGTGCTCTACTTGTCTGTTTTTCTACTATTGTGTGAAGATCGTAAATTTTCGAGGAACATTATTTTATAAGCTAAAGGCAAAGCTTTCGACATTGGTTCCCTGGCTGCTAGCTTTTTCTATCATCCTGTCTTGGTGTGCTGGGATGCCAGCTTACTCAGATTTATACTTGCACAGTTCATTCACTACAGTAAATATCACAGGGAACCTAACAATGCTGGTGTCTGCTAAATACAGTAGTAGATGCAATTGTATGTTTCATGTGTTCATATTTGTTGCTTCTGCTGCTTTCATTATCATATTTTTCACAGCCGGAGCCATCATCACCTCTCTTTGTAAGCATATGATGCGGATGAGACAGAACAATGAAGGTCTTGGACATTCTAAAATGAGTACTCATCTATCAGCGGCAAGAACCGTGACTTTACTACTGATAATGTACTTGATTTTCTATGGGTCTTTTACTTTAATATACAGCCCTATGGGCTTTCCAGATGATATAACAATGACTGTTTGTCTAATTATCATTTCCTTTTTTCCAACAATAAATTCAGTTATTTTAATATTTGGAAACAGAAAACTAACAAATATTTTGAAGAAACTCCTAGGTATGCAGCCTAATGTTTGCAATACAGAAGTTACTGTAACCACTAATTAAATGTTTTGATAATGCAGGTATATAGCTAAACATAGTAATGGTCTTTTTTACAAACTATCTAGATATTTGCTGATGTCTAACGCCCAGAGCACGTCAATAATAAGAACAACAGTAATGACCTTTATTTATATGGATCCTACATATTCTGCAAACTAAGGCTAAATTCACACCGAATTCAGTGCTTACGTTCGGTTGGACAGTTTGAACATACGGTTAGATGTATGCACCTCTATGCCTATATAGTTAAATGCATCTTCCTTAGACTGTCATTAAATTTTTTTATAACGTCTGGTATTTTTTCATATACCATTGTGTAGAAAAGCACAGTCTACTGTGCTCTTCAACTGCGGGATTCTGACATATAATGACCAAACATATGCTAAATGGATAATCTTTTGGCACACATTTGGCCATTAAAAAAGTCTATGGGCATGTTGGCCTATACCTCAGGAGAGTTTGCCGTTATATACGCCGACAGTGCACAACTAACGTGGTGTGATTCAAGCCTAAGTTGTACTGACAATAAATCTAAAGGAGAGAGGACACAATGGCATTAGTACAATACTAGTAATGCATAGTTTTGTCCAGTGGACCAGCCAAATTTAAGTGAATTGGGCAAGTACAAATAATGCTGCTTAAATCTAGTCCCATTAGTAGCAACAAAGATATATGTGCATTGTGACGTAGCTGAGTTTAAAAAAAAACATTCGTAACTTTATGTGAGGTAAACGAGTTGTTATCATAATTGCAATATAATTATCAGCCATGATAAGATTAATTAAAAAGATGAGTTGTCAAATTAAACTAAAAACTGTAAATGTAAAATGTAGCTCGACTCAAAACCTAAAAATTGTTGTTGATGTCCATTGATCTGAGATTGGGGAGTTGATTAGTGGAGCCGTCAACTACAGGGCTGCTAAAATGATCCCTGGGCCTATTAATTACATGTGTTCACCAGTAGTTTTCTTTTTCTGACTAATTCAATTAAGAAAAATGTTTTGATTTACTGGCCCTGAAGAACTGCTATAGCCAGGAAAAAAGTCCTTGGTGCCCACTGTGCTCCATACATGTCCCTTTCAGGCAGAGGGAGAGTTACTAAAGCTCTACAGTCTGAGGACCCCAACAAACTCCCTATGTCTTAATTGGGGTTAATTGAGTTTCCATTGGAATATGTCGATTTTAAGTTGAGTTTATGAGGCTTTAAGAATTAGTATGATAATAGTATTCAGAGCTTTCCAGATTATGGGTGAGCTACGGTAGAAATAGGAGAGTTTAGAGTAAGATATTGTGATGAGGGGAGGCATTTGCCATAGGTCATTTGTTATTAGAGATCATGGGTGTGTTATTTTTTACCACACAGTTCTCTTTCTCATTTGTTATTAACTATTAAAACAAATAGGAAAGGAGAGTCACGATGGGTAAATATGTATTGATATCATTATTTTGGGTGTGTAGTACTTGTTGTATATAAGAAAATACTCAAAAATACTTAAATTACATGTATGTAATACAAAAGATATGATGTACTTAAAACATTATACTATATATGCAATGTATGCAATGTGATTGTATAAGTTAGATATAGGCCAATAATAAATGGATGAATGATTCGCCAAAAACTGAATAGTGAATTATCATCTGCTTATACTTCAATAAAATATATTTCTTTTTTTTAAAAACTTAAAACTAAACGACTGGTCTTCTATGTATCTGTGGAAGAATACTTATAGGACAAGTTCATTTTTAAAAGTTAGAGCTCATTAAATTGAGATGCCCAAATTGAAACGTTTTTTACAGTAACACCTCCGCAATGAGTCCTCAGTATCATCTCTTGGGGTGATTGGTAATGCAGTTGCATCCATGTACGCATCTTCCAAGATAAACTGCACAAAAAGTTATCAATGTAAACAGTTCATCCTTAGGCGGGATTCACACGACCGGGTCGTTCCCGAGCCCGAGTGTCGGCCGGTAAAATCGGCCATTTTGCCCGGCCGGTTTGCATTAAGTTTTGCATCCGTGCCGGGCCGGGCAGATCCGGACAGTGACATCAGCGGCAACTCCTGAAGGGGAATCCCCATGTGTTCGGGGATTCCGCTTCAGGAGTTTCCCCTGATGTCACTGCCCAGATATGGACAAAGACATCAAGCGCTCTGTCCAAGAGCGGAATCCCCGAAAACACGGGGATTCCGCTCCTTCAAGGAGCTAAAGTGCGGCTAGCACATAGCAGAGCGGGGAGATACCTCCCTGCTCTGCTATAGTGGCGTCGCTACAGTAGTAGCAGCCGCAGCAGCAGCAGCTGCTAGCAGCGCCATCGAAGGTGTCGCCGGGCCAGGGTGCTTTTCAAGCAGGGGAAGGGAGCCAGCGCAGCGCTCCCTTCCACCTGCTGTACACCCCGGCCCTGCCACACAGTGTACAGCGATGCCATTCGTCCGAATGGCATCAACTCCTCCTCCTCACATGCACTCTGCGCTGTGAGGAGGAGATAGAGCGCAAGCTCCGGAAAACCCGGCCATCACTCGGGACACATCCCGGTGATGGCCGTGTAATACCCGGCCCCATAGACTTCTATGGGAGCCGGGCGGCCGGGTACCCGGGCGAAGATAGAGCATGTCCTATTTTTTGACGGCCGGTTTTCCCGGCCGTCAAAAAATCGGTCGTGTGAATAGCCCCATTAGGGGTCTATTATTCCTAATGCAGCCGGGTGCCGGCCGATTTATGAACGGCCGGCACCCGGCCGGGAAACCCTGCCGTGTGAATGAGGTCTTACAGTCAAGTTCTGCTTCGAGGACCAAGTCCAGAAGTCTTACTATGAGATACTTTTGTCTCTTGTGGTAACCAACTCAGTGTTACAAGGGAACAGTAAGGGAAAAAGTTTTTCAGTTGTATAATGTAAACTGATTTTCTTCAGACCACTGATCATCTTGCCTCCAAATAAAGTAAGAAGGATTCAAATAAAATGAGTAACGTTTGGAGTTCATTATTTCTAAAGATTTTTTGTTAAAGTTTTTTTAATTAAGGTTATTGCTTTGGATATCCAATTTTCCAGGTTTCTTTTTTCTTTAGTTTTCTTACTTATTACATTAGAAATAATTCAATATTAGAAAATCAAGTATAAACTGTAATTAAAGATACACGTCAAAGAAGGTATATTACTAGTTAGGTTATATAATTACATAGTATGGTTGAAAAAAGACACATGTCCATCAAGTTCAACTAAGAAATGGGAAAAGGGAAGTAAAAAATTTCTACACATAGGAGCTAATATTTTTTTGTTCTAGGAAATTATCTTAGCCTTTTTTTAAAGCTATCTACTGTTCCTGCTGTGACCGGCTCCTGCGGTGACTATTCCATAGATTCACAGTTCTCACAGTAAAGAAGGCTTGTCGCCTCCGCAGATTGAACCTTTTTTTCTCCAGACAGAGGGAGTGCCCTCTTGTTTTTTGAGGGGATTTTACATGGAACAGGATTTCACCATATTTTTTGTATCTGCAATTAATATATTTATATAAGTTAATCATGTCCCCCCTTAGTCGTCTTTTTTTCAGGCTAAATAGGTTTAATTCTTTTAATCTTTCCTCATAATTTAGATTCTCCATGCCCCTAATTACCTTCATTGCTCTTCTTTGCATTTTTTCCAACTCCAGGGCATCCCTTCTATGAACTGGAGCCCAGAACTGAACTGCATATTCTAGATGAGGCCTCACTAATGCTTTGTAAAGTGGTAATATTATATCCCTGTCAGGGGCATAACTAGGAAAGACTGGGCCCCATAGCAAACTTTTGACTAGGGCCCCCTCCCCTGGGTATCCCACAACTCCCCCCCTTGTAGATAGTGCCTCCCTATAGATTCCACCACACAGGGCCCCCTATAGATAGCACCATACACAGCCCCCTGTAGATAGCGCCATACACAGCACCCTGTAGATAACGCCTTACAGCCCTCTGTAGATAATGCCATACAGCCCCCCTGTAGATAACGCCATACAGCCCCCTGTAGATAACGCCATACAGCCCCCCTGTAGATAACGCCACACAGCCCCCCTGTAGATAACGCCACACAGCCCCCTGTAGATAACGCCATACAGACACCCCCTGTAGATAACGCCATACAGCGCCCCCTGTAGATAACGCCATACAGACACCCCCTGTAGATAACGCCATAAAGACACCCCCTGTAGATAACGCCATACAGACACACCCTGTACATAATGCCATACAGCCCCCCTGTAGATAACGCCACACAGCCCCCCTGTAGATAACACCATATAGCCCCCTCCCCAAAAAAACGGCCTATAGTTTGTCCTACAAAAGAGATGTATCCCCTATCCACAGGATACATGTGTGATCGCTGTCAGCAATAAGGAGAACGGGGGACCGAAAGTTCAATAAAAATGAAAGGAGCGCTGGTCACGCATGCGCACAAGCGCGACCGGTGCGCAAGTCATTTCTATGGAGCTGCCGACATACCCCGGAAGTCCGAGGTTTGTCATGGAGAACTTCAGGGGACTTTCGGTCCCCCGTTCTTCTTATCGCTGGGCGTCCCAGCGATCATACATGTATCCCCTATTCTGTGGATAGGGGATGCATGTCTTTTGTAGGAACAACCCCTTCAGTGGCGTTGCGCTGTAGCAGCCATAGCAGCTGCTAACGGAGCCTCCGGCCATGGGGGGGCCGTGCCGGCGGGAGGCACGGCCCCCCTCATGCTGCGGGCCCCGTAGCAGCCGCTACGGCTGCTATAGCGGTAGTTACGCCACTGATCCCTGTCCCGCGAGTCCATGCCTCTTTTAATACATGACAATATCTTGCTGGCCTTTGAAGCAGCTGATTGACATTGCATGCTGTTAGTTTATGATCTACAAGTACACCCAGATCCTTCTCAACAAGTGACTCCCCCAGTATAGCTCCCCCTAGGACATATGATGCATGCATGCTGTTGGTACCCAGATGCATAACTTTACATTTATCTACATTAAACTTAATTTGCCAAGTGAACGCCCAAACACTTAGTTTGTTTAAATCCGCTTGCAATTTACGAACATCTTCCATAGTCTGAACTATATTGCATAGCTTGGTGTCATCTGCAAAAATAGAAATAGTGCTATTAATCCCATCCTCTATATCATTAATAAATAAGTTGAATAATAGTGGTCCCAGCACTGAACCCTGGGGTACACCACTTATAACCGGGGACCATTCAGAGTAGGAATCATTGACCACAACTCTCTGGATACGGTCCTTGAGCCAATTCTCAATCCAATTACAAACGATACTTTCTAAACCTATAATCCTTAATTTACCGATTAGACGTGTATGAGGGACAGTGTCAAATGCCTTTGCAAAGTCCAAAAATACTATATCCACAGCAGCCCCCCTGTCTAGGCTTCTGCTCGCCTCTTCATAAAAACAAATCAGGTTGGTTTGACAACTTTGGTCCTTAGTAAAACCGTGCTGGCTGTCACTTATAATACAATTTTTTTGTCCCATAATCCTGTATACAGTATAGTCCCTCAATCATTTTCCCCACAATGGATGTTAAGCTTACTGGTCCATAATTACCCGGGGAAGACCTAGAGCCCTTTTGAAAATAGGCACCACATTTGCCCTGCGGCAGTGCCTTGGCACTATACCAGTCACTAGAGAATCTCTAAATATTATGAAGAGGGGGACAGAAATAACTGAACTAGGCTCTATAAGAATTCTATTTAATTATATACTAATATATAAAAGACAAGCCGTGTTGCCAACTTTTCACTTCTTCTCTAAATTGGCTGCAATGGTCACATTGTATAACCACTGCAGCCAATCAGTGGCAGGTAAAAGCAGACATACATAGCGATACTGTAGTGGTATCTGCTTATATAGTGGTAACTGCTGAGCCACGGCTTCTCAGCCTGCCTCTCAACTCTCTCCATGGGCTATTCTAAAGGAAACCTGTCACCAGCATTCACCACTACACCTACGGCACCTTCAGATAGGGTATGAAATATCCTTTTTAATCTTCCCTCTTTTATGTTAAAAATCGCGCGTTCACCTTTGAAAAATCGCCTCCAAAGTCATTTGAAATTAGCTAAGAAGAGTCACACACTGCCTATTATCTGAGGAGTCAGGCTGAGAGGCTGGGGGGGGTCACTTCAGATACCCCCTATCTTTGACTATATAGTACCTGGAACCATGGTTCAGGTGTTGTTTTAAAGATGGAAATCTTAAGCTTTAAAACCACATAGGATTGACGTTCCAGGTGCTAAAGAGCCAGAGATATGAGCAGTTGAATATAATTGGAAATGCAAACTGCAGATACAGATCCCATTCCAAATTATGTCTTTAATTGCCCGTATCTCCGATTCTATAGCACCTACAATGATAGAACTTTCCTAGAGCTGAGATTTTTTATCTTTAAAATGGCACCAGAACCATGATTCTAGGTTCTATAGAGACAAAGATAGAGGCATCTGAAGTGATCTTCCCCTCCAGCCTCTCAGTCTGACTTCTCAGATAAGAGCCTGTTCACATCTGCATTGGAGGTTACCATTAGGGGTCGCAGATCCGGCAGAGTTTACCGGATGCTACACTACTGTTTTCTGTAAAACCACGGACACCCCAATGGAAAGCCGATGGAACTTATTAAAATCAATTGTTTCTGTCAGCCGCCGGTGGTGTCCGTGTTGCAACGGAACTGTTGCGTCTGGCATTCTCTTGTTCTGCTCCTCAACAATGGAATGCCTTGACGCAGATGTGAACAGTGCCTAACAGGCAGTGTGTGACTCTTCTCAGCTAATTTGCAAATGACTGAAGGTGATATTTTTTATAGGTAAACAGGCAATTTTTAACATAGAAGAGGGAAAGCTACAATATATATTTCAAACCCTACCTGAGGGTGCTGTGGGTTTAGTGTTGAACATGCTGGTGACAGGTTCCCTTAATAAATGTGTTGCTTTAGTGAGTAGATTTATCGAAACTGTCTAAAAGAAAAACTGTTTGTTGCCCATAGCAACCAATCACAGCACAGCTTTCATTTTACCAGAGCAGTTTAATTAAAGTAAAGCTGAGCTTTGATTGGTTGCTATGGACATGACAACATCGCCTAGAGACAGACAGCAATGTAATACAAGTACATACACACAGTGAATGAGCTGTTAATAATAACAATAATTCCACCATTATTATTATTTGGTTAGCCTATGGATGTCATGTAACTGTGTTCACTGAATGCCAAAGTTCACATGGTGTGTGTGTATGTGTGTATGTGTGTTTGTGGGGGGGGGGAGTGAACGCACTGCAGACAACATTACTTCGCTTCTGTAAACAATGCCATGTCCAAAATGGAAGTTAACCGCAGAAGAACAAGCTGATGCTAAATGCCGCAAAGCCAATTATGGCAAAACAAGGCGGCAACAACAAACTGCAGATGAAAGAAATGCTGAGAGGCGCATTGAATAGTGGACTCCCCCAGCGTGGGTGTAGAGCACGTTACATTGCGCCAGTAGAAGGGTATTGAGAAGAAGGGGTTTTATTACTATCTGGAGTTTAGTGTGTAGATACAATCAGTATAATACATAGCAAAAAAAATATAAAACTATTAAAAAAAAACAACTATGAAGCAACACACAGATGGCATACCCAGGGGACAGAGTGGGGATACAGGGAACCATGATGGCATAAAGGGGACAGAGTGGTGATATACAGGTGGCAGAATGATTGCATATTATGGGGCAGAATTTTCTGAGCCCGCTGTATTTTTTTACACAACGGGCTTTATTGCTAGTTTTGCAATAAAAGTCTGAATAGTGAGAAGAGTGTCTTCCTCTACCTTGCCATTCATAGGCCAGAACAAAGGTGACCTTTAGGGTATGTTCACACGAGGGCGTCCGTTACGGCTGAAATTACGGGGATGTTTCAGCCTGAAAACATCCCCGTAATTTCAGCCGTACCGGCATGTGCAGGCGCTTGAACGCGCGTCAATTACGGGCGCAATTAGCGCTGCTATTCATTGGAGTCAATGAATAACGGCTCTAATTACGGCCAAAGAAGTGACAGGTCACTTCTTTGACGCGGGCGTCTATTTACGCGCCGTCTTTTGACAGCGGCGCGTAAATATACGCCTCGTGTGAACAGACAAACGTCTGCCCATTGCTTTCAATGGGCAGATGTTTGTCAGCGCTATTGAGGCGCTATTTTCGGGCGTAATTCGGGGCAAAAACGCCCGATTTACGTCCGTAAATAGGCCGTGTGAACATACCCTTATACTAAACTACCTAGGTTCATAATCATAATCTCCTGTTCTACGCAAAGCCTAATTTGTGCACAAAAGGCATTCTATAGGCTAATATTATATATAATTGAAATCAGAACTAACTTAGTCTTTGTACAGAAACCAAAAATGGCCGTGCATTTTTATATGTTGAAGTTCTAAGAATTTACCAAGGGCATTACCAAAGCAGGTAAGAACCTAATAGGATATATGGAATGGGTTTGTCCTGATGCATAAAAATGCAAATCCTCTTTAATAAATGGAGAATAAGTAGTGGTCTGCCAGTATTGGCCCAGGGGATTCTTGTTGTAGTCAGGTACTGGTCTTAAAGATAAGTGAGCAGAGCTTCAAAGCCTCAATCTTCAAAGCTTTTTCCTTGCAAACAAAATACAACATATTGACTGGAAAATATACTTCGCTACAGAGGAGAAAAAAAACAATAAAAATTCAGACAAACCATATTGTTTGTATATGGTAAACAGACACAGGGGAAGTGTGCTGACAAAGATTAGGTTGACTTGCAAATATTTTTGCGTCTCCATATTGTTGTTTATTGTGTTGGGTAGCAATGCAGATATGAGATGCATGAGATGAATTTGGAAGAATTATAGTCACGTAAACACACCACCGGATTTGTAAAGAGGATGCCTCATTTAAAAGAAGAAAAATGTTTTCTTTCGCAAAGGAGAAAGAGATTATTTTCTGCCTGCTGGATTAAAATACCAAGCTGAAGTCTGATGTTATAAATGAATGAATGGACAGAGTAAAGAAAACCATAAATCATTAATCCACACGCTATTGGAGAAAAATCACTATGTCGGAATTTAACCCTGTTGTAGGAGTGACCATACATGTTACTTTATCTTTGCTTGGTTTCATTGGGAACATTTTTATCCTTATCATTCATTTTCTAGACTGGCTAAAGACTCGTGAACTTAATCCTTGCGAACTCATTATCAACTGCATTGTTTTTTCTAATATCTCACTGCAAGGAACAGTTTTATTCAATGAGATCTGCTTCTTCATGTTTTTGGCCTTCTACGCTCAAGACTGGGTAATTAATGCCCTAGCGGCCATCATGTCTTCTTTGGCATTCTCCAGTCTCTGGTGCTCCACCTGTCTGTGCTTCTACTATTGTGTGAAGATCACCAACCTCAGTGGTACATGTTTCTATAAGCTTAAATCCGCACTTCCAGTAATGGTGCCTTGGCTACTTGTCCTCTCTATAGCTTCATCTTGGACTGCCGGAATGCCCGCCTATTGGGACCTCTATAGGAATACCTCCTTTCTCATTTCTAATTCTTCCAGGAATGAAACTTTGACAATTTCTTTTAATCTCAATATTAAGAGCAGGTGTAATTGCTTGTTTCAGATATACATGATGGTTTCTGCTGTTGCTTTTACAGTAATCTTTATCACAGCTGGAACTATAATTTCTTCATTATGTAGGCATATGATGAGACGGATGAGAAAAAACAGTGAAAGTTTAAGCTGTACAAAAGTCAGTTCCCACTTATCTGCTGCTAGAACCGTCACTCTCCTACTTACACTTTACTTAACTTTCTATGGGGCTCTTAATGCAATATTCAATGAGACTACAGAGATAGGCACATGGATGTTTTCCCTATGTTTCATTGTGATTTCAAGCTTTCCAGCTATAAATGCTATTATTTTAATAACAGGAAACAGAAAACTGAGTAATGCTGTAAGAGAGCTACTTGGTATGAAATCTGGGACTGGTACTGCTAATAGTGAAGTTAATGTTTCCAAATCTTAGCTGACTTTATCACCTACATGCTTTACATATGTATCATGTACATTTAATACTATGAAAGCATTATCTTTGACTAATCAAGCAAGCTGATGTTCTATATATATATATATATGTATATATATATATATATATATATATATATATATGTGTGTGTGTGCGTGTGCGTGTGCGTGTGTGTGTGTGTGGGTGGGTGTGTATATATGTATCATACACCGACAGAATAAACTGCTTTTAAGGTCAGATATGTTTTAACTATTTGAGCAAAACAATGTTAAAGGTGTTATGTCAACTCTCCTTGCTCATCCCGTTGATGGTCCAGTAGTCCAGAATAAGTCATATTCTGGATTAGCAAGATAGCTTGGTACATAACTCACTGGTGGTGGGTCCATAATGCACTTCTGATGAGCATGTCCACATGTAAATACAACACGACACAGAAATATGCATGTGTGTGTGTATGTGTGTGTGTGTGTGTGTGTGTGTGTGTGTGTGTGTGTGCGCGCGCGCGCATGCGGAGCCTCCATTAGTTTGGGATTTCTGATAATCCTATCTATTATTGAGGTCATCAGAATGATCAGGGGGAAAAAACTACAATAAGCAATTGTACAATATAAATCTGTCTTTTTACATAGAAATGTGGGTTTATGATCAAATTGTAATTATAATAAATACAAAATGAAAATCTCTGTACTGTGCTGTGGAATATGTTGGCGCTATGTAAATAAAATAGTACATATTGCTTCAAGTAGAAATCTAATGAAACCAAAATTGTAGTATCTATTTTGTTTTTTCTTCAGTAACAATGACTGCTCCATTATACAGATGTGGAGAGGACCATTTATTATATCAATTAGTGCTGGATATTAGGAAACCTTACAGTATTTAGATACTATTTAGTTAAATTCGAGTTCAGATAGTATTTAGATAGTTGAATTCTGGCATTAAATAAGATATTAACTAAGATCTGTTGTTTCTACATTGGCCAGATATAGAGGTCTAAGAATAATGGGGAGTAATCTGGTAAACAGTATTTGCATGCAGTGCTGTGGATTTATTCCAGGTTTAGCATGTATGTCGGGTATTGTTGTTTTTTTTGTTTTTTAATTCATTTACGTAGAGAATAGGAAATCATACAGTTTTTTTGTGGGCAACATAGAGGACACATCCATGGGCTAAGTGAATAGAACTAATGGGGGAATAATGACGCAGAACTACTTCACTGTGTGTATTTTTAATAGTATAAAATGGCTGCCTGTTTCAAGATAATGTATAAAATGGCTGTCTGTTTCTAGGCAATGTTGTCGATAAACTTAAAGGGGTTTTCCCACGAGAGACGTTTATGATATATCCACAGGATATGTCATAAATGTCAGATAGATGCGGGTCCCACCTCTGGGACCCACACCTATTTCTAGAACAGGGTCCCCTAAACCTTGTTCTAGCTTTGTCTGCTATCACTGACTACCGGCCACTTCCTGACTTTCTGGTCGGGAGTTATGAAAACAGCGTAGCGCGCTGAGCTACACTGTTTCCGTAACTCCCATAGTAGTGAATAGCAGTTACGGATGCAGCGTAGCATGCAAGCTATGCTGTTTTAGTAACTACCATTCAGTTCTATGGGGCTTACGAAAACAGCGTAGCTCAGCAAGCTACGCTGTTTTCACCTTCATGGTCGGAAATCAGCCGACACACACAGAGGTAGAACGGGGTTTATGGGCCCCGTTCTAGAGATAAGTGCGGCTCCCAGAGGTGGGACACGCATCTGACATTTATGACATATCCTGTGGATAGATCATAAATGTCCCTCATTGTAAAACCCCTTTAATTTTTAAAAAAACAGACACACAACACACACAGAGGAAACAGGGAGAACAATGTAAAAGATTCTCTTGCACAGACACAGACAGACATGATGAGATGCTGCTGTATATACAGTAGAGTTGCATACATGATGCTGAGATGTGACCCTAGGTACAAATACCTTATAAGTTCTGCTCCGCAATTAACTACTATTCATGTGTGGCATACCCAGTCAGGGTTACCGGAGTAACTGTGGTCATATGATGCATACTTGCCAACAGAACCGGACTTCAATAAGTGTTGGGGTTTATGTAAATTTACATTAAAAGCCACCGCTCTACATGTTTTTGGGGCATCCAGAGCGGAAAGGGCTTAAAGTGTCACAATTTTGGGGATTTAAATATTGGTAAGTATGCATGACTGACACCATGTTTAGTCCAAACAGATAGGCCATGAACGCATTACTATGGACTAATTTGTGGGCTATACCATTTTTAAAATTTTTCATATTTTTTTTTAGACAGATGCTACTGCTGCTTTATTTGTAAGGAAGGTATGTAAACATAATTTTAAATACATGTAAATAAATTGTTACGATCTAGGGGTATGTGGACCCACTAGGCCGCTCCGCCATAGCGGAGAGGTAGCTGGCCAAGTCACAGTCTATGCAAGTCTATATACACTACCGTTCAAAAGTTTGGGGTCACCCAGACAATTTTGTGTTTTCCATGAAAACTCACACTTAGATTTATCAAATGAGTTGCAAAATGACTAGAAAATATAGTCAAGACATTGACAAGCTTAGAAATAATGATTTTTATTTGAAATAATCATTTTCTCCTTCAAACTTTGCTTTCGTCAAAGAATGCTCCATTTGCAGCAATTACAGCATTGCAGACCTTTGGCATTCTAGCTGTTAATTTGCTGAGGTAATCGGGAGAAATTTCACCCCATGCTTCCAGAAGGCCCTCCCACAAGTTGGATTGGCTTGATGGGCACTTCTTGCGTACCATACGGTCAAGCTGCTCCCACAACAGCTCTATGGGGTTGAGATCTGGTGACTGCGCTGGCCACTCCATTACAGATAGAATACCAGCTGCCTGCTTCTTCCCTAAATAGTTCTTCCATAATTTGGAGGTGTGCTTTGGGTCATTGTCCTGTTGTAGGATGAAATTGGCTCCAATCAAGCGCTGGCCACAGGGTATGGCATGGCGTTGCAAAATGGAGTGATAGCCTTCCTTATTCAAAATCCCTTTTACCTTGTACAAATCTCTCACTTTACCAGCACCAAAGCAACCCCAGACCATCACATTACCTCCACCATGCTTGACAGATGGCGTCAGGCACTCTTCCAGCATTTTTTCAGTTGTTCTGCGTCTCACAAATGTTCTTCTGTGTGATCCAAACACCTCAAACTTCGATTCGTCTGTCCATAACACTTTTTTCCAATCTTCCTCTGTCCAATGTCTGTGTGCTTTTGCCCATATTAATCTTTTCCTTTTATTAGCCAGTCTCAGATATGGCTTTTTCTTTGCCACTCTGCCCTGAAGGCCAGCATCCCGGAGTCGCCTCTTCACTGTAGACGTTGACACTGGCGTTTTGCGGGTACTATTTAATGAAGCTGCCAGTTGAGGACCTGGGAGGCGTCTATTTCTCAAACTAGAGACTCTAATGTACTTGTCTTGTTGCTCAGTTGTGCAGCGGGGCCTCCCACTTGTCTTTCTACTCTGGTTAGAGCCTGTTTGTGCTGTCCTCTGAAGGGAGTAGTACACACCGTTGTTGTAATGATAGGGGTAGGGAAACGGACAAGTGAGCCCTAATCTACCCGCCACTCTGTCCCTGCCTACTTGCAACGACCCGCCCTAGGTGACGGGGTACAACTGGGCGGCGGTCCCTACGCTCAGTAAGTGCACGAGACAAACATACAAGGGAATATAACGCAAAGGGAAATGGGCAGTTGCCCACGGCAACACCGTGAGCAACAGAGTGGTGAACGAGCCAAGTCAAAACCAGGAGAGCACGAGGTACCAAACGCTGAGCAGAAGAGTAGTCAGAAAGCCAGGGTCAGAATGGAGCAGGATCAAATTGTTAGGAGCTGTAGCTGGGCCAGGAAACCACACGGAAAGAATCACAAGCAAGGAGGAACAGGAAAGCAGGTATAAATAGACAGAGGGCGGGACCTAGCTGAGTCTGGCCAGGCTGCGATAGGCTCTCCCACTCCTAAGCCTGCCAGCCTGAGTGGTGGAAGCTGGAGTCAGTCTCAGAGAGATAGACTCAGGTGAAGACTGATTACCTCTGGAAGTTAACCCCGAAGCTGGACCTGGCAGATCCTTTACAG
This sequence comes from Rhinoderma darwinii, assembly GCF_050947455.1. Classification (NCBI taxonomy): domain Eukaryota; kingdom Metazoa; phylum Chordata; class Amphibia; order Anura; family Rhinodermatidae; genus Rhinoderma; species Rhinoderma darwinii. Next base: position 38,713,958 of record NC_134697.1, on the reverse strand, counting down.
TACCCCCCCTTTTATGAGGGGCCACCGGACCCTTTCTAAGTGGACCTGGTTTACTGGGGAAACGAAGGTGGAACTTCCTGACCAATACCCCAGCGTGAACATCCCTGGCGGGTACCCAAGTCCTCTCCTCAGGCCCGTATCCTCGCCAATGGACCAGGTACTGGAGGGAGCCTTGCACCATCTTGCTGTCCACAATCTTGGCCACCTCGAATTCCACCCCCTCAGGGGTGAGAACGGGAATGGGAGGTTTCCTCGAGGGAGCCAAGGACGGGGAGCAGCGTTTAAGGAGGGAGGCATGAAACACGTCGTGTATACGAAAAGATGGGGGTAACTCCAGCCGGAAGGAGACAGGATTGAGGACTTTAATGACCTTATACGGCCCAATAAACCGGGGAGCAAACTTCTTGGACGGGACCTTAAGACGCAAGTTCCTAGATGATAACCACACCAGATCCCCGACCATAAACAAGGGGTTAGCAGAACGTTTTTTATCAGCCTGAGTTTTTTGTACGCTCTGGGACGCCTCTAGGTTCTTCTGAACCTGGGCCCAGACTGTGCACAGTTCCCGATGAACGACCTCTACCTCGGGATTGTTTGAACTACCAGGTGAAACGGAGGAGAACCGTGGATTAAACCCAAAATTACAGAAAAAGGGGGAGACCCCTGACGAGTTACTGAGCCGGTTATTAAGGGAAAATTCAGCGAGGGGAATGAATGAGACCCAATCATATTGACAGTCAGAGATAAAACACCTTAAATATTGTTCTAGAGATTGATTAGTCCTCTCAGTTTGGCCATTGGTTTCAGGATGGAAAGCAGAGGAGAAGGACAGATCAATCTCCAACTTCTTACAGAAGGCTCTCCAAAACAAAGAAACAAATTGTACCCCTCTGTCCGAAACAATATTGACAGGGACCCCATGGAAACGCAGGATGTGTTTGACAAACAAGGTAGCTAACGTCTTGGCGTTGCGTAGTTTCTTGAGGGGCACAAAGTGGCACATCTCACTGAAGCGGTCTACTACCACCCACACCACCGACTTGCCTTGGGATGGAGGCAAATCGGTGATAAAATCCATGGAGATATGTGTCCAAGGTCTCTGGGGAATGGGCAACGAACGTAGTAAGCCCGCTGGTCGGGACCTGGGAGTCTTGGACCTAGCACAAACCTCACAAGCGGCGACGTAGGCCTTAACGTCTTTAGGCAACCCAGGCCACCAATAGTTTCTGGCAATGAGGTGTTTGGTACCCAGGATGCCTGGATGACCAGATAGTGCGGTGTCATGATTTTCCCTAAGTACCCTTAGCCGGTATTGCAGGGGAACAAACAGCTTGTCCTCAGGAAGGTTCCCGGGAGCTGAACCTTGATTAGCTGCAATTTCAGAGACTAAATCAGAATCAATAGAAGAAATGATTATACCGGGAGGCAAAATACAAGCAGGATCTTCCTCCGAAGGAGGGCTGGCCATGAAGCTACGCGACAGTGCATCGGCCTTAATATTTTTAGACCCAGCCCTATAGGTAACCAAAAAGTTGAATCTGGTAAAAAATAGCGCCCATCGAGCTTGTCTCGGGTTTAGCCTCCGGGCAGATTCTAGGAAAACCAGATTCTTGTGGTCGGTAAGGACCGTTACCTGGTGCCTAGCCCCCTCCAGGAAGTGGCGCCACTCTTCAAATGCCCATTTAATGGCAAGAGTTCGCGGTTGCCAATATCATAGTTACACTCAGTGGGCAAAAACTTCCTGGAGAAGAAGGCACAGGGGCGGAGATGGGTGAGGGACCTGGTACCCTGGGACAAGACAGCCCCCACTCCCACCTCGGATGCGTCAACTTCCACGATAAATGGCTCCATTTGGTTGGGCTGAACCAGCACCGGGGCCGAGATAAAGCACTTCTTAAGGACCTCAAAAGCCTGGACAGCCTCTGGAGACCAGTGGAGGAGATCAGCACCTTTGCGAGTGAGGTCCGTAAGAGGCTTAGCGATGACCGAGAAGTTAGCAATGAATCTCCTGTAATAATTAGCGAACCCCAAAAAACACTGTAACGCCTTCAGGGAGGCAGGTTGGACCCATTCCGCCACAGCCTGAACCTTGGCGGTGTCCATGCGGAATTCATGAGGAGTGAGGATTTGACCCAAAAATGGTATCTCCTGTACCCCAAACACACATTTTTCGGTTTTTGCAAACAGTTTGTTTTCCCGAAGGACCTGGAGCACCTTCCTGACATGCTCAATGTGGGAAGGCCAGTCCTTGGAAAACACCAGTATGTCATCAAGGTACACTACAAGAAATATCCCCAGGTAATCTCTCAAAATCTCATTTATGAAATTCTGGAAGACCGCCGGCGCATTACACAACCCAAAGGGCATGACGAGGTATTCGAAATGACCTTCGGGCGTGTTAAACGCAGTCTTCCACTCATCCCCCTCTTTGATGCGGATAAGGTTATACGCCCCCCGTAGATCAAACTTAGAGAACCATTGGGCCCCCTGAACCTGATTAAAGAGATCAGGAATCAAAGGAAGGGGATACTGGTTCCTTACAGTGACCTTATTCAGGTTACGGTAGTCAATGCATGGCCTAAGACCACCATCCTTCTTCCCTACGAAGAAGAAGCCAGCACCTACAGGAGAAGTAGAGGGGCGAATGTAACCCTTGGCCAGGCATTCCTGGATATACTCTCTTACGGCTTCACGTTCGGGACAAGAAAGATTAAATATCCTACCCTTAGGAAGCTTAGCTCCTGGTACCAATTCAATAGCGCAATCGTATTCTCTATGAGGAGGTAACACTTCGGAGGCCTCCTTAGAGAAAACGTCAGCGAAGTCCCGAACAAACTCAGGTAGCGTGTTCACCTCCTCAGGGGGAGAAATAGAATTAACAGAAAAACATGACGTCAAACATTCATTACCCCATTTGGTAAGCTCCCCAGTATTCCAGTCAAACGTGGGATTATGCAACTGCAACCAGGGAAGGCCTAAAACCAAATCGGACGATAATCCCTGCATCAACAGTACAGAGCACTGCTCCAAATGCATGGAGCCAACAAGGAGTTCAAAAACAGGGGTATTATGTGTAAAATAACCATTAGCAAGAGGAGTGGAGTCGATACCCACTACCGGGACAGGTTTAGGCAAATCAATCAAAGACATAGCAAGAGACATAGCAAATTCCACAGACATGATATTAACAGAGGACCCTAAATCCACGAAGGCGCTGCCGGTAGCAGACCTACCACCAAAAGAGACCTGAAAGGGAAGCAAGATCTTATTATGTTTCATATTTACGGGAAATACCTGTGCGCCCAAGTGACCTCCCCGATGATCACTTAGGCGCGGAAGTTCTCCGGCTGCATTCTTACGCTTAGGACAGTTGTTCACTTGATGCTTGTCATCCCCACAGTAGAAGCAGAGACCATTCTTCCTGCGGAAATCTCTACGTTGTTGGGGGGACACGAAGGCCCCGAGTTGCAACGAAGCAACGGAACCTCGGGAGGCATCATGGGGGAGTCGGAGGAGAAAACACATAAACGTTCGCGTTGTCGTTCCCTGAGACGTCGGTCAAGTCGTACCGCTAAAGCCATAACCTGGTCTAGGGAGTCAGAAGAGGGATAGCTAACTAGCAGATCTTTCAGGGCATTCGACAGACCCAACCTAAACTGGCACCTTAAGGCAGGGTCATTCCACCGAGAAGCTACGCACCACTTCCTAAAGTCAGAACAATACTCCTCAACAGGTCTCTTACCCTGACATAAGGTCACCAGCTGGCTCTCGGCAAAGGCAGTCTTGTCAGTCTCGTCATAAATGAGTCCGAGAGCAGAAAAGAAAAGATCAACGGAGGAAAGTTCAGGGGCGTCAGGAGCCAAGGAGAAGGCCCATTCTTGGGGCCCGTCCTGGAGCCGGGACATAATTATACCCACTCGCTGGCTCTCAGAACCTGAGGAGTGGGGCTTTAAGTGAAAGTAAAGCCTGCAACTCTCCCGAAAGGAGAGAAAAGCCCTCCGGTCCCCTGAGAACCGGTCGGGCAACTTGAGGTGGGGTTCAGGAGTTGAGGTGAGGGGAACTACCAAGGTAGCATCAGGCTGGTTGACCTTCTGAGCCAGGGCCTGGACCTGTAGGGAGAGACCCTGCATTTGCTGAGCCAGGGTCTCAAGGGGGTCCATAGTAGTGTCAGGGACCAGGGTAGACTAGGTATATGGGCTTGTGATTATGTAATGATAGGGGTAGGGAAACGGACAAGTGAGCCCTAATCTACCCGCCACTCTGTCCCTGCCTACTTGCAACGACCCGCCCTAGGCGACGGGGTACAACTGGGCGGCGGTCCCTACGCTCAGTAAGTGCACGAGACAAACATACAAGGGAATATAACGCAAAGGGAAAGGGGCAGTTGCCCACGGCAACACCGTGAGCAACAGAGTGGTGAACGAGCCAAGTCAAAACCAGGAGAGCACGAGGTACCAAACGCTGAGCAGAAGAGTAGTCAGAAAGCCAGGGTCAGAATGGAGCAGGATCAAATTGTTAGGAGCTGTAGCTGGGCCAGGAAACCACACGGAAAGAATCACAAGCAAGGAGGAACAGGAAAGGCAGGTATAAATAGACAGAGGGCGGGAGCTAGCTGAGTCTGGCCAGGCTGCGATAGGCTCTCCCACTCCTAAGCCTGCCAGCCTGAGTGGTGGAAGCTGGAGTCAGTCTCAGAGAGATAGACTCAGGTGAAGACTGATTACCTCTGGAAGTTAACCCCGAAGCTGGACCTGGTAGATCCTTTACAGTTGTAGGAAATCTTCAGTTTCTTGGCAATTTCTCGCATGGAGTAGCCTTCATTTCTAAGAACAAGTATAGACTGTCGAGTTTCCCATGAAAGCTCTCTTTTTCTAGCCATTTTGAGAGTTTAATCGAACCCACAAATGGAATGCTCCAGATTCTCAACTAGCTCAAAGGAAGGTCAGTTGTATAGCTCCTCTAAACAGAAAAACTGTTTACAGCGGTGCTAACATAATTGCACAAGGGTTTTCAAGTGTTTTCTAACTAGCCTTCTAACACAGTTAACAAACATAATGTACCATTAGAGCACTGGAGTGATGGTTGCTGGAAATGGGCTTCTATACACCTATGTAGATATTGCATTAAAAACCAGACGTTTGCAGCTAGAATAGTCATTTAGCACATTAACAATGTATAGAGTGTATTTCTGATTAATTTAATGTTATCTTCATTGAAAAAAACTGTGCTTTTCTTTCAAAAATAAGGAAATTTCTAAGTGACCCTAAACTTTTGAACGGTAGTGTAAGTTCATAGCACAAGTGTACCTGAAATAGTTCAGATGGTGGCAGGGGCTCTGGCACGGATGGTAGTAGGTGCAGCAGGTTGTGCCAGACGTGGCGTATGAAAGCAGGTGCAGTAGGTTGCGTCAGACGTGGCAGATGACAACGGGTGCAGTGGGTTGCGCCAGACATGGCAGAGAGCAATGGGTGTAGTAGGACACGACTCCAGTCACTAAACAGGCTCAGAACAATAACACAGCACAGGATACAGGTAGCAGGGCACGGGTACACTGGATACGGGACAACACTAAGGAACCATTTGCAAGACTAACTGTAATGGCAGGGGGTAGGGAGACGGACAAGTGAGCCCTAATCTACCCGCTACTCTGTCCCTGCCTACTTGCAACGACCCGCCCTAGGCGACGGGGTACAACTGGGCGGCGGTCCCTGCGCTCAGTAAGTGCACGACAAACACGACAAACATACAAAGGAACACAAGCAAGAAAAAGGGGCCGTTGCCCACGGCAACACCGTGAGCAACCAGAGTGGTGAACGAGCCGAGTCAAGCCAGGAGTGTGCGAGGTACAAAACGAAAAGCAGAAGAGTAGTCGGTAAGCCAGGGTCTGTATGGAGCAGGATCAAAAATAGCAGGAGCTGTAGCTGGGCCAGGAAACGACAAGGAAAGAATCACAAGCACCAAGGGACAGGAAGTGCAGGCTTAAATAGACCGAGGGCGGGAGCTAGCTGAGTCTGGCCAGGTTACGATAGGTTCTCCCACTCCTAAGCCTGCCAGCCTGAATTTTGGAAGCAGGAGTCAGTCTCAGGGATGTATTCTCAGGTGCTGACTGATTAGTTCTGGGAGTTAACCCCGAAGCTGTGCCTGGCAGATCCTTTACAGTACCCCCCCTTTTATGAGGGGCCACCGGACCCTTTCTAAGTGGACCTTGCTTACTGGGGAAACGCAGGTGGAACCTCCTGACCAATACCCCAGCGTGAACATCCCGGGCGGGTACCCAAGTCCTCTCCTCGGGCCCGTATCCTCTCCAATGGACCAGGTACTGGAGGGAGCCTTGGACCATCTTGCTGTCCACAATCCTGGCCACCTCGAATTCCACCCCCTCAGGGGTGAGGATGGGAACAGGAGGTCTCCTCGAGGGAGCCAAGGACGGGGAGCAGCGTTTGAGGAGGGAGGCATGAAACACGTCGTGTATCCGAAAAGACGGGGGTAACTCCAGCCGGTAGGAGACAGGATTGAGGACCTCAATGACCTTATACGGCCCAATAAACCGGGGAGCAAACTTCTTGGACGGAACCTTGAGACGCAAGTTCCTAGACAACAACCACACCAGATCCCCGACCATAAACAGGGGGTTAGCAGAACGTTTTTTATCAGCCTGAGTTTTTTGTACGCTCTGGGACACCTCTAGGTTTTTCTGAACCTGGGCCCAGACTGTGCACAGTTCCCGATGAACGACCTCTACCTCGGGATTGTTGGAACTACCAGGTGAAACGGAGGAGAAGCGTGGATTAAACACAAAATTACAAAAAAAAGGAGAGACCCCTGACGAGTTACTGACCCGGTTATTAAGGGAAAATTCGGCGAGGGGAATGAAAGAGACCCAATCAAATTGACAGTCAGAGACAAAACACCTTAAGTATTGTTCCAGAGATTGATTAGTCCTCTCCGTTTGGCCATTGGTTTCAGGATGGAAGGCAGAGGAGAAGGACAGATCAATCCCCAACTTCATACAGAAGGCTCTCCAAAACAATGAAACAAATTGTACCTCTCTGTCCGAAACAATATTGACAGGGACCCCATGGAGACGCAGGATGTGTTTGACAAACAAGGTAGCCAACGTTTTGGCGTTGGGTAGTTTCTTGAGGGGCACAAAGTGGCACATCTTACTGAAGCGGTCCACCACCACCCACACCACCGACTTGCCTTGGGATGGAGGCAAATCGGTGATAAAATCCATGGAGATATGTGTCCAAGGTCTCTGGGGAATGGGCAACGAACGCCGTAAGCCCGCTGGTCGGGACCTGGGAGTCTTGGACCTAGCACAAACCTCACAAGCGGCGACGTAGGCCTTAACGTCTTTAGGCAACCCAGGCCACCAATAATTTCTGGTAATGAGGTGTTTGGTACCCAGGATGCCTGGATGGCCAGATAGTGCGGAGTCATGATTTTCCCTAAGTACCCTTAGCCGGAATTGCAGGGGAACAAACAGCTTGTTCTCAGGAAGGTTCCCGGGAGCTGCACCTTGATCAGCAGCAATATCAGAGACTAAATCAGAATCGATCGATGAAATGATTATACCTGGAGGCAAAATACAAGCAGGATCTTCCTCCGAAGGAGGGCTGGCCATGAAGCTACGCGACAGTGCATCAGCCTTAATATTTTTAGACCCAGCCCTATAGGTAACCAAAAAATTGAATCTGGTAAAAAATAACGCCCATCGAGCTTGTCTCGGGTTTAGCCTCCGGGCAGATTCTAGGAAAACCAGATTCTTGTGGTCGGTAAGGACCGTTACCTGGTGCCTAGCCCCCTCCAGGAAGTGGCGCCACTCTTCAAATGCCCATTTAATGGCTAAGAGTTCGCGGTTGCCAATATCATAGTTACTTTCAGTTGGCGAAAACTTCCTGGAGAAGTAGGCACAAGGGCGGAGATGGGTGAGGGACCTGGTACCCTGGGACAAGACAGCCCCCACTCCCACCTCAGATGCGTCAACTTCCACGATAAATGGCTCCATTTGGTTGGGCTGAACCAGCACCGGGGCCGAGACAAAGCACTTCTTAAGGACCTCAAAAGCCTGGACAGCCTCAGGAGGCCAGTGGAGGAGATCAGCACCTTTGCGAGTGAGGTCCGTAAGGGGCTTAGCGATGACCGAGAAGTTAGCAATAAATCTCCTGTAATAATTAGCGAACCCCAAAAAACACTGTAACGCCTTCAGGGAGGCAGGTTGGACCCATTCCGCCACAGCCTGAACCTTGGCGGGGTCCATGCGGAATTCATGAGGAGTGAGGATTTGACCCAAAAATGGAATCTCCTGTACCCCAAACACACATTTTTCGGTTTTGGCAAACAGTTTGTTTTCCCGAAGGACCTGGAGCACCTTCCTGACATGCTCAATGTGGGAGGACCAGTCCTTGGAAAACACCAGTATGTCATCAAGGTACACTACCAGAAAAACCCCCAGGTAATTTCTCAAAATCTCATTTATGAAATTCTGGAAGACCGCAGGGGCATTACACAACCCAAAGGGCATGACGAGGTATTCGAAATGGCCTTCGGGCGTGTTAAACGCAGTCTTCCACTCATCCCCCTCTTTGATGCGAATAAGGTTATACGCCCCCCGTAGATCCAATTTAGAAAACCATTGGGCCCCCTGAACCTGATTAAAGAGATCAGGAATCAAAGGAAGGGGATACTGGTTCCTTACCGTGACCTTATTCAGGCTACGGTAGTCAATGCATGGCCTAAGACCACCATCCTTCTTCCCCACGAAGAAGAAGCCAGCACCTACCGGAGAAGAAGAGGGACAAATGTAACCCTTGGCCAGGGATTCCTGGATATACACTCTCAGTCGTTCGGGACAAGAAAGATTAAATATCCTACCCTTAGGAAGCTTAGCTCCTGGTACCAATTCGATAGCGCAATCGTATTCTCTATGAGGAGGTAACACTTCGGAGGCCTCCCTAGAGAAAACATCAGCGAAGTCCTGAACAAACTCGGTAGCGTATTCGCCTCCTTAGGGGGAGAAATAGCATTAACAGAAAAACATGACGTACAACATTCATTACACCATTTGGTTAGCTCCCCAGTATTCCAGTCAAACGTGGGATTATGCAACTGCAACCAGGGAAGACCTAGAACCAAATCGTACGATAATCCCTGCATCAACAGTACAGAGCATTGCTCCAAATGCATGGAGCCAACAAGGAGTTCAAAAACAGGGGTATTATGTGTAAAATAACCATTAGCAAGAGGAGTGGAGTCGATACCCACTACCGGGACAGGTTTAGGCAAATCAATCAGAGGCATAGCAAGGGACATAGCAAATTCCACAGACATGATATTAGTAGAGGACCCTGAATCCACGAAGGCACTGCCGGTAGCAGACCTACCACCAAAAGAGACCTGAAAGGGAAGCAAGATCTTAGTACGTTTCATATTTACGGGAAATACCTGTGCGCCCAAGTGACCTCCCCGATGATCACTTAGACGCGGAAGTTCTCTGGCTGCAATCTTACGCTTAGGACAGTTGTTCACTTGATGCTTGTCGTCCCCACAGTAGAAGAAGAGACCATTCTTCCTGCGGAATTCTCTACGTTGTTGGGGGGAAACGGAGGCCCCGAGTTGCATAGGTATCTCTGAATCTTTCGGGGAGGAACGAAGCAACGGAGCTTCGGGAGGCATCATGGGGGAGTCGGAGGAGAAAACACATAAACGTTCACGTTGTCGTTCCCTGAGACGTCGGTCAAGTCGTACCGCTAAAGCCATAACCTGGTCTAGGGAGTCAGAAGAGGGATAACTAACTAGCAGGTCTTTCAGGGTATTCGACAGACCCAACCTAAACTGGCACCTTAAGGCAGAGTCATTCCACCGAGAAGCTACGCACCACTTCCGAACAGTCAGAGCAATACTCCTCAACAGGTCTCTTACCCTGACGTAAGGTCACCAGCTGACTCTCGGCAAAGGCAGTCCTGTCAGTCTCGTCATAAATAAGTCCGAGAGCAGAAAAGAAACAATCAACGGAGGAAAGTTCAGGGGCGTCAGGAGCCAAGGAGAAGGCCCACTCTTGGGGCCCTTCCTGGAGCCGGGACATAATTATACCCACCCGCTGGCTCTCAGAACCTGAGGAATGAGGCTTTAAACGAAAGTAAAGCCTACAACTCTCCCGAAAGGAGAGAAAAGCCCTCCGGTCCCCTGAGAACCGGTCGGGCAACTTGAGGTGGGGTTCAAGAGGTGCAGTGAGGGGAACTACCAGGGTAGCATCAGGCTGGTTGACCCTCTGAGCCAGGGCCTGGACCTGTAGGGAGAGACCCTGCATTTGCAGAGCCAGGGTCTCACGGGGATCCATAGTGGTGTCAGGGACCAGGGGTAGACTAGGTATGGGCTTGTGATTATGTAATGGCAGGGGGTAGGGAGACGGACAAGTGAGCCCTAATCTACCCGCCACTCTGTCCCTGCCTACTTGCAACGACCCGCCCTAGGCGACGGGGTACAACTGGGCGGCGGTCCCTGCGCTCAGTAAGTGCACGACAAACACGACAAACATACAAAGGAACACAAGCAAGAAAAAGGGGCCGTTGCCCACGGCAACACCGTGAGCAACCAGAGTGGTGAACGAGCCGAGTCAAGCCAGGAGTGTGCGAGGTACAAAACGAAAAGCAGAAGAGTAGTCGGTAAGCCAGGGTCTGTATGGAGCAGGATCAAAAATAGCAGGAGCTGTAGCTGGGCCAGGAAACCACAAGGAAAGAATCACAAGCACCGAGGGACAGGAAGTGCAGGCTTAAATAGACCGAGGGCGGGAGCTAGCTGAGTCTGGTCAGGTTACGATAGGTTCTCCCACTCCTAAGCCTGCCAGCCTGAATGGTGGAAGCAGGAGTCAGTCTCAGGGATGTATTCTCAGGTGCTGACTGATTAGTTCTGGGAGTTAACCCCGAAGCTGTGCCTGGCAGATCCTTTACACTAACATGGGGATTACAAACAACGCTCAGGCAAGGATCAGAAGGACAGGGCCCTTTTTATAGTTCAGAGTGATCTGGGAATAATTAATTAATTATTTACATATGCGCACGCTAGCCCTTTAAGGCCGGGAACCAGCGCGCCCTCTAGTGCGCACTACGGGACAGAGCAGACGCATGTGCCAGTGTCTCCGGGGAGGAAGATGCTGGCAGGAAGAGGAAGATCTGCAGGAGGCAGGTAAGTGGAGGTCGCAGTCCGTGGCCGTAACATAAATGTATTCATTTTCTGATACCTATAATTATACCACTTGTAGTTTTGTGTATTGCGTACTTGGTAGTACAACGGATCCATTGTTGTTTTACTTACTTTTTAGATGTGATTTTATTATTATTATTATTAATAATAAAATATGTTTTAAGAATGGTTATGGTTCCATGATATGTAAAGGTGTACAAAGTGTCTAAAACATAATAAATTTGGAGCGCACCATGTACTCCGTTTGCTTAATAAGTCTTCCCCTATGCTTTTATCAGATTGTGAACTTCTTTAACATAGTAATAATCCTTTCATTAGATTTGCAAAATTCTCGTAACCATTTGCTGGTCAGGAAAAAATAGCACAACAGTTCATATTCATGCCTAAGCTTGGACTTGGGTAACAAATCCTTTTTTTGCATCTTGTTTTAAAACAACTTACATGCTACTCAAATCAAGCAACTGGATAAAGCTTCCCAAATTATTTGCATTAGGCAAAGAGGATTAGTGGCAAAAAGGAGATACCATTATGGTTACCTTGCAAATCTATGTTTTGTGTGTAATGTTGTTGTGCCAGGTGTTTGCACATTTTTTGAAAAACATAACAATGAAAATGTGATATGCCCATGTAGAAGGTACTTTTGGTGATGTAGCCGAGGTTGAAATAGCCCACCATACTGTGACTCTTGACTATAATAGTGCAACACACTGTGTCCCCTGAAAATAGTGCCACATGTAGTGCCCAATGAATATAATGCCAGACACTGTGCCCCCCCTGAAAATAGTGCCACACTTTGTGCTACCTGAAAATAATACACACATTACCGCCTCAATAAAATAATGCCCCACACAGTGCCCCTGAATAAAATAATTCCACAAATAATGCTCCCTGTTAATAGTACCACAGCCTGATACACCTATAAATAAGAATTCTTCCCCAGTAAACAATACTCACCTGCCTTTCCTTCTTCGCCATCATCCAGGCAAGACTTAGCCTCTTCTGGCCAGGCTCCTATGGAATGATGCAGACAGCGTGGTCAGGGTTCCTTTGCAATGCCACTACCATATTCAATTGTATCCGTATCTTATGGTCACAGATAAAATTAATTTTGGGGGGACGCTTCACAATGTTTTCGTGAACTGGCCTTTAATTTCAACAACAGGTTCGGGGGAACAGGGGAATACTGGCTGCATCTCACCCCTGTCAGAACTAAAATCCAGTTGAGTGGGATCCGATTGTAACGTGGGGTTTTCTCAAGTGGTTTCCATTTCATGAAAATACAATCAAAGACCAAATGAATGTTGAACAGGTTGATTTTTTGCTGAACACAACTGTGTTTTGTATAGAGGCATTAGAGTGCACTATTTGTAGACCCCAGTTTTATGTTGTGTCTTATTAGAGATCAATTATTTTGCTGCGGCTTGTCCTGTATTACATTATGGGCATTTGGCTTTTGTGAATTTTAATTGCTTTTAATCTGACTTGCATTGAATATAATAAATATTGGTTCATATTTTTCTACTTATTGCATTGGGTGTGCGCTATTTGTTGATGTGCTCTTTCTCCCATTTTTTTTTTATAGCTACATGTTTGCACTTCTTGTATCCCCCCAAACTACATATATTTAAATATAGTGGTGCCCGTACATAACAAATTCACAGCTTTATCTTTAAGAGGCACAATAAACTTAGTGATCACATAAAGTGGCACAGTCTATTTAATGGTACAAAATGCCTAACCAGATGAACATTTAATCACCCAGAACTATCTCCTGATATAGGTCTCTGTATGTATGTCTTTCCGAGACCCAGCCTGTATTACTTCACAGCCTTACGCCACTTCTACAGGTTTCCTGCCTTTCCTCAGATGTCTGTCTTTCATCCTGCGCCTATCCTTTAATTTCCTTTCCTTCTATTTCCCTACCCTCTAGATCCCTGTCTCTCCTACAGCCTCAGTCTACAAGGTATAGTCTTTACGACCTAGTTCCATGACTCTCAAGGGTTCCGTCTTTTGCAAAAGATTCAGTGTTTCCCCTTTGCCTCACTCTCAAGGATTAAGTACTTCAAGGGCACTGTCTTCCAACATTCTACCTTCAGTCATGCATGACAGGCATTTTCACAAGGAGGTCTCAAGACCCCTTCTTAGGTGTCCATCTACTCTGAAAATCAACACAGGATCAAGGTGGCCTTCTCGCTGGGTTCCTGACTCTCAAGGCTTACCAACCGCTACCTTTCCCAATGACTACACGAGGGGTCCAGACTTTTCCAGGACTGCAGTTACTAAGCCATGTCAGGCCTTCAGGTCAACCAGTCCTCACTGTAACTTCCTAACAGGCCCTCTATTTTAGGGACCCCTCTAGTCTCCTCACTTGAGCACACTACAACCTCACCTGTGTATTAGCACATTACCACTCACTCGCCTACTGGTCCCCACTCCTGGTCTGACTATTTCCACAGTCCAGCAAACGTCCCAGAGCCAGCCCTCTGGCCGACAATATTCTGTCACTGGCAATGCTTCAGCGATAACCTGTGCAGAACTCCATCAGGTCACCTTCCTCCTCGGCCCACCTCTGTGAAATAGCTGACCGTCTGCTCCGTGAAACCTAATAACTAGCTTTTCTCAGCAAAGCAGTCACACTGCTTTCATACAAGCACTTGCTCAATGCAACCGGCAATCTCTCCTCCATGCTTTACGTAGGCCTGCGTCACACCGTCTGGCTCACTACTCCCGTAGTTGCAGCCCCCAACCTTCCCCTGTCTCATCCCAGGGAGACGAGCCAGCTCTGGTCACCAGGTTCCTCCCACTACTGCACCGATCATAGAAGCCACGTCCAATAACTCATGCGGTTCGCCAGCTATCCCTAAAAAAAACACAGAACCCTATCCGTCTTCCTCCCTCCTCCCATCAGCGTGGTTGCACAGCGCATGAGCGTCACCAAACTTTACCTCTCGCCAGCACATTGCTCATCGTGGTCTCTCAGCAGCTTCACAGTCTTTCTTAAATCGACAGGTAATTATTTACCATATTCCAAACTAGTCAGTGTGAAAGGTACACGTTTGAATTAGATTATGAAAATACACTGCCTGTCTAAATGTTTAAAAATTAAATTTTATTAAATTTTATTGAAGAATTATTATAAAAAATAGGGCACTAATTGCCAAGGATCTGAATACAGGCGTTGGCAACACAGATCATAGATGCTTTATGGAGTATAGACGTTAGCAAATACTGGAACACTAGGTTACAAGTGTCTGAAGCAGGATGGTCATAATTAGCCTATCACTACAACACTCCATAAACGTGATGAATAAATAGTTGTTTGGCTGGTTGCCACAAACAAGCAAAATTCCCAACGCGTTTTTGCGCCTTTATAGACATAGGGGAGCGTCCTCAGGGGTATAAATTGCCTTGATTTATCTAATCCGGTCAGCACATATTATGCTGTGATATTAGGTTTCCGGCGTAAAATCTAACTAGCTGCCGCTCAGCACATATTATGCTGTAGTGTTGTTGGTTTTCCGGCGTGAACTAGACACTAATGACTAGTCTAGCGCGCGCCGGGGAAACCATAGAGCCTTATACGGCTATAGCCCCACCTACCTTGATCGCGTCGGCTGGCCCTGGACCAATCGGTGACTGAGACGTCAAAGCTGACGCCCACCGAAAGGGACGGCCCCATGGTAACGGCGCGACCAATAGAATAGACGCATACAGCATCAATGGTCTCCAGGGGAGCTTCAGGCGGCCATGTATACACCGCTAGACTACTCTGAAGGAACTGAGGTGAGTAAGGAAGCAACAGTTAAAATCAGAGAGTTCACATAATTAAAACCCGGATTACAGGTTATAATGATAATAGGAAGACCGAATGTAATAAATTCCCAGACGAAACGGGACACGAGTGAGAAGGAGTAGAAACCCCACCCCCCGGCAGCTGATATAAAATAAAGCATACAGAAGTCAATTAGCCATCGTGCATAATACATATAGTCTACTGGAGAGTGGGACACATAAGGGGAGTGAGGATTTTGCATAAAGCATTTATGATCTGTGTTGCCAACGAATGTATTCAGATCCTTGGCAATTAGTGCAATATTTTTTTTATAATAATTCTTCAATAAAATTTAATTTTTAAACGTATAGACAGGCAGTGTATTTTCATAACCATTTACCAAAGGGATGTATGGACAGTCCATAGGCTATGAATGGGAGTTACTTAGTTCATCCTCCTTACACAAAGGCTATTGAAAGCCTTCATTAAAACTGCTTCCAATTGCAGATTTGACCAAGGCAGTCAGGTTTAGTTGAGGAATGGAGTTGAAACACGTCCGGCTACAAGCATGTCCAGCCACATTCCTCCCACACACAATACAATTTTTTTTAGGAAACATGGGATTAGATTACACTATTCATCCCTCTCATGGATATGTCCTCACTTTAAAATCCTAATATTATCCCGTCTTTGACCATATAAGGTATTAGGCACATTCTAGGACTGACTCTAAGGCCTTATTCACACAAGCGTGCCCAATTTGGCTTGCAAAGAATGGACTGTTTTTCATCCTCTGCAAGCACTTCCAGATTTCATTTTTCCTTTTTTTCTGCATTTCTTAAGCAACTGATCTGTAGAAAAACGATTTTTTTTTCCATGCACCCATAAATTACAATGGGCGAGTCTGGTCCGCAATAAAGAACCAAAATATGGCATATTTTGAGTTTCTCGCAATGGACAAACACCCCGTAAAATTGGATGCGTAAATAGCCCATGGACTTGTATTGGGGCAGTGTGCTGTTAAAACTGACAGCCCACAGATTAAATATAAGTTCGTGTTAAAACAACCTAAGGCTCTGTTCACATTGGTGATTTTCTGTCCCGTTTTGTCATTTCTATTAAAAAAAACATTCTGCTTCTGTTAATTTCCCTATTTAGATAGGATTTTGGGCCTTCATTCTGTTTGATCAGGATGCCATAGCTTTTGAGGGGCAGCAGAATAGCACAGTGCGCTACATTAGAAACTAAACGTAAAGCTGACCGATCCCATTAAAATCAATGGGATATGTTAGGATCTTTAGCTCTGGGGCTAAACATAGACTTTTGTTTTGCAGTGAATGATAAATCGCTGTCCATAGGAATGTATTAGGCTAGGACTATTTATCTCACTACAAAAAAAAATTGCTGTGATAAATTACTCTCTATGGCCGGGTTTTTGGAGCTGTTTTTCTATAGAGTCAATGAAAAACGGCTCCAAAAACGTCCCAACAAGTGACATGCACTTCTTTTTCACGGGCGTCTTTTTACGTGCCGTTGTTGGAAAACGAGGCGTTAAAAATCGCCCCATCGGAACAGAACGCCGTATTTCAATGGGCAAATGTTTGTAGGCGTCCTGCTTCTGTTTTTTTGAGGCGTTTTTTGAGGCGTAAAAGCCCCGAAATACGCCTGAAAACATCATGTGCACATACCCGTATTCTGCAGCATGTCAATTTATACTGCGTTTTTGTTGCGGGTTTTCCCCATTGTATTCAATGGGGATGCAAAACTAACAACAGAAAACCAAGTGTTGCAACTTTTGCGGTCTAATCGCAGCGATTACACGCAAAAATCGCAACTCCGGAAAAAAATAAATCATACTTACCCAGAACACCCTCCTTCTTCCTGTAGTCCGGCCTCCTGGGATGATGTTTCATCCCATGTGACCACTGCAGCCAATCACAGGCTGCAGCGTCACATGGCCTGCAACATCATCCCAGGAGGCCGGACTATGCGCATAGAAGAGGGAGGTAGTAAGTTGTTTTGTTTTTTTTCAAGCTCTGATTTCCGCAGCGGAAATTCCATCCAAAAAAAACACGCATGATTTTACGCAGCGTATCCAACCCCACCCTATAACTAAGTACACACTGAGTTTTTTGCAGGCGGAATTTCTGCCTCAAAATTCAGTTTGGAAGTTTGAGGCAGATTTTCCTCTCTCTGCACTAACCACCCATTATTACCCCGGTACCCACCACCACCAGGGGTGCCGGGAAGAGCTTGGTACGATCCAGTACCCGACCATCTGTTGTGATGGTCGGGTACTGGGGCGGCCGTAGGCTGGTATTATGAGGCTGGGAAGGGCCAAAAACAGTGTACCTTCCCACCCTTGTAATGCTAGGCTGCTGCTGCTGTGTTGTATCGGGCTGGTTATAAAAATGGGGGGTCCCCCACATTTTTAATAACCAGCCATATACAAGGCCACAGAAGTCTGGCGTAACATGGGTGGGAAGGGCCACTGGTTTTGTCCATTCCCAGGCTAATAACACTGTGTTGTATGTGGCTGGTTATGATAAATTGGGTGGAACCCCATGTCTTTTTAAAAAAAACAACAAAATTAATAAATAAATAATAAAATAAATGATGTGGGGTCCCCCCCACTTTTATAACCAGCCAGATACAACACAGCAGCAGCAGCAGCCTAGCATTACAAGGGTGGGAAGGTCCACTGTTTTTGGCCAATCCCAGCCTCATAATACCAGCCTGCGGCCGCCCCAGAGCCCGACCATCACAACAGATGGTCGGGTACTGGATCGTACCTGGCTCTTCCCGGCACCCCTGGTGGTGGTGGGTACCGGGGTAATAATGGTGGTTAGTGTTAGCCTCTGCACCGGCTAACACTAAGCCTCGCCTTAGTAATGGATGTTGTCACTCAGACAGCGGCCATTACTAAAGTGGTAGTAATAAAATTTGAAAAGAAAAGACAAAGATATAGATAAAATATTTTATTGAAATAAAGCACCCCCAACACAACCCTCATTAACGATTTTATTGTAGAAAAAAAAAACGTCATCTAAGTAGTCCTCGAAACCGACGTAGTCCAAACACCAAACCTGTAAAAAAATAAAATAAAAAAAATATGAAATAAAACATGTCGTAGGCTTAGATTCAGTTTAATGTGTGACTGTTATACCATGTATAGAAGCCTGCCGCGAAGTTGACTTAGGGCGGGTTCACACATGGCGGAATTTCACTTAAATTCCGCTGCGGACACTCCGCAGCGTTAATCCGCAGCGGAGCCGTTTCTCCATTGACTTTCACTTTAATTTAGCAGTGTTCGTTTACACGATGCGTACAATTCCGCTGCGGAGCATAGGCTGCGGAGCGGAATTTGGTGTCCGCAGCATGCTCTGTCTGTTGCGGAGCAGTGGCGGACTGGTTGCGGACTCATGGCGGAATTTCTCCATTGACTTCAATGGAGAGTCAAAATTCCGCAATGAAGTCCGCAAATCTTATGTGTGCTGCGGAGCGTATTGTTTTTACTACCATGACATTTCTTCATTCTGGCTGGACCTATGTATTTCTAGGTCTACAGCCAGACTGAGGAAGTCAATGGGGCTCCCGTAATGACGGGAGCGTTGCTAGGAGACGTCTGTAAATAGTCACTGTCCAGGGTGCTGAAAGAGTTACGCGATCGGCAGTAACTGTTTCTGCACCCGGGACAGTGACTACCGATCTCAATATACATGTATCTGTAAAAAAAAATATAAGTTCATACTTACCGAGAACTCCCTGCGTCTGTCTCCAGTCCGGCCTCCCAGGATGACGTTTCAGTGTAAGTGATGGCTGCAGCCAATCACAGGCCAAGCACAGGCTGCAGCGGTCACATGGACTGGAGCGTCATCCAGGGAGGTCGGGCTGGATGCCGAAAGAGGGACGCGTCACCAAGACAACGGGCGGTAAGTATGAATTTCTTTGACTTTCACTAGGGAAAGTGCTGTCCCTTCTCTCTATCCTGCACTGAATAGGGAGAAGGGAAGCACTTTTCCTGCAGTCCGCAGCGGCCAGTCCGCATCAATTTTCTGCACATTTTGTGCAGATCCGCAGCCGTAATCCGCAACCCGGATTAGGTGCGGCATTGATGCGGACAGTTGCGGAGGAATTCCGCCATGTGTGGTCATGCCCTTAGACTAAGTTGACTTAGATACAGGGCGCCAGCAGACAGTATCATACATGGCCATACAGACATATATACAAACAAACATACATGCAAACATACATACATATATACAAGCATGCACATATATACATGCAAATATACATACATGCAAACATACACACATATATACATACATACACATATATACATACATACATGCAAACTATCATACATACATACATGCATACACACATGAAAACATACATACATACATACAAACAAACATGCAAAGATACATACATACATACATACATACATACATATATACAAGCATGCACAAATATACATGCAAACATAAATACATACATACATGCACATATATATAAACATACATGCAAACATACATGCAAAAATAAATACATGCAAACATACATACATGCACATATATACATACATACATGCCAACATACATACATGCCAACATGCATACATGCCAACATACATACATGAAAACATACATACATGCCAACATACATACATGCCAACATACATACATGCAAACATACATACATGCAAACATACATACATGCAAATATATACATGCAAACATAAATACATGCAAACATAATTACATACATGCACATACATATAAACATACATGCAAACATACATGCAAAAATAAATACATGCAAACATACATACATGCACATGCCAACATACATGCATGCAAACATACATACATACATACATGCCAACATACATACAAACATACATACATGCAAACATACATACATGCCAACATACATACATGCAAACATACAAACATACATACATACATGCAAATATATACATGCAAACATAATTACATAAATGCACATATATATAAACATACATGCAAAAGTAAATACATGCAAACATACATACATGCACATATATACATACATACATGCCAACATACATACATGCCAACATACATACATACATGCCAACATACATGCATGCCAAACATACATACATGCCAACATACATACATGCAAACATACATACATACATACATACATGCAAATATATACATGCAAACATAAATACATGCAAACATAATTACATGCATGCACATATATATAAACATACATGCAAACATACATGCAATAATAAATACATGCAAACATACATACATGCACATATATACATACATACATGCCAACATACATACATGCAAACATACATACATACATACATGCCAACATACATACATACATACATGACAACATACATACATGCCAACATACATACATGCAAACATACATACATACATACATGCCAACATACATACATGCAAACATACATACATGACAACATACATACATGACAACATACATACATGACAACATACATAAATAAACTCACCTAAGACGTTCCCACGAAGATCTGAACGGTCCCGTCACTTTTCTTCTTACTGCTCCCATTCACAATAACAGAGCGGGTGGGCGCAGATGACGTAATCACGTGTGCCTGATATGATTACGTCATCTGCGCCACAACGCATTGTTACTATAAATGCGAGCGGCGACAAGTAGCAGGAAGATGGCAAGTGACGGGACCGTTCAGAGTGCCGTTAGAACGTCTTAGGTGAGTTTATTTTTTTTTATATATCTTTAGCTGTTCGACGGGTGCTGATGCAGCACCGGTGCGGCGGATAAAAAAAATTACATGTAGTGACAGGGTGGGTGATGGAAAAGTGGCTTGCCGAAACGGGGTGAGTGTAGTGAAGTGTAGTGTAGTTGACATTCACGGTAAGTTCGTCTCAATCAGGCTTACCATGCCCGCTTGAGACGAACATTCTCCCGATGTTGCTAGAACTACAGTATCTAGCAACGTCGGGAGGGCGCACACTGCAGAGCAGAGCAGCTTGATTGACATCGAGCCGCTCACGCCCCTTTTTAGAAAAGATAACCACACTTGCTGAGTTATCAAGTGTAAAAAAAAGGCACTTAGGAAATGAATTTTTAAAAAATGTTAACAGCAAATGTTTTAAAATTAATTTCCTGCTTAGAATGTCTAAAAAAATAAATTTGAGTCAACTTGGGAATAACCCTTTAACTTCCAGAAAAAGACACATATAATGAGAGATATATATGAAAATAGTAAATATATTATATAAGTTTGTGGGAAAAAATAAGGCCCACAATGTGATGACAAATTTGTCAAATAGCCGTATATATATAGCACTCAATAAAATACCGACAGACCATTTGTGCAAGGTATTATAGACCACATAAGCACAAAGGGAAGGTAAACAGACCATACATATGGTTAAATATAAGTACACACAGCAGTATTTTGTACATATAGGGTCACTGTACATGTAGATGAATAGAAGCTGGAAGAGAAGTCAATAAATATACAATAAAGATAGCGTATTTACATGGGATAAACCATACCCATTATGAGATGCCAGGAGAGACACACAGCCAGCGTCCACCCCAGGTATACTTATATTTAACCATATGTATGGTCTGTTTACCTTCCCTTTGTGCTTATGTGGTCTATAATACCTTGCACAAATGGTCTGTCGGTATTTTATTGAGTGCTATATATATACGGCTATTTGACAAATTTGTCATCACATTGTGGGCCTTAATTTTTCCCACAAACTTATATAATATATTTCCTATTTTCATATTTGGTCTCTCATTATATGTGTCTTTTTCTGGAAGTTAAGTCACAGATACATATCTGCAATTTTTCATGAGTATTTGATAGATACCCAGTCCTGTGTCCTTTTTTAACTGTTGGTCTATGGATTCTTTTGCTTTTATACATAATGTTCATTGTCCTATATTATGTATGCTAATAAAGTATTTTTCTATTTTTCATACATCATGTGTCTTTACAGCATCTTTCTTCTCTAGATTATATATATTCCATTGCGATGCTTTTGGGTGAACACCCTTGGAACAGCCCGTGCTACTTGGTTTAATATATAAAAAAAATTCACTATGTATAATTAGTGGGCTACATTGATTCATGCTGCTTTTTTTTCGATTTGGATAAAATGCATTGAGTAGCTTGAAAATCTCCCCAGTCAAGTGACTTTCTAGCGTTTTTTGTTTCTTTTAGTCGCTACGTGCTGGGATTTCAGAGCTACACACTTGTCTGGAGCGATTTTAAAGAGATCTTCAAGCTGCTCAATGCATTCCTGTGGACAGCGACTTATCACAGCGATCTTTTTTGTAGTGAGATAATTGGCTCTAGCCTAAGGGTATGTTCACACGCAAACGTAAAATATGTCTCAAGCGAAAACAGCTCCTGAATTTCAGAAGTTTTTGCAAGTGCAGGCGTTTTTTGCGGCGTCCATTACGGACGAAATTGGAGCTGTTTTTCAATGGAGTCAATGAAAAACGGCTCCAATTACGTTCCAAGAAGTGACATGCACTTCTTTGAGGCGGCCGTCTTTTTACGTGCCGTCTTTTGACAGCGGCGCGTAAAAAAAACAGCCCGTCTGCACAGAACACCGTAAAACCCATTGAATTCAATGGGCAGATGTTTGCCAGCGGTTTGGAGCCGTTTTTTCGGCCGTAATTCCAGGCAAAAAACGGCTGAATTACATCCGTAAATAGGGCGTTCACACTGAGTATTTTGCCGCGTTTTTCGACGCGGAAACCGCGACGCAAAACTCGGCAAAAACGACCCTAAAATGCCTACCATTGATTTCAATGGGAGGCGTCGGCGTCTTTTTCCCAAAGAAGCGACATGCCCTATCTTCGGGCGTTTACGCCTCTGACCTCCCATTGTCTTCAATGGGAGGCAGAGAAAGCGTATTTCACTGTGTTTTATGCCCGTGGCGCTCAATGGCCGCGGGCAAAAAACGGCGCAAAAATCGCCGCGAAAATCGGCGTGCAGGGAGAGGAAAATCTGCCTCAAACTTCCAAACTGAATTTTGAGGCAGATATTCCTCCTGCAAAATACTCCGTGTGAACATAGCCTAAAGCATTCCTATGGACAGCTATTAATTGCTCTCTACAAAACAAAAGTCTACATCTAGACCCCAGCCAATTCCATTTCAATCTGTTAAAAATGGATCCAGGTTCACACATTGCAATTTTAGTACAGCTATTGTGTGTTCCAGAATTGGGATTGGATCCAAAAAGAGGCGCGGTTAAACTCCCGCTTTTAGCGCCACACTGTATAAACCTGTGTGAAGTGCTGTTTGCAGCTGATTATATAGAGCTGGGTGCAATAATTAACTCTAACAGCAGATGGCAGTAATAATCTTTACTATACAGAAGATCTAGACAAGGTCAGACGATTACAAGAGGCGGGAGTAAACTTTGCTCTCTTCCCACAATGCTCCTTCGAGTGTAATGCAGCAGACATGTCTACACGAAAGGTTGTTGAGCTGTTTTATGATGTGGTCTCCCCCTATTCCTGGCTGGGGTTTGAGGTAAGATCTTTTATTCGGTGCATTGTTTCTGCATCACATGGTGCGTGCTACACTGCCCCCGTGCGCGCTACACTGCCCCCGTGCGCGCTACACTGCCCCCGTGCGCGCTACACTGCCCCCCGTGCGTTCTGCATAGAGCTTCCCTTCCTGTCGCTCATTACTTTTACCCTTTTTCTAATGATATGTAGGGAATAGCTTGTAGTGCAATTCCTTAATATGTGGCTAAAGCTGCATTCACACAGCCGTGATAAACTCTGTTTATAAATAAAGCTGCAAACTTCCACCTACAAGCCTGATGTTTATTACAGTTGTACGGTTGAAGATAATGGCAATAAAGTTCTTTATCGTAGCTGAGTGTGGCTGTTATTCCTGTGCATTGTTGCAGGGGCGGACACACAGCTGAGGGCCCCGGTGCAAGAACAGTATATGGGCCCCTGATCGCCAAAATCTCTCCATAATTCATCCCCTTTTGTCTCTCTAACAATCCATCAGTAAAAAGATAGGAGGAATCTTCCAGCTCACCAGTGTTATGTCTCTGTTCAGACTGCGTCCGCATCTTCGTGACGACTCACGGCAGATAGCATAATATGCCATGATTAAGGACAGGAACTGTGTCTGAAACGCTTAGAGTATGTTCACACGCAGTGACTAAAAACAACTCCTGATTTTCAGACGTTTTTGTAACTACTTGCGTTATTGGAGCTGTTTTTCAATGAAAAAAAAAGTCCCAAGAAGTGACATGCACTTCTTTTTCACTGGCGTCTTTTTATGCGCCTTATTTTGACAGCGACGCATAAAATTAAGCCTCGTGGGAACAGAACACCGTAATTCCCATTGAAAGCAATGGGTAGATGTTTGTAAGCGTATTAGGGGCGTAAAACGCCCAAATTACTTCTGAACACTGCGTGTGAACATACCCTTAGGCGAACTACCAATCACCTCTCTTTACATCTTGAGATTTTAACTTATTTTGCGATAAAATTGGAACATTGTTTCCTATTAAAAGTATCAGCGCTGGATTCAAGTTCTACTGTTTTCGAATCTATCATTAACTGTTAATGATAAAATTCATTAGTTTAACCCCTTAAAGGATGGATAAATCCGTCACTCTGATCTCGGTACTGCCACTGTACCCATGAGGTCAGCGGCAGGAGCACGGCTGTTATAGCCAGACTCCTGCCGGATTCAAAGCGCTCTCCAATTCCAGCAGTTTAACCCATTAGATGCCGCTGTCACCGCAGAATCTTAAGTGTTTGACAGAGGGAGCTCCCTCTGTCACCCCATTGGCACCCCCGAGACAAGATCGAGGGACGTCGATGGGTTTCCATGGCAGCCGGGGGCCTAACAAAGTCCCCCAGGTCTGCCTTCAGCAACTGCCTATTGGGCAATGCCGGCGGTATGGCCTAATACCTTTTGCACACGACTAAGTTCGGACTGTGAAAAACGGTCCGTGTGTCAGCCGCATTTCCTGGCATGACCACGGAACAGGTGAACGGTACTCCTGGCGTTATAGACATTTTATGATGCTAGTAGTCCCTGACACCACATGGAACTGCTGTTCCATACTGTCAGTTCCATGGGGAGTCAGACTCCTAGCATCATAAAATGCAAAATCCCATACGCAAAAGAACGGACATGTTCCATAATTTTCGGAACATTTCTACGGCACGGAGACCCATCCGTAGCGCTACGGAAACGTGTCTGCATTCAATGAAAGTGAATGGGTCCATTTTTGCGGACCGCAACTGCGGTCCGCAAAAACTGATCTTTTTTACGGTCGTGTGCATGGGGCCTAAGATAGTATATCCTCACCTGAATATAACGCTGTTTTAGTTTTTCAGATGCGTGGCTCAGTTTCAGCGATAATCACTTTATTCCTTATATGCAAATTAGCTTTTTGGAGCAAGGAGGACTTCACCGTTGCTCCAAACTCCTCTACCTTCTATCCCCAGTCCATCCCTTCCTTCTTTGATTGACAGGGCCAGGCAGTGTAGAAGCCACGATCACGTCTGGCCCCGCATTCTCCTGAGCGCGCTTGCGCCTCGGCTCCTGAATCGGCACATGCGCAGTACAACACTGGAGTTTCACCGGTCGAATTGACTCTACTGCGCATGCGCCGATTACGTCACACTACAGCCGGGTACTGTACTGTGCATGTGCCGATTTTTGCTTTAAGCATTTACATGAAATCTCATAGAAAGAAGGCGGCTGCTTTAGGGTATGTTCACACGGAGTGTTTTCGGCCGCTTTTCGGGCCATAAACGCCCTGAAAAACGGCTGAAAAATTGGAAGCAGAACGCCTATAAACATCTGCCCATTGATTTCAATGGGAAAAACTGCGTTCTGTTCCAACGAGGCGTTTTTTACGCATAAAAAACGGCCGTGAAAAAGTGCATGTTTTTGGAGCCGTTTTTCATAGACTCTATAGAAAAAAACGCTCCAAAAACGTCCGTTAAAAACTTATGAAAATCAGGAGCTATTTTCCCTTGAAAACCGCTCCGTATTTTGAGACGTTTTTTATTTTGTGTGCGCACATACCCTTAAGGAGACAGTGGGCCCCCGTAGCTACTTGGCCCCTGTGCTGGTGCACAGGCTTCACCAATGGTATATCCACCCTTATTTATATCCATCCTTATTTATAAGGTCTCGGTAAATCTGGTCACACGTTGCCTGATGTACGGCCTCGTAACAGCACAGTGTGATTATGCAGTGAAAGAAGCTGGGCTGGAACAATGAGAAGTGTAGGACACTGATTGCTCACTGATTGCTCACTGATTGCTCAGCGTCATACACTTCTGTACAACACCCAGTTGGTAAAAAGTAAAAACACGCCCAGTTGTCCATTGAGAAACTAATTAGCATAAATCTAAACTAGCTCATAACTTGCTCAAAAATTATCGTTTTTCAAAATAAAAACCACTGCTGTGATCTACATTACAGCGCCGATCACGTTATGTAGGAGATAGGGCACTTATAATCTGGTGACAGAGCCTCTTTAAGGCTATGTTCACACAGAGTTTTTTTGCAGGAGGAAAATTCCTCCTGCAAAAACTGCTCCAGATGGTTTTTGCACAGTGGTTTGACAAAAACTCGTCAAAACACTCGTCGAGGCGTTTTTTTCCTCTTTCTGACTCATTGAAATGGGGTTTTGGAGGCGGAAACCGCCTCAAGATGGGTCATGCTGCTTTTTACTGCGACGCGTTTTTTTTACTCGCGGTAAAAAACCTCGTCCAACTCCCATTGAAATCAATGGGAGGAATTTTCGGGCGGTTTTTGAGGAGTTTTGCGGCGCAGTTTCCGAGTCAGTCGTCAAAAAAACTCTGTGTGAACAGGGCATAACTGACCCTCCTAATGTCTGAGCTATGATTTTCACACATGAGATCCGGTGCCACCGGCAGCTTCAGGATTTGCTGGAATAATGTCACTTTTGTTTTTTCAACAGATTTTATGCCGATATAAGAACATATGGAACATAGATATTCATTTACGCCCTGGGTTCCTTGGGGGAATAATGCACGCATCTGGTATGTAACACTGTACAATGTGAAGGGTTCATTCTCATGATGTGGTTTTACCCTGATTGTGGTTTTGGACTCGTGTTATCATGCTACTGATGTGCTCTTACCACAGTGCAGTAATGGTTCTCTGGCTCGTGTGAATGAGCCCTTAGGCCGCTTTCACCTGGACGAAATACAGATACGTTTTACACCTGTATTACGGACGCAACCTCACGCTGTTTATCAGAATGGGAGAACACCATAGAAGCCTATGGTGCTCTAACCCCTGTTCTGATAAAGAGCTGGAGCATCAGTATTACGCCCCAGTGAAAGTGACATAAGGTATGCTCACATGAGTTCTTGTGGCAATTTCTACAACTGCCCCAAACATATAGTGTGAATGGGGTTTGGAAACCTCTCTGCAGGTGCTGCAGAAACAACCCAATTCAAATGTATTGAACAGATTTATTGCAGAAATTTCCACAACTAAAAATCTGCCACGTGAGACCATACCCATAGGGGGTATTAATTATGTTTTATAATTGCACCTCATCAGTTTTATGACAATACATACTAGCTTATATTATCTGGAACAATAATCCTGTGTCCGTTATCCGTGCCAGCCTGCATAAATCCTTGAACCTTTCTGATATAACAGTCTGACATACATGATTACGTTAAAGTAAAATTCCACCTTTGGAGCCTAATTTTATTAGAGTTGTATCCATTTAAGGGTTTGTAGATGTTTTCTATCTGGTCCTAGGATAGGCCATCAATGTTTGATCAGTGGGGGTCTGACTTCCAGGACCCGTGCCTATCATTGTTCACATAAGCATAGCTGCGGATATGCCTGGTACTGCAACTCATACCACTTGAGGGAATGGAACGAGCTGCAGGACAGGCACAGAACCTCTTCACTGTGCTCATTGGTGGGCGTCCCGAAAATCCTACCGATAGGCTATGCATGTTATAATCCTGGAAAACTCCTTTAAAGTGGTTTTCCAGCCAATAAAAATTGATGGCCTATCCTCAGGATAGCCCATCAATAGCTGAAGGGTCGGGGTATTGCCTTCTGAATGGATTGGAAAAAAGTGAATGGGAGAAGGCAGCAATACTGAGAATCCCTGCTAAATGCGTGTCGAAGATTCACAGTGAGCAAGGAGAAATGAAGGGGAAGCCGTGCTCGTACAAGCGCTGCAGCCCCTTCAAAACAGCTGATCGGTGGGGGTCCCGGGAGTCGGACCCAACCCATCAGCTATTGATGGCTTATCCTGAGGATTCTTGTTAATCTGTAAAAATCAAAGAAGAAAGCGCCTCATGGTGCAGAAATCCCAATAACAATAGAAGAAAACGATACAGGTGTTAGGAGTAACCCTCACCTGGGATGGTTGTGCGATATCCAGGCACAACTCTGATTACACACAAGGAATGATGTAGTTGCAGCTGCGTCCTACCCGGTGGAACTACAAGGCTCCACCGCGTCATTTTGCATTAACGCCTTCACGCAAAATCACGTAAATGTACGTGATCAGGGTTAAGGGGAAGTATGGAGCGAGCTCACGGGCTGAGCTCGCTCCATACACAGCAGGTGACGGCTGTTACACGCAGCCGACACCTCCCTGCAAGGAGCGGAATCAAAGTTCACTTTGACTTCGCCCGTTTAACACCTTAAATGCCGCAATCAATCGCGACCGCGGCATTTAAGGTGTTCAAAACGGGGGCGCCCCCTCAAAAGCGCAACACCCCCACAACCCCCCCCCCCCCCGCGGCACGATTGGCCGGTTACAACAGTTGCTATGGCAGCCTGGGGGCCGAACAAAAGCCCCCAGGTCCACCATCTTTGTACTCCTTTGACGCTCTGCATCCGGCAGGGCTTCAAAAGAGATTAGAATAGGGGGAGGAAACCTCCAGTCCAACGCCCGACACCTCTGCCTCGCTCGGATCTCGGCAACGGTCCACGGCAAACAATAGTAGAATGAAGAAAGTTGATCCAGCGCTGCAGAACATATAAGCCCATATTCTTGGGTCCTAGTGAGTGAATGGATGCCATGACTAAGAGCACTTGCCGTGCTTGAAACGCGTAGGCACTAAATACCCACCTATTACTGCCTTGATGCCCAAATGCACCTGATATTGAATTTTAAAGCTTTTTTGATACAATAAAATTGGGAATACGTTCCTTTTTAAACCACATACCTGCAGCGCTGGATCAACTTTCTTCATTCTACTTCAAAGGAGATTGTCAGAATCACGATATACTGCAATACATTAGTATTGCAGTATATCATGCAAGCGATCCAACGATCACTGGTTCAAGTCTCCTAGGGGGACTAATAAAAAAAGTAAAAAACAGTTAAATAAAGATTTTTGGTATGTTCCAAAAATAATAAAGTATTAAAAGTAAAAAAAAAAACCTTTTCACATTTTTCTCCTAAATCAATGTTAAAAAAATAAATAAAAGTTAACATAACTGGTATCACTGCGTCCGTAAAAGTCTGAACTATCAGAATATAGTGTTTTTTAACCCGCTTGGTGAATGCTGTAATTAATAAAAAAAAGTGTGTGTATATATATATATATATATATATATATATATAACGCAAATTGCTGTTTTTTGGTCACCTTAGCGCTCAAAAAAAATGAAATAGAAAATGATCAAAAAGTCGCATATACCCCAAAATGGTATCGGTGAAAACTACAGCTCGCCCCGCAAAACTTAAGCCCTCACATCGCTAAATTGATGGAAAAATAAAAAAGTTATGGCTCTCAGAATACGGCGACAAGAGTTTTTTTTTTATTTAGCAAATGGTTTTATTTTTTTAAAAGTGGTAAAACATAAAACAAAGCATATACATTTGGTATCGCCGTAATCGTATCAACCTGTAGAATAAGGTGAATACGTAGTTTTTACCTCCTGATGGACGCCGTAAAAACAAAACCCCCCAAAATATGGCGTAATCGCAGTTTTTTGCCCATTTCACCCCCAAATAATTTTTGGGCGGCTTCCCAGTACATTATGCGGTACAATAAATGGTGCCATGAAAAACTACAACTTGTCTCACAAAAAACAAGCCCTCATATGGCTATATAGACGGAAAAATATGAAAATTATAGCTTTTGAAAGGTGGGGAGAAAGAAACAAAAGTGAAAATTTGAAAAAGGGCTGCGTCCTGAAGAGGTTAAATTCAGAAAAATTTGGAAGCCAAATAGCGCTAGTTCATCAAATGGTCTGATGAAGATGCCGGTTTGGTGTCGAAACGCGTCGCCCTATTAAAAGCTGAAACTACGACTAACTAGTTTGATGACCTCTTTTCTCTTGATGAAGTAGCGCTATTTGGCTATCCTGAGGATAAGCCATCAACTTTTATTGGCTGGAAAATCCCTTTAAAGCATTTTAACAAAAAACAAAAGCACCAGAACACTTCTACATGTGAAACCTAATCTGGGGTCTCATGCACATGGCCATATTAAAGTTCCGTTTATGAGCCGTATATATTATAGCGAGGGTGGGATCGGACCCTGTCCTGGATTAGATCCTAGATCTAAACGGCATATGGACATCATAGAAGCGGGTCTTGAGTTGGAGACCACCCTCGGAGTCAAAATGGAAAACCAGTGCGTTAGAGCGGCTCCCGTTCAGGCAGACCCTTCCCGTCCATACGTTACATACTTACACAGTTGATATGGTGAAAAAAAGACACCGGTCCATCAAGTCCAACCTATAATTCTATCGTGTTACTCTAGAGGAAGGCAAAACCCGCACGAGGCTGATGCCAAATGTCTCATTAGGGTAAAAATTTCTCTCCGACTCCAAATATGGCAATCCGAATATATCTGTGGATCAACGTCCCATCTCCAGAATCTAGTACTCATAACTTGTAATATTATATTTTTCAAGAAAGGCCCTTCTTGAACTTGTTCAAACAATCAACTACCACAACATCCTGTGGCAGAGTTCCATAGTGTCACTGCTCTCACAGTAAAGAATCTCCATTTGTGATGATGGTGAAACCTTTTTTCCTCTAGACGTACAGGCCTAGGTGTAAAAAGATCTTTATAAAGATCCCTGTACTGTCCAATTATATGAGTACATTCCAATTAGATTGACCCTAAGCGGTCTTTTTTCTAAACTGAATAATTCCAAGTTTGATAACCTTTCTTGGTACTGCAAGCCACCCATAGCCTTAATTACCTTGGTTGCCCTTTTTTGCACCCATTCTAGTTCAGTCATGTCCTTATACACAGTTGCCCAAAAATGTACACACTATTCCATTGATTTGTATGGAGGCTAAACTATGTTCTTGTCATGACCATCTATGCCTCTTTTGATGTATCCCATGATTTTATTTGCCTTGGCAGCAGCTACCTGGCACTGGTTGCTAAAGGGAAATGTACTGTCCACAGATATCCCAAAGTCTTTTTCAGTGGCAGTTTTACCCAGCGTTTTACCATTTAATGTATAATTGTAAAATGTGTTTCCTCGATCCAAGGGCATAACCTTACATTTATCAACATTAAAGGCTATGGACACCTTATGAGGGCACTTTTTTTTTTATATAAATAGATTAGTCAGTCTGTTTAGTGTAACTTTGTAATTAGCCTTTATTTTAAAAAAAATAATTCTTTTTTTTGGAGATACAGCTGTTCTGTATTTTCCATACAGAGCAGCTGTATAGTTCGTTTTACACTTAATCCTTCAGTCCCGTGGACCTGACAGGTTCAGTGACGGCGGTTCCTGTGTGTCTGACACTCGGGATCCACCTGTATTCGATCACGTCTGAGTTATAAACTTGGATTTGATCGATTACAGGTGGATCCTGCGTATCACACGCTGACACTAAACCTGTCAGCTCACCACGTTCGTTCAATCACATCAAAATACCCATTATATACCAGTTTTGTTAAAAGTGGTTTTCCAGGATTTTATTATATCACATGGGTGGGTTTATGACTCTAGGCACCCCCACTGATCAGTTGGCTGAAGGAGCACCATATATTTGGTAGTGGCCATATCTGGTACTGCAGCTCAGTCCCATTCACTTGAATGGGTCTGAGCCGTAGTCCGCTGCAGTACTAGTACTAATCGATGAACGGAAGACGACCCCTTAAATTGGTGGGGGTGCTGGGAGTCGGGCCCCCACCGATATGATATTGATGGCCTATCCTACTGGCGTACTGGGCCCCTGCTTTGTATGTGACTGCAGCACGACCCCATTCAGGCTGCACAGCTGGGTGACCAGCAGCGGCACTGTGCAGAGAAATGCATCGCTAAATCAGTTCTGCAGCCCCTTATTTTCTGGAACGATGGGGTTCCCAGAGGTTGGAGCATCACTGATCATTAAGTGATGTATATTCAAGGGATATGCTATCACTTTATAACCCATTAAGGGAAAAAATTACCAGGCAGAGGCATTGACTTTTTAACTAAAATGAATTTTAAAATGTTGTTATGTTAATGCGACTCAGTGATGATTATTATACCAGAAATTGTTTATTTTTCTTAAACAGGTAACACCGCACCTGCCATGGTTCCGAAGAAAGGCAGTTACATGACAAAGGACTTGGAAAGGCTGTCCGAGTTTTATCAGGTTCCCTTACGGCAGCCGAGTGATTTCTTTCATGTTGTCATTAAGAAAGGTTCGTGTTACCTTTGCTGGGGGGGGGGGGGGCATTGTTGTTCAAGATGGAGGCTACATCCAGTTAGATTGCATTCTTTCTTTTTGTTGCATCTTATTAGGATGTTTTTATATTTTTAATAAAATATAAAATGTAATCAATTCCTGGCTGCCTGAGTCGGTCTGGATCCTGTTTGAGACATAGCCGGTCGCTTTTGAATACTGTTGAAAAAAAGAATCCAGACACCACCTGCTTCTTGTAATAGAAGTCAATGACAACTGGATGCTACAGGACGGGCATCTTGTTGCACCTTTTTGTAAACATGATCACTGGGGAGTGGCAGCATCTTGTGCGCTCTTACTGGTGAATGATACTGCAGTACTGGCCATGAAATTCGCATCTATTCAGTAGCGGCAAAGATGGCACTGTAATATAAATCTATGACCTGTCTTCACATCTCCAAGTGGAGCTGAATGCGCACGATTCTCTGCAAAGTTTAAACTCCTCCATTCTAGCTATGAAGCGGTAGGAGCCCCGGCGCCCAGACTCCCACTTACAGTATGAAAACTTCAAACAAGTTCTCTATAACTGGTGGTACACTTTATTTCAAAGTGCCAGCCCCAAACAATATGGTATATACTGTGGCCAGTTGACGATGTATTGACTCTGCATATAAAAGACCTGAGTAAGTCAATATTCTAAAAATATTACAATAAACCATAACTAAAATTGAGAAGGACCTACATTGATGTTATTTTGCACTTCTACGTTACACTTAGAAGAAAATCTTTAATTTGCCTTCTTGCACAGTTCACTTTTTTTAATTGTTTGGGTCCATTTTGCAGGGAGTCTTTCAGCCATGCGCTTTGTGACGGCCGTTCAGATGTCACATCCAGAGTTCCTGGAGGAGGTCTCCAGGGAGTTGTGGCTGCGAATCTGGTCTGAGGTTGGCGTTACATTATATTCTATAGTACTCTGTCCATAGGAATCTGTTCACACTACCTTTTTTTTTTAATGTAATTTTTATTTACTTTTTTGTTCCATTTTTTTTTTTACAAAACAGATACGCAGTCATTTATTTTCCCATTGACTTCTATCAGTTTAACTGATGTTAGAATTATTTTTTTTACATCAGTTATCAACTATATAGTTGGAAAACGTTTTGTTTTTTTACAATTTAAAGTCAATGAATAGAAAGAAAAGCGTTTTAATGCATGTTTGTGTGAATTCAGTTTCCTGTATATATGTCAGCGTTCTATATTGGTCTCTTATGCATGGTTTTATCTGTCTTTAACTGAATTTCCTTCTTCCAGGACAAAGACATAACAGAACCAGAGAGCATACTTCAGGTAAGAAAAAGGTTGCATGGATATAGATATCTAACGGCTCGTAGGAACAGTAATAGGGTACCCATAGAATTTTATGGCACCTTACTGTACCTCCTTATGTCTCCGATTTTAATACAGATTCTTATGATACATTTCCATCAGATTCCATATTACTGAGGTATTCTCCCCTCGGAGCATTGCTTTTCGGGGAGAATATCTTCGACATATGATGGCACACAAAGTCCCTTCTGCTCTCCAGTACAAAGCTGCAGAAGACTTAAAGTCTATGTACACCTTTTGACTTATTTTTTTTTATATAATTGTGCATCAGTGTGATTGGTGCAACTTCCTAAATACATTTTATTAAAAAATATTTTTACTTTTTGAGATAAAGCTGCTTTGTATTCTGTATACAGAGCAGCTGTATCTTGCACTGAATCTTGTATCAGTCGGGTTCGCGGGACTGAAGGGTTCAGTGACGGTGGGTCCTGCCTCTCGGACACGCAGGATTGAGCTGTTACCGATCACATCTAAGTACATAACTTAGATGTGATCAATTACAGGAGTATCCTTTGTGTCAGACATGCAGGACCCACTGTCACTGAACCTGTAAGTCCCGACAGACGTTTTAGCAATTGGGGTGAAATGGAAAGCAGAATTATTTTGTAACTTTTTTCACTAGAGTCCTGGGGGTTATTTTACTAGGCAATCATGTCTAATTATACAGTGAAATAGTCACTTCACTGTATCGCTGCATAACTAGACCGATTTGACAACCAAAAAGTTCATGGAAGCCCCATTTCTTGTTGTTGAGATACAGCGGCTGATATAAACAGAGTAGAATTTTTATAAAATTCAAAAATGTTAGACACCTTCTGAAACTTGACTATCCAGTGTGTATATATAACATAG
Organism: Rhinoderma darwinii; assembly: GCF_050947455.1. Classification (NCBI taxonomy): domain Eukaryota; kingdom Metazoa; phylum Chordata; class Amphibia; order Anura; family Rhinodermatidae; genus Rhinoderma; species Rhinoderma darwinii. The sequence goes on along the minus strand of NC_134697.1, from coordinate 38,679,055 downwards.
ATGCTTTTTCATAATTGAATTTTAATATTTTCTATCTTTGCTCAGGCTGCTAAGAAAGCTGGGATGCCCGAAGATCTGGCTAAAAAGTTATTCTCCACAATCACATCTCCAGAAGTCAAAAACAAGCTTAAGGAAACAACTGATAAAGCTTTGGCATATGGGGTAAGCAGAATAGTCAGCATATGCAAAAAAAACAACAATAATTTTTTAATTTTCTGAATTCTGTTGGTTTACTTTAGTAATGCCCAACTGGTTTCCCAGGGGCTGGATATAGCACTCACATGATTGGAAATTCACATGGTGTAGCCATTTTCTTACTAATATGTCCAAAGCTGTTTTTTAGCTAAATTAAAATATATGGAGACAGCACTAGTCACAGACAAGGTGTGTATCTACCCTTTTACCCCGACCCTGGCAGAATTTTGAGGCCCTCTTAAATGTTTTGTGGACCACCAATTATTGTAAATGACACTTGATGATCTGGAGAAAAACATTAAGTTTACTCTTAAATCTTTATTATGCTCCGGATCGCATGCTTTTTTTTGTTTTGTTTGCACAATGTTTTACATTTTTGTTTTCTTTCCTAAAGATCTGTTTTTTGTGTTTTGAGTCTTAATATCTACTGGCAATGATGCAGCAGTCTTTTTTATATTATGTCGTTTATGCAAACAAGACGCAAAAGAGAACCAAAAAAAAAAAAGTTTGAAGTAAAGTAAACCTGCTTCATTGATCCGAATCTTGTCATGCCTATCCCATTGTCTGACAGCGACTTCCTGTCAGCCATTTTAACTTATTTACTTTCATGAGGCAATTATTTCTAGTAACTGGCAGTCAATCACAATTGTAGAATCATCTCTCTCCCTCTTATGTTTGATTACATCTATGCCTAGAGAGTGTGAAACATTGTTTGGTACCCAGGACCGAATGTTTAATGTCCAATGGGAATGTATCGGACAAGAGCCTTGATCTTAATTTATAATTAACAGGAATGCTGAAGCAACTTTTGTCTCCTTTTGGAAGCCGTAGTTCCAGCTAGTTGCCATAGAATTAAGCATAAAGACACGTGCCACATCAAGCTGTTCAGAAGGGTTCCCTTCTACCTATCTTTGCCTCCTACCTCAAAAATCAGCCTGGTGGTATAAAGTGATATTGTGCTTCTGAGTGCCCAGATTTACTGATGCTAATAGGTCTGTTCAAAACGTTATTGATCATCGCAGACTGTCTCCATGTTAGTGCCACAAAGTACCGACACAGTGTTACTACCATTAAATATTCATCACTGCGTTGACTATACAGTAGCGTAGGCCCGACACATGAATCAGCACGTTAATAACATCCACATTGAATTACCCAAAGAATGGTATAAGCCAGATCGCATTAAAGAAAGTAGTCTCGGTGTAGGAGCTGTCGTGTCAGTGCCCGTTCAAATGTGCCAGGCACAATGCCTTTTATAATACAGAACATTTGTTTTCTCCATAGTCCTCCACTGCTTTCCACTTACAACCTTTTTCATTTGAGCAGCCACTTTAATTTAGCGACGACCTCCTTTGCCAGTCTCTCCAGCCAGAGACGGGCATTGAAAAATTTCAGCAAGCAGAAGCAATTTATGATTCATCACTTCTACAAGGAGAGATGTTTTGTGTTCCAAATCCGTGCCAACATTCTCACTAGAACATGGAGTTGGAGATTCCGGAGCCATGCTATAGATGCCCACTACACGCATAAGGCTCCTTGTGGCTACCCTGTGCTCATAATATATTAAAGGGGTTGTCAAAATTTAAACTTCAAAATGTCCGATAATTGTAGATGTTAATAGAAATAAATGATCTTCTTCTAAAAAGCTCTGCTGCCTTTAATATATATCCAGTGTCCCTCCACTAGCTATGGCCGCATGTAACCAATGCAGGCACAGCTCACCCTGTCCATTGCTCCTATCCCCTTTATGAAGTACGTACAGTATGTTACTATTACTATTCTTGTACTATATTGGATCCTCATTGATTAACTTTTAATTGTGCAGGTTTTTGGAATGCCCTCCATAGTGGCTCATATAAGTGAAAAGCCAGAGATGTTTTTTGGATCTGATCGGTTTGAACTTCTAGCACATCAACTAGGTCAGTACAGAGTATATTTGTTTCATTTTACTGTATTTGATATAGTGAATGAAGGGTGGAAATAAAAGTGTACTATAAATTTATATATATAATATATATCTGAGCAGAATGAATTCTTTATCCACTTTTCACGGGTTTTCCCCTAACTGGGGTCTTCCAGTTAGAAGAAATTGATGGGCAATCTGCTAGGCCTTGAATATTAAATAGTGGGGGTCCGACTCGCTGCACCCCTGCCGATCAGCTGTTTAGAAGGGGTCGCGGTGCTCATGCGAGTGCTGCTTCCCCTTCATTCCGGTCACTGCTCGTACTGGGAATCCCCAACACACTTGTAGCGGCGGTTCACATTGGTACAGCCTTCTCTCATTTGCTTAAATGGGAGAAGGCTGTAATACTGTGACCCGCCACTTCAAGTGTGTCAGTGATTCACAATACGGAGCTGGTAAGAAACAAAGGGAAAGCGGCACTTGCATGAGCACCGCAGACACTTCTAAACAGCTGATCGACGCGTGTTTTAGAGTCGGACCCCCACCGATCAAGTATTGATGGCCTTTCCTGAGGATGGGCCATCAATTTTTTCTAACTGCATAAAAGCCCTTTAAAGCGTACGTCCATCTTCGAACACCATTTTTACCAATTACATATAGAATAATCTACATAAAAAGCTGAGAAACTTAATAAATACATTGGGTTATTTAACACTGTACTGTTCCTGAGTTACATCCGGTATTATACCATTGTCAGTAATTCTCAATTTCCGTTAGTCTTCCCCAACATCCGGTATTATATGCCAGATCTGTTTTCAGAATTCTGCAAGCTTCAGAGCTGAAATCTCCCAGTGCTTACTCGCTGTGTCTGCATACAGCCTGCTCTGTTGATTGAAAGTGTAATCTATACATCAGCCACCGTACAGTAATCTGATGTAGGAGAAACTATCTGTTCCCCTGCATAATACGAGCACATTTGATCTGTTGGGGGTTGTGGTGTCTGACTTGACTCTTTGCAATGATGACCAGCAGAATTGTGAATGAAGCATATGCATGATTTAACTCCGGACCAGTGCAAAATATGTCTTTGCGAAGTTACTAAACTTTTTATGTGGCTTTATCTATATCTAAACTTAATTATTGATGAAATGTGGAGATGACCTTTTACTTATGTCACTTTCTTATTAGGGTATGTGCACACACACAAATTACGTCCGTAATTGACGGACGTATTTCGGCCGCAAGTACCGGACCGAACACAGTGCAGGAAGCCGGGCTCCTAGCATCATACTTATGTACGACTCTAGGAGTCCCTGCCTCCCCGTGGAACTACTGTCCCGTACTGAAAACATGATTACAGTACGGGACAGTTGTCCTGCAGCGAGGCAGGGACTCCTAGAGTCGTACATAAGTATGATGCTAGGAGCCCGGCTCCCTGCACTGTGTTCGGTCCGGTACTTGCGGCCGAAATACGTCCGTCAATTACGGACGTAATTAGTGTGTGTGCACATACCCTTAAAGTCACAGACCCTGTCCCTGCACATATCTGAAATCTCTTTTTTTTTTTTTTTTGGCTTCGCTTATGGCAAAGCAGCTATAAGATTAATTTTATACCAAGTCCTTATATATTACCCTAATGCCACCTAAGAAAATTACACAATAGGTGAAATTCTTTAGTCGAGAATACTGCTGTGTATCTTTAGGCCCTGTTCACACGGTGGATTTTGTGGGGCGGGTTCCGCCACAGAATTATTCCTCCTCCCATTAACTTCAATAGGAGGTTTGTGTCACATCCGCCGGAAGATCGAGCAGGACGCTTCTTTTTTCCACTAGCTGAAAAAAATCGGCAAGCAGGGGAAAAAAGCGTCCAACTACCATTGAAATTAATGGGAGGCAGAATTTTGCCACAAAAATTACGCCATAAAAACAGGTCCTTAGGAAGCAATACTATCTATGTTTAAATGATTGCTTTACCATTGTGACAGATTCCATTTCATGCTGAAAAACTCAACTCTTGTCTTCTCTGTGCTTTCTTGCAGGTGAAAAATGGCTGGGACCCATGCCACAAAAATCCCGGCTGTGACCTCCTCATCAGATAAAGGAAATAATGTAGCAAGAGTTCCATATATTCTATTACTGGTTTTTACACTAACGTATACCAGGAGTAACATATTAAAGTACTGTGTTGCTAAAAATGTATGTATAAAATATTCAAGTTAGAAGGATAGATTTTAGGGGACTTTTAGATTAGGTTTAGAATCTATAATTCTCACCGTTTTTGCCTTAATTAAAGATGTCAGATTGTATATTTTGAAGTTTATTGGCCTCTTTATAAATAAAGCTATAAAGGTCACACTTTATTAGTCTGCTGCACAATTTCACAATGACCGAGAAACTGGATGTTGGGACATTTATGTTTTTCTGCAATTTCAGTTGCCTTATTCATGAAAGGAAATCTAGAAAAATGCTCCTTTAACTGCAATCCAAAAAACTTGTATATTATGTGTTCACCGTTACAAAAGCTAGGGCCTTATAAGGTTTATTCTAATGGATCGGTTAAAGGTCATCAGGTCAACCGCTTTCCTTTTATGTCCTATAAGGGCATACAGATGACGTAGCATTGGGTTCCCTGCTCGAGATCCCCTATATGAGCCAGAGTAGAGCGCTGCTAAGAAGCAGCAGCTCTTGCTAACTCAGGCAATATATGTGTTACATGGATGGCCTTTATCTGAAATGTCTGACTGGTCGCAGCTTCCCCTGACAAATCGGACCCGAGGGGGTCTTGGTAGCTGGATGATGAGCCCACTACTTTAATCCTGCCCAGCAGACATCTTCACTGGGGCTTATGTAAGAACTCTTCAGAGCACTGGGCTGAATATACTCTGCGACGCCTGCCTAGGATCCTTTTATTATACTTTTCCAAGCATTCTATCTGCAGCAATAGCGGTATGAAGTAACTATAAATAAAATCCTGGGCTGTATTTGTCTTGAAACACACAAAACATGGCATGTGAGATCAGTCATAAAATCTGGTAGGTGTGAAATGCAGCATAAAGAAGACCTTTACCTTTTTAATGGATTTCCTTCATTACAGTATTATTAGTATGGTATTCTAGTGCTGTACAATGTCATATAAACAGATTTCTGCGTAGACAAGTTTTTCCCAGCAAGTGGCTCCTAGCCTGCTACGTTTGGCTCCCTAGCTGTTGGTCGTTCAAAATAATCTTGTGCACCAGAAGGTTATGGCATTACTAGAACGTAGCAGTTAGTAGCAGGGTCAAAACCATATCCCGGGTAGTTAACACTGGGGTAAGAGTGATGTCACTTGGTTATATATCATAGGCTTTTTCCCTATTAATATTCAGCATGGCTTAAGACTACCTGTTTGTGAGTCTCATAAGCTACAAGAGGTTGGGGACCCATGGTCTAGATCATCGATAACTGGTTGGGGACCACTGGTCTAGATCATCGATTACTGGTTGCCCGTTAGTATCATACCAGGGCTTGAGGTCTTTAATGTAAAACATCAGGCAAAACGAAAAATTCAGCTTTGGCCAAGTGTTAACTTATGGTCTTTTAGGGCTTGGCCTAAAAAAAAATTCTGCAGCATTTCCGTTAAACCTAGCAGACATTCCGCTGTGGAAAAACCGCGCAATTTCCTGCGGTTTTTACAGCAGACAAATGGTGAGGATGTTGCAGAGTTTTTTGAAATTATGGGAGATGGTTATATCTCTGAAAAGCACAGCAATTCAGTCCACTTTCTGTAGCAGGAATTGACATGCTGCGATGCAAAAATTACGTGCCGCAAGTCAATTTCTGCTCAGAAATTTTACGCAGCGTAGTGATGAGATTTGTTAAATCTTACCCACTTTGCTGCTACTGATTTCTGCGTATTTTCCGACCACAATTCTGGACGGAAAATACAAAGCAATTCTGTTGCGTGTGTACAAGCCCTTACAATGTCCTGAAATTTAGATATCGGAAACCTGGCTATGTATGTCTCCACTTGGCTGCCTGTAGGGCGCAGCTAAGCCTGGGCATATGTGCCATGACTCCTAGGAGGCTTTGTCATGAGCTGCCTAGTAGTATATGTGATGCTGAAAATAATGATTTATTAACTGTATATACTAATCCAGGTATTCAATAGAGCAGGTATAACTCTTGTAATATTAAAAATAAGTTTTGGATATTTATATTGCTTTGTAATAATTAACAAGTAAGACTGATACAGTGCAGTGCTCTAGGTCTTAGTTAAAAAGTAATCCTGTTTATGGATTTGACATTTAGGATTGCTCTGGACATTTATTAAGGTCAAATAGCTCTAGTATAAATGAACTACTCCATCAAAAGGCTTTAAATACATTTTCTTGATGTATGAAGAACAGGCATGTTACACTAATGTATTACTGATTGGCAAATGTGTCAGCAATATAAGTATTTGATCTAGCAAGGGCTATACATACGTGAGCCAATAGAATTTGTTGGCACGTTTTACGATATCTCGGGTAATTGGGTATAACTACTAATGTCTGAGATTTTATTAAAGGGGTTGTCTGTTATTGTAAGAAAAGAAAGTAACTGCTAATGCTCTAAAATAATCAAACTTCATTATATGAATCATTTTTAACAATGTCTACCACAAATCTTTGAGCCATAGCGGCTGGGTAACACAGCCTGCTCTCCATGCTCTTGTTCAGGGATGGGGAGCGTCCGGCCCGCGGGATCATTTGTTCCGGCCTGACCGCCGTGATTCCGCCCTACTCACTCACGTTTAGGAGCCAAGTATGTCGGCAGTCTGAGTGAGGTCGGTGCGTGCCGGCTCAAGAGTGGATCACTCCAGTCACCTGACCTGAGTCAGTGACGTGAAGTCAGGTGACTGGACTGTGCCAGCCCAATAGTGGACCAGTCTGGTCAGCAGACCTGAGTCAGTGACGTGGGGTCAGGTGACCGGACTGGTCCACTCCTGGGCTGGCAGTGGCGTAGCAATAGGGGTCGCAATTTGAACAGGCCCCTAAGCCTGGGGGGGGGGGGGGTCTGCAGGGCCCCCGTTGCCACACAGCACTGGTCTTGCTTCCAACTGAATCTGCGTCCGCAGGATGCACTTTCAGTTGGGTTCAATGCTGCAGCCTTGCTCCAGCATTCACTGTGCCACGAGCGGCTCGGCGCAGGCAGGCGTGATTTAGTGACGGCATCGCGCCCGTCTGCGGGTGCAGGGGAGGAGAAGGATCCACCCCCCATTGTGGGAACGGGGATAGGTAAGTAGTTATGTTATTGTTTCTCTGTTCGGTACATACCTATGGGGGCATTATACTGGTTATGGGAGAGGGGCTCATGGTAGCTGCAGAGGGGGAATTATATGGGTATGGGACAGCTGAGGGGGGCATTATACTGTATGGGAAAGCTAGGGGCGGGGATTATACTGTATGGGACTGCTGTGGGGGACATTATACTGTATGAGACCGCTCTGGGGGGGGCATTAAACTGTGTGGGGCATTATACTGTATGGGGCAGCTATGGGGGTATTATACTGTATGGGGCAGCTATGAAGGGCATTATACTGTATGGGGGACAGTATACTGTATGGAGCAGCTATGGGGGCATTATAGTGTATGGGGGGTATTGGGGCATTATACTGTGTGGGGGGCAGCAGCTATAGGGGTGGGCATTATTAAGTTAATAATTTTGTAAGGCCCTCGAATGATGTTATAAATATCCAAATGGCCCTTGGCAGAAAAAAGGTTCCCCACCCCTGCTCTATTTACTCACATTCAGTAGAAGGCCTGGTAGTACATTATGTATTCATGGGCAGTACCAGCTCTTCTGGTTCCAGCTGCCAGGGAGAACTTGATGGCCAGGTTGCAGTGCATTTCTTCTTTATTTTCATAATGCTGTGCTTTTGGAGGTAGCACGGCATGATGGGCTCATTGTATCTCCCTGTCTAGTTTTTTCTTAAGG